>NW_005871063.1:15046894-15048347 GCF_000147115.1 Myotis lucifugus
TTTCCCGTATTATTTTGGTATTGAGGGAGAAAGAATGAGAACAACAATATATTAAGCCACTAGTACATGCAAGGCACTCTCCTACTTTAGTTCATTCTTATGCCTGAAACATCTCAATATGGTACACTATTTTACCCCTATTAAAAGAAGAAAATGAACATTTTCAGATTCTGAATAAATTGCCCAAGATTGCACAGTTCGTACTTAAAGAGCCAGAATTTGAATCTGTGATTCCACGGCCTATGCTCTAGTTTGCACTGTTCTGCCTCCGAGCAGTATTCATTCATTCTTCAATCAATTTTTAAACAAGTAGTTATTGATATCAGTCATCATGCCAGATGCTGTGATGGTCACTGAATATGCAGTTATTTTATTTAAAAAAACAACAACACAGATATGAGAGAAGATACATGGTGGTCAGTGTGTGTGTGTGTGTGTGTGTAAAAGTGATAAATACTATGAGAGGGAACAGTAGGGATGGTGGGACTGTCATTGGGGGCTCAGGGAAGGCCTCTCGGAGGAGGTGACATTAGAACTGATTCCTGAAGCATAAATAGGATTTAGCCATGTGAAGAGTGGAGAAAATAAGGATGTGTAAGCCATGAGAGAGTTTGGGATTCCAGGTAGTGAATGAATCTATGTGGGTGGAGGGTAATGAGTGAGTGAGAAGGAGTCGGGAGAGGTGAGAAGGTCTAGATCAGCGGTTCTCAACCTGTGGGTCGCGACCCCTTTGAGGGTCGAACGACCCTTTCACAGGGGTCGCCTAAGACCATCGGAAAACACATATATAATTACATATTGTTTTTGTGATTAATTACTATGCTTTAATTATGTTCAGTTTGTAACAATGGAATTGGGGGTCACCACAACATGAGGAACTGTATTAAAGGGTCGCAGCATTAGGAAGGTTGAGAACCACTGGTCTAGATCATCTGAGGCCCCTGGCCCTGATGGGGATTTTGGATTCTAGTCTGTGTGCCAAGATAAGCCAGTGAAAGGCTGTAAGCAGAAGGCTGATCTGACAAAAGACTCAGAAGTGAATAGAATTGTGGTATGATTTGAAGCCAGGATAATCAATTCTTGGAGATGGATTGGATATGGGCAACAAAGAAGAGGAAAAGAATCAAGAATAACTAGCAGGGTCTAGTCATATGGGACTAAGAAGCAGTGGGATTGGGTTTTGGAACAGTCACAGAGTATAAGGAGAACAATAAAACTAAATCAGTAGTGTCAGTCCAGGATACCCAAATACCAGAACTAAGCTAAGGCATTATGAGAAAAGAAAACGACCGAGCTGCCCCCTTCATGAACATTGTTGCAAAACTGCTCACGGAGAGAGTGGAAAATTGAATCCAGCCACATCTAAAAAACGCAGAATTTGTGCCAGGAATTTAAGTTGGTTAAATATTCAAAGATCACACAGTGTAATGCTTCATATTACTACATAAAGAGA
>NW_005871063.1:15048522-15054126 GCF_000147115.1 Myotis lucifugus
TCTACAGCTAATATCAGTATAACTCAGTGTTGAAAAATTGAATGCTTTCCCCTAAGATCAGAGCAAGACAAGGATATCTCCTCTCAACACTTCTGTTCAACACTGCATGGGAGGTTATAGCTAATGCAATAGCACATTAAAAGGCACGGAGATTTTTAAAAAGAAGAAAAACTGTCTTCTTTTTTTCCCACAGATGACCTGATTGTGTGTGTAGAAAATCATAAGAAATCTACAAAAACACTCCTAGGAATTGAGTTTTTAGCAAGATTGTAGGGTATAAAATCAATATAGAACAATCTGTTGTATTTCTATATATGAGGAACAAGGAAAATAATAACTCAATGCTATTTATAATAGCTTTCAAAACTATGAAACTTTTAGGGATAATTTTAACAAAACAAATACAAGATCTGTATACTGAAAGCAACTAAACATCCTTGAGAAAATTTCAAAAAGCCTAGGTAAATGGAGACAGAGATCATGATTTTGGTTTAGAACACTCATTATTATTAAGATGTCTCTTCAAATTGATGTATAAATTCAATTCAGTCTCAATCAAAATCCCACAAAGCTTTTTTTAAGCTGATTCTAAAATTTGCGCAGAAGTGCAAAGGATTTTTTAAAAATATATTTTATTGATTTTTTACAGAGAGGAAGGGAGAGGGATAGAGAGTTGGAAACATCGATGAGAGAGAAACATCGATCAGCTGCCTCCTGCACACCTCCCACTGGGGATGTGCCCGCAACTAAGGTACATGCCCTTGACAGGAATCAAACCTGGGACCCTTCAGTCCGCAGGCCGATGCTCTATCCACTGAGCCAAACTGGTCAGGGCATGGATTTAAAATAACTAAAAAATTTAAAAAAAAAAACAAATATGGAGATAAAATACATGATTTAAGACTTATTACAAATCTTCACTAATCAGCCTAAAGTAAAATACATAGATTAA
Organism: Myotis lucifugus; assembly: GCF_000147115.1. Classification (NCBI taxonomy): domain Eukaryota; kingdom Metazoa; phylum Chordata; class Mammalia; order Chiroptera; family Vespertilionidae; genus Myotis; species Myotis lucifugus. Next base: position 15,049,475 of record NW_005871063.1, read on the forward strand.
TGGAACAGAATAGATAGTCCAAAAGTAGACCCACAAATGTATGGTCAACTGATTTTTTAGTGATGCCAAGACACTTCAAAAAGGAAGGAATAATTTTTTATAACAAATGGTGCTGAGACAACTGAATATCAACATGGAATAAAATGAACCTCAACCATTGCATCACACTATACACAAAATTAACTCAAAATGAATAATCTAAGCTATAAAATTTCTAGGAAAAAAAAATAAGAGAAAATCTTTGGGCTTTGGGTTAGGCAAAGATTTCTTAAGAAAGAAAAAAATTGCCCTAGCTGGCTTTGCTCAATGGATAGAGCATCAGCCTTCGGACTGAAGGGTGCCGAGTTTGATTCTGGTCAAGGGCAAATGCCTGGTTTGTGGACATGATCCCCAGTAGGGGGCGTGCAGGAGGCAACCAATTAATGATTCTCTGTCATCATTGATGTTTCTATCTCTCCCTCTTCCTTCCTCTCTAAAATCAATAAAAAATATATATTTTTTAAAAAGAAAGAAAAAATTGATAAATGGAACCTTATCACATTAAAAAAATGTATGGTTTTCTAAAGACATTATTAAGAAAATGAAAAGGCAAGCCACAGACTACTAAAAACTATCTCCAATACATACATACATCTAACAGAATTTATAGCATAATATATAAAGAACGTGTGCAGCTCAATAAGACAACCAACTCAACTAAACAAATAGATGGAAAGTTTGGACAGACATCCCCTATACTAAAACATATGACTTGCCCATACACACATTTTTTAAATGCTCAACAATTATCAGAAAAATGCAAAGAGGATGGTGCAGTGTAGTTGTGTAGGGAGGAGATACAGGTAGATTTTATGGAATGATGCTAATAATAGTAATGACAGAAAATTATCATGTAATTTTCATAAAAACCCTGTCCTGTTTTCTCTCCCCATGGATACCTCTAAACTGTATTGGCCCTGTGTGTCGGGGGCTAGCGAGGCATCCAGGCACCAGTTACCACCCTTTAACAGTCACTTTACACCCCCCAGGCTTTCAGTGTGCTGTTCCACAGAGCCATGGGGCAGGCTGACAGGGTGGGGGACACGCAGGGGCGCGTCTCGGTCCTCATGGAGAGCATCACCCACGCCATCTTCCTCCACACCAGCCGGGCGCTGTTTGAGAAGGACAAGCTCACCTTCCTGTCCCAGATGGCTTTCCAGGTGAGCAAATCAGAACCAAAGTCGCCCATCTCTGTTGATGATGTACTTTATTTCTGAAGGGAAGCATAGACACCCGTGTTTTTGGAAGCCCTTGAATTAATTTTTCAATAAAATAAAACATTTTCATGCATGTTACCACCCATAATGTATTATGAAAATACCTAGAATTCAAAAATAGTCTAAAATTGGAGTATTTGAGCTGTTTATCTTTGTAATGTTTTTATGTGGAAATTAGGAATATTTTCATCTGAGCCCCCCCCCCCCCAAAATGTCCTATGGACTTCTTGTCAGTTCTGTAATCAGAATGTCCAAAGTGTGTTTCAGTTCCCGGTGTGATTCTCATAGTGTCTTGGATGAAATTCCTACACCAGTACTAACGTATAGAAATAGCTCTGCCTTCTGTTGAGTAACTCAGTCCATTGTCATCGCAAGCTTTCTCAATTTGTAAAACAAATTTTAAGACGTTTGATCTAATAGCAGAAGACTTAACTATGAAAGCATATTTCACATATGTTACTTAGAGGCATAAAATTGGAATAAACCATCCTTCCTAATTATTTGCTGTTAGATTTCTGATCAAGGTTTTGAGATCATGGGCACAACTTATTCCTTATTTCAATTATAGAACAGATATATATCTGTAAGAATTTTTGGAAGACTTGATTCTGCTATTTAATCATATCTATTAAGCAGTCACTGCTTCCTGTGTCGTGATTTTGATGCGTAAACCAAATGACTCTCTTCAATTTTTGTGTATTCTCAAGATTTTGTTGAGAAAGGAAGAGATAGACCCTGGTGAATTGGATTTCCTGCTTCGATTCACAGTTGAACACACTTACCTGAGTCCTGTCGACTTTCTAACTACTCAATCATGGAGTGCCATTAAGGTATGTTAGGAACATGGGTTTTCAAATCTCAGTACTCTCAAATGTAGAAATGTAGTTTTAAAAATCCAAGTGACATAAACCACTTCAGTTGTAGAAATATGCCGTACAATGTAATTGATCTTTATATTAATAAATTGAGTATTGTTTTTGCTTTTTTAAAAAATTAGTTTTCATTTATTGTTGGCACACAATATTATATTTGTTTCAGGGGTACAACTAAAGTGACTGATTTCTTATTGGAAGTAAAGGAACGTTTGACCATTTAATGGGCAGAAAAGTTGTTAATGAATATGTATAGTCTTTATGACCTTTGAAAAAAGTCAAGAAATATAAATGAATAATTTTTAATCTGCCTGGTGCTACTTTCTTTATTTTATAATTAGATGCTTATTCTCAGACTCAGGAATTCCTTTAAGATGCTCATCACATGCTAAGCTTGGCCCCACCCTTTTTTTCTAAGAAAAGGAACCATTTCTATGCATTGAAGACTTATTTTTATGGTGTATTTAGATCTTTAGTTTTTAAGAAACAAAATGTTAAATTTCAATTTATTTAGAATCATACTTCAGCAGTATAAATTCAATTGTGTATTGGTCAGGGCCTCAGCAGAAAACAGATGGCACATTCAAAGGGGAGATTAAAAAAAGTTTAACAAAGGGTAGAGTATATTTTCGTAGTAAGGGAGGGAGAAATAGAGAATCAACCAGGAATGGAGATGGCAAAAGGAAGGAAAAGGAGCAGTTACCAAAATGACTGAGAAATAAAGTGATGGGAGAGAGCCAGCCTACAGGAGCCATGGCATTGAGTAGAGGAGCATGCCCAACTGGGTCACTTCAGAGGCAGAGCTGGTGAGAAATACACCGACCTCTCTCTTCCCCGGCCTTCTAGTCCCTTGCCATTGCCTCCTATTGGACAAATCCAACCAGGCCAGAGAACCAGGGAGCTTCGTCCAAGAGACTCTTAGAGATCACCTCTTAGCAGGGCAGAAAAGGGTGCAGGGTAAATCCGGAGAGGAAATACTGTCCAGCACAACTTGTTTATACAGGAGTTGATGCAGGCACAAGTTTCTATCTCAAAGGCTCGAGATAAACTATTCCTGTCCGTTCCCCTGTTGTATTACAGGCAGTAGCCCTTATGGAAGAATTTCGAGGCATAGACAGAGACGTGGAAGGATCTGCCAAGCAGTGGAGGAAGTGGGTAGAATCCGAGTGTCCGGAAAAAGAAAAGTTACCGCAAGAATGGAAGAAGAAAAGTTTAATACAGAAGCTGATTATCTTGAGAGCAATGCGCCCTGACAGGATGACCTATGCGCTCAGGTGGGGCAGTCAGCATCTTCGGAAATGCAAGTTAACCGGGAGGAACAGTCTTCAGGGGCTGGGAGAATCTGCCGGAGGCATTTTCGGTCCATACTGATGAGAAGTGATTCTGCTGAAATGTTGATGATGTGCTCGCTCCCATTGTTAAACTTTGCTCAACACGATACAGGACATCCTTCCTGAAAACCTTGATTCTGAAATCTGCAGGGGAGACAGGGAGAGAATGGGAATATTTTGGGAAGAGAGGTGGGTGTCAGCAGAGTGCAGAGGCCAGGGAAATGCGTGATCCAAGTGTTAATTTCCATTGTCTTTATGCTGTGGTGGCATTTTGGCTCCAAAGATTTTGCATGTCAAATAAAAATGAATTCCTTTCAAAGAGACACTCAGAGTCCCATAACTTTGCAGCCAGCACGACTTAAAAGCAGAAAGCCCTGTCTACATCTTGGTTCAAGCGTCCTTTTTCTCTGCCGTTTTGGCTTCCAAATGGTAATATGCTCCTTTATTCACACACGTTGCGTTCTAATTTGAATTCACCGACCGGAGTTCACAACGGCCTTCCCTGCTCCTCTTTCTTTAGTGGTATTCACGCGCCTCTGTTTTTTCCCTCCGCTTTGTCTAGTTCAGCCGGTTTTCCCTGTGCAGCCTCCTCTGCCGAGCCCTACTTTACAAGTGAATTCTGCTCAGTGCTACTTACTTTCTGCTAAATCGGGTGCTGCTGGAAAATAATCCCTGCTTAATGGAGCTTCCCTGTGTGAGAAACACCCCAAAAAGCATTTGTATATTCATGAGAAGCCCAGCAGGCTGGAAAATTGCACTGTGGCAAATCTAATGAGCTGTTAATAAGTAATGGGGGGTCTGGCAGGGGACTGGGAAGGGGATACAAAGCTGTAGACAGGCAGCTGATGGTACTGAGGGGTGGTCTCAGTAGCCCCCCAAAATAGAATGTAGGCTTCTGGTTTTCAGAGCTTCCCAAGCGGAGAGGGGTCCCCCTGGCCATTCTGCATGAGTCCAGTTGGATTCATATTGTCATTCTAGCACAACATTCCATGTGAAGAACATGTTTGCTTTCTTCCTGTGCCTGTGGTTTAAGCTCATCCAAGTTGTGACACTTTGCAAGGTCAAAAGCAAGCACTGGTCATAAATTTTGCATTGTTTTTTTATAGGAATTTCGTGGAGGAAAAACTGGGTGCAAAGTATGTGGAGAGGACCAGGTTGGACTTAGTGAAAGCCCTTGAGGAAAGCAGCCCGGC
>NW_005871064.1:0-1130 GCF_000147115.1 Myotis lucifugus
TTTTAATAACAAGTCTTGCATAACTCCAGAGTTGTTTAAGCCATGTGCATGCACAACTTTGGTACCAATGAATGCAAAATCACGACACCTAATTCTAAGAAGTGATGCGAGGTATTCTAAGGCCAAGGACCAGCAGACGTGGAGAAGAATCAGGGTGAAGAGGCACGGATGAGGAGGATCGCTGTGATGATCTTTCCTTAGTGAAAAAGCTCCCCTGCTCGCCTTGGGACCATGGCCAGCTCTATGCTTACAGACAACCCAGCGTTTGTGTCTCTAGGTAAGAGAGCATCTGAGAGTTAGAAGGTGATTTCACACAATGAGGACTTGTCTCCACAAAACCCAGCGCCAAGCAGATAGGTAAAAAAATGACCTGACCTTTTATACTTGGAGCCAACAGAACTGTAATCTCCCACTGTCCTGTTAAGCACAACGCTTGCTCATAATAACATTATTTTTAGAATTTTGTGAGCTTGACGGGAAAACAGAAGGAACAGCCCAACATTAAATTATTCACTTGAATGACTTTCCAAATTGAAATCACAAAGATGGCAAGTACAGAGTTGTAACTACACAGGAGCCCATTTGAAATAATTTCAGATCCGCACATTGCCATACGGCTTTGTTGATTTCGGGGGAGGCGGCCCACTCATGTGGATAATGCTATGCAGATGGGGGCAGTGGTGCTGGGGCCCTCTGCCAAGGCCATCTCTGCCCCCATCTACCTCTGGCACCCAGATCCCTTTTCACAGAATCTGTAAGGATTATCCGCCTCTTTAATGGGGCTGGAGGAGCTCAGGTTGGAGGGGAATATGTATACATAACAGTTATCCTCCTGAAGAGAGGACTTCTGCTGTGAGGACCGTGTGCTTCATTGACAAGGTCATTGTGTGCCAAGAAAATGAACCCATTCGCTGTAGTCAGATGTTAGGCTTTTGTCAACAAATTGCACAGGGGGCAGGGGACCCTGTGGGAGAGCCCGCCCATGTTCAGTAGCTCAATGTAGAGTTGTACCTACATGGCTTCTAATAGCAAATTAAACGGCCACATTATTTTCAATGAGAGGAGACATCTTTCCTTATAGCTCGTCTCATCTTAATCTTCCCTCTTTTCACCTGAAATCCAGATCCTCC
>NW_005871064.1:1653-55498 GCF_000147115.1 Myotis lucifugus
TTGTACCTGTCTTGTCTCCATGCATCAACCAGGAAGATCATCCTAAAATAACATTGAGCTTGCCTTCCCCCGCTTAACCTTTTCTGGGCTTCCCGTTGTAGGGATACCCAATCCCGAATGTGAACCACCATGGGTGTGTGAGCGGACTCCCGCGCCCCCACTCTTCATCCTAGGACTTGACCATCATGCCTGGCCACAGTGGCCTTCTTTCTGCCCTTGGAACTTTTACCTCCCTGAAATGTTCTTTTCAGATGTATACCATGCTAATTCCCACTCACCTTTTCATTTTAGCTTGAATATTATTTCCTTCAGGAAAGTTTTCCTGACAGACCTGCGAATAAAATAGCTGGACCCTCCCCACTGCACCCCCCTACGCCGATATGATTCTCATAGAATGCTGTATTCACTGCTTCCTTCACAATCGGCAGGGAGAGAGATGGTTCTGTGCTTTGTAGGTTAATATTAATCTCCCCTCCATGGACCATAAATGCCAGGGGGATGGCTTCTGTCTCTTTATATTCACCACTCCGCACCCAGTGCTGAGTAGAGTGCCTGCACATGACAGGGGCTCAATGATGATTTGCTATTTAATGAATGAGTGTATGATCTCTCTCTGAGCCCCTGCTTTTCTTGAGAACTGACCTAAAACTTAATTCTCTTACCCATTTACTTTGCATCTATTGCAGGACCCGGCATTTTTTAACTGTTACATTTTTTCTTTTTTCTTTTCCAGAAAGTGTATGTAGTGGGTTGAATAATATCCTTGCCAAAATTTATATCATTCTGGGACCTCCAACTGTAACTTAATTTGAGAATAGGATCTTTGCAAATGTCATTAAGGATCTTAAGAGGCCATAATCCTGGGGTTCAGGTAGAACCCTACATACAGTGACTAGAGGAGAGGACCCAGAGAGACACACACACAAGGGTGTGTGAAGATGGAGACAGACACTGGAAGGATGCAGCCACAAGCCAAGGAATGCTAAGGAGTGCCAGGAGCCCCCGAAGCTGGGAGAGGCAGGGAAGAGTTCTCCCCTATAGGTCTCAGAGGGGGACTGGGCCTTCCAACATCTTGATTTGGGACTTCTTGCCTCTACAACTGTAAAATAATAAATATCTTCAGTTTTAAGACACCCAGTGCGTGGTCATTTGTAGTGACAGCCTTAGAGAACAAACACAGTGTTCTAACAGCAATGGTATCAGTCTCTAACCTCTGTGACCTCCTTTCACAAAATTCCTGAAGGAGAAACTGACACAGAGACAAGGACCCATATTTAGTAAGCCAGTTTACAAATGCACTTGCAAACTCACAGAGCACAACAGGAAGAGAACCTCGGAATTAAAGGGGTCTGTACAGGGGATGTTGTGCAGCGTCCCCACAAGACAAGCGCTCTGCAGAGCATCCTTTCCAGAGGGTTCCCTGGCCTCTACTAGGAAGCTCACTACCCCTTAATGCTGCACACAGAGGTGGGACTTACACGGGAAACAGTGTACATGCCCCGGAACCCACAGCGGACAGACTAACACTGCGCCGATTGCTCCAGCTGCCATGTGTCCTAACAGCTCCAAAGAAGCAAAGCTGCTTCAAAGAGCAGCAACACTGTGATTTAAACGCTGACAAAACCTTGCCCTGTCTTCCTTAAACCGAATTCCAGTTTTGCAAGAAAGAAATAACAGAAATATTATTCAGTAACGTAATTTTCTCTCCGCCCAAATCCCTGTGGCAACTAAACAACAGAGTTAATTTTCATACTTGTGACCAACACCCCAATGGAGATCAAATCAACTAAGACTTACTGAACACGTTTTTGGGGAGGGAGGGTTATATGTTTTCATGAAGCAAAACACAGGATTAGCAAAGTAGGTCAGTTATAGCGGAGAGCTCAATGAATCCTCACAAATCCCACCTGTACGGCCTGCGGTCAGGTGAGAGCCAGCACCTCCTCAGCATCCCCGAGCCCCCCTCACATCCTCTTCCAGCCACCGATACCCCAAACGCCAGCCATTCTCACCACTTTAACTCATTACCTTAAGTTGTGCTGTTTTGGGTTTTTGTGAGGTTTTTTTTTGTCTTCTTTTCTGTGGTAGAATATACAAAACATAAAACTTGACATCCTCATCATTTTAAACTGTACAATTCAGGGGCATTAAAAGCTCCGCCTGTTTTGGGATTTGATATACAGGGAGTCACACAGAATGTGCTTTTGTGTATGTTTCTTCCATTTACATCATGTTGTTTCTGAAAAGATAGTAAGTTCACGTCTTTTTAAGTGTTTTATCCATTGAAGGACACAGCACAGTGAAACTCTCCCATGGGGACTTAGGGTTAAGGCCCTGGAGACATTGCGCTGCTGCCCATTACACCTGAGTGTAGCGGGGGCCTCTCCGATGACTCCCTGGGTGACCACCTGCATCTGTGGCAGTTTCACGGCCTGTGGTTTCTGAGCTTTCGCTGAAGCCACTGAGAGGGGCATCGTGGCTGCTCGCTGGGCTGGAGGTTCCAGAAGCCCAGATGTGGATGGGCCTTCCCTTTCTGGAACAAACAAGGTGTGGAAATTCTTAATTGAAACCAGAAAAAGTAAGGAGCGACCTGTGATCACAGTGTCGCTGAAATAAAAGCTGCCCCGTACCCTGCGCCGCTGACAGATGGGAGCTGTTCTGAAGGTCATGTGACACACAGCTCAATGACCTACTAGAAAACATCTTTATGTAGCTTTATGGGCCCTGTTCTACTAAATATCGCATTGCCCGCTGCGCCCAAGGCTGTGAAATAGCCTTGCTCATTCCCTTTACAAATCTGGACAGCTCTTGGCCGACCTTCCAAAGCTCCATTGACTTTTGCTCCCTGGGGCCCTCTTGTGGTCAGTCCTCACCAGGGACAGAATTCATCTCTGTGGTTTGACACAGAACAGGCAGCCCACACTGCAGGGTGGGGACAGAAGTGTAATACTCTGGTTCTCTGTCACTTGTCATCGTGTTCAGATTCCCATCTGCGGGCCCATTCTCTGCTCTGGTTTTGACACCTTGATGCCTTCTTTAAAGAAGGTTAGGAAGCTTTGAGATGGAGAAAGGATCGCCTCTGACTCACATAACGGAACGCTCTGAGAAACGGAAGGAAGTAGCATCACATCACGTGTAAAGAGGATGATGGGGAGCTAGGACATGGTCTCTGTGAGGACTGTGCAAGCACAGAAGACATGGTGACACCTTTGCCAGAATCGCCCAATACCAAATCCTGTCCTCATCCCTCTTGCCGGTGCAGCCTTTCCTGACAGCCATGGAGCCGCATGGACAAGGGCAATTGCATGGGGCTCTTAATTGGGCATCATACTTATTTATCTTCACCATCCGGCACACAAAGGACCTTGCCAAGCACAAGACTCCCACCCTCCATCATCAGCCGCATGTGTGACTACAGAGGTGTCACTGAGCAGCTGCCACCGCCGTGTCCCATTATGTCTTCAGGAGCTTCCTGCCTGTCCACCAGTGATGTCAGGAGCGCTCCCACCCCCTCACTGTCCATCACAGGATGACAGGTGAGCAGGAGGACAGCATCAGATGGTGGTGCCTGAGGAAGCCCGGGTTCACAGGTGCAGCTGATTGTCAACATGACAGATTGCTTGCTTCATATGTAAAGGAGGGAGGAAAAGAGGGGCCTCCTGGGATGTCAGGACTCTGCAGCAGGCAGGCACAGCCCGCAGGCATGGGGCAAGCAAGCCAGGGCCTCCCGGGCCCCTGCGGAGGGGTGACTCTGTAAACACTGACCCGAGAGCAGCTGAAGGCCCCAGCCCAGCACCTGGTCTCTAGTTCTAATCAGGGATCATGGAGTCCCAGAGAGGGAAAGGACGGTGAGAGGGCTATGCCACCCTTTCCTTTTCCCCGATGAGGACACAAAGGGAAAACCCAGATCACCCGCCTCCAAAGCCAGAACTCCTTCCCCTGCATTTACAGTCTCCAGAGCCAGAAAAAGCAGCTCTCTCAAGCGTGAATCAGTACAGAAAGCCAGCGGGTGGCTGGGCGGGGGCAGTGGGTTGCACATGTAGACTCTAGGAAAGGGCCCGGATCCTCGGCACAGCCAACATACTGGCCTACAGCAGATCCGATGGAGGAGGGCTGTTGTAATTGCGGTCGAGGATTGCAGGGGCTTTCCATGGCCTCCAAAGTGAGCCTTCACGCAGCCCTATTCCATGACAGCATTCCCCATGATGGAAATGGTTTGTATCACCATTCACGTGGTCTAAATGTTCCAACAAAATGAAGAATTAGAGGATTTCACACAAAAAATAATTCTTATTCTTAAGAAGGGAAAGTTGAAACTGAAGAGAGAAGGGGTTAAATGATGTGTTTCTCCCTCCTATCCATCTTTGCCCCCCTCTCCACATAATGAAAAGAGAGAGCAATGGTGACAGAGAATGAGATAGGGAAAGTATGGAGGAAGGGGAGAGAGAATAGAATCATCATTAACACACTATCAACTTGGGAAGAGTCCTTAAGTAACATGTAATCATTGAGTCCTTCTAATGGGATAACTGGGGCCTAATCAGTAGCCAGTAATGCAGCAGTAGACTCAGAAATGAGAATTCAGAGGAGACTCGTACCCATTAAAGTCTTAAGTCACTCACTCACCCTCCAGATAGTGCCATTCCTTTTCCCAACACAGCGCTTCCCTTCCAGTTCAGTACACAGCCCTCTTTCATTTCTAAACAGGCTTCAGACATTGCGATATTCAACAAAATGCTATGGAGCTAATCTTAAAACTTTACTACCCTAAATCAACTGCGTTCTTCCTTGCTCACTCCTCTTCTTGCTTTGTGTGCTCAGCTGGGTTTTATATAGTTATAAACGTGACACTCCCTGAAATTGTCAAGATAATAATGCAACGTGGTTGAAGTCTCTCCCAGCGGTGTGTTTTCCATGAAACGTGGCAGCGGTCCCCGAGGGGTTTAAGTGCTCCCTTGCCTGGACCCTGAGCTCGGACAGGTTGGTTTCGCATCTCTGCTCTGCCTCTTACTAGTAGTGTGTCCTCAGTGTTGCCATCTGGTAAGTGGGCTGGGAACAATCATGGCATGTCATTTACCAGGTCCATCCATTGCAAGGATTACATGTGACACATATAAGGTGCTTTGGACTGTGCCAGGACAGAGTGGTGTTTAGAGGTAGGATTTAATCAGACTACAAGTCCCCAGATGGCAGTTTGCAGTCCTAGAGGCCAGGCAGTCCAATCTTCATACGACCTGCTCACCTAAGTCACGGTTTTCAATTTTTCTTTCTGCGTGAACTTGCAGTGTCGGCCTGCGCTGGCGTAGAGCGTGCTTCATTATGCACATCTGGCCAGCGAGAACCATGCGCCTGCTCGCATTGCACTCAGCACCGTGCCACGTGCAATTAACAGGCTTAACACTTCCATTCTGATGATAATGATGATGACAGCAAAGCACCACTGATAATGGTGAAGAGATGAAAAATAACCTGAAATCCAAAACTTGCCGGAGGAGGGGCCCTCTCTCCCTGGCTCTGGGCCGAACACAATAAAAATATTCATCTCAATCACAGTTGCAATTAAACACTTCCCTGCAGGAAGCTGAATGCGAAAGATCCATCAAGTGCTTGGGGCTGCCCTGGGAGTATTTCCTGTCTTCTCGCTGCAGATGATGCTTCAAGGTAGTAACAGGCCATTCGGCACCCAAGATCCCCGGGCTGCCCCGGTGGCCAGGGTGGTGTCTTAAAGTTTTGTCCTCTGCGTTTTAGGGGTTTTTGATGCTCTTCCTTCTGTTCTCTCTTCCTCGTGGTAATGAAAGTTAAGTTTTTGAACAAGTCACTGGTTTCCACGGTTTTCCGGAGCTCCTGGGACTCCCTGGCACTTGGCTTTGAACCCGCGCCCAGAGTCTTGTTTTGTACAGCCAGCCTTGTGAGCCCTGTGAGTGGAAGCTAAGCATTCTTCTTCCTCTGCCTCGTTTCTAATGGGATCTGTCAGGTAAGTTACAGAGAAGGCGTCCCCGGGGAAAGACCTGACCCAGGGAAGCCCAAAGACTTGGGCATCAACTCCCACCGGCCCCGGCCTCTCTGCTGACAGAGCTTCCAGAAACTTCCTGGCGAGGCACAGACGTGGTGTTATGCCCCAAGGGCCTCTCTCTACCAAGTAGGAAAATTAATTCAAAAGTCAAAAAGATGGAATGGAGTGAGCTCTATTTTCCCTTCCAGAACGAAGAATGAGAGTTGGATGAGTCAAGAACAGCCATGGAAATACATTTCAGAGGGTGACCACTTCCCTTCTGATGATGATGATGACAGTAACAACGTCACAGGCAAGAGTGTGACACCTGAGGAACTTTCACAGGCTCAGCACCTCATCGCTCCAGCCTTCTGAACAAAAAGGTCCTCACAGATCTCCCCTTTGCCTTTGCAAAGCAGTTTGCCTCCGGGTTTAAAGCAGACCAAGTAGGGTATCAAAGAACATGTGAATGAAAGGCACCCCGGAAACCCCGGAATGCTGGGGTATGAAAATGAAGGGAGCCAGTGTGGCTGTTTCAGAAAACGAAGCTCCTCACTGTGACAATTACTTCCTATGGACTGCTGCTCCCAGATCCAAGCCCGGAGTGTATGGAGTATTTCAGGATTCTTACATGGAACATGGGTAGAGTAATATCTTCTTTGAGATCAGCCCACCTGCATTGTAACAACTCACTTTTTTCCATCTTTAAGTTGGGATGGTGACCTATATTTTCTAGGGTGATGATAAAGCCTGAGTAGGGAATGCGTGTAAATGATTTAATACAGTGCCAGCATCAAAGTGACATTTTTTAAACAAATGATTGCTAATGATAATAAATAGAAGAACAATAAGGTAAAATAAATATCATATTACACATATGTAACAGTATGCTGAATCCCGTTATCTAACAGGGTCATTTTAAAAATTAAGTAGGTGGGAAAGTACTTTATTTGACTTGGATGCCTTAAAGATCCTCCTAGGCATGTGCAAGACTTGCTGGCGCACTGACATTTAACTATGTAAAACATGCGTGTATTTAGTAACTCAGACACATAGAGAAGCCTGTGATTTCCCAAACTAGGTATAAACCAAACAGCCCTGAGTGGGACACAGGCAATGCCACAAGGGGTCCCACATGTGTCCTCCAGTGAGTGGGACGGGGCGTCTCCATCACCTTCTAAATAAAGGCAGCGAAACCAAAGGATTTCTGATTCCTAGAGCCCTCCACTTCCCTCCCGGCTTCTAAACCTGCAGGCAGTTTAAAGTCTGAGGGGACACCAACTGCCTTGGTGAGTCCAGTTTAAGCTTCAAAGACTAGAGGTCAAGTCCTACAACAGATTTGTAGTGAATCGGTTATTTCATTTCCCAGTCAACAAACGTTTATCCAGAGCCTTCTGTGTGTCGGGTCATGCTCTCAGTACTGAGCAGAGAGGGAAACAGACACGCATTGGTCCTCTGTCCCCCACAGTCTAAAGAGGGAAAACAGACAACCCCAAGAAAAGAGGATTGTAACCTAACTGGAAGTGCTGGGTTATATAAATTAATATAAGGTCACAGAACAGGATGGCTGGCACAGGGGTGGGAGTGTGTATTTTAGACGGGGCAGTTTTCCATCTGCAAATACAATCGAGCTTTTAGCTTCCATGTGCTCACTGGCAGAATATTTGGTAATTGGGATTCTGTTAGAGACCAGAGAGTATTTCCTAACCAATCACGTGACGTCTCCTAGAGATAAGCTTCCCTCCTCTGTAAACCCTCATTCCCAGGCAACATCCTCTTCCCCTCCCACCCCACCCCAGGATATTGGGGTGAGACAGAGAAGGTGCCCCTGGGAATAAAATGCATATCTAAGTCATATCTAAGGTCACACCAAAGTAGCTTCATTTTTCCATGTGCTCAACCAAATACTTGTTTATGGGAGAAAATGTGGAAAATCATAGTAAAGTATGAAGAAGAAAATTAAAATCACAATCTCATGCAGCAAGAAGACTACAATTAAAATCTTGGTGTGTTCCCTGCGTGTTTTGGTGGAGATCTCTCTCTCTCTCTCTCTCTCTCTCTCTCTCTCTCTCTCAAGTTCACACCGCACATGATGGATTTTATGTTACATTTGTCCACTTAACATTATATCACAAGTATATTCTCATGTACAACAAAATACTTTGAGGATATTTTAGGCACATAATGTTCTCTCATATAATTATAGCATACTTCTTTAATCAGCCAGTTCCATATGGGTGGCAACCTAGACTACTCCCAAATTTTCACTGTTGTTAAAAATGCAGCTGCAACAGCATATATATATATATATATATATATATATATATATATATGTAAATATATAATCATTTCACATCTTTAATTATTTCCTTAAAATAGATTCCAGTGAGAAATACTGGATCAAGGTTGAGGGTAACAAACATTTTTAAGACCTTTGATGAAATTGCCAAATTGATTTCCAAAAACTTGGCCAGGGAACAATAATCTCAGGAGCCGCGTCCGAGAATGCGTGCTCCACTACATTCTCAAGAGCACACATGCATTATTCCCCTTTAATTGTTATTTCAACAGTAGGAAAAAAAACACCTACCACACTGCTATTAAAAATCTTATTAATTTTTTTATTCACTGAATTGAAAAAGCCTCTATGTATTATTCATTCATATGGTTTCTTTCCTGTGAATAGTAAAATCCACATAAAATTTGACCATTTTTTAATGGAGTTTGAATTTATTTTTTCATTCATTGTGTAACACTTTTGCTGGATAAGAGTTGTTCAGTTACTCAATGGCGGTATTCATCTTGAGAACACATTTAACTGACTGATACCAGAGTTTAAAATCAAGTTACCATGGTGGGCGCGTTCTGTGGAAACATCTGGTGCTGGGAGAGTCAAAGACGGTGCTGCGGGGTCACCACTGGGATGAAACTAAGGTGAGAGCGGAGGTGACTGTGCCTGGCACCGTGAGAGTGAAGCCAGGAGGGCTCCCTTCCTGTTGCAGGCATCTCACTGCCTGGCCTCTGAGCCTCTGCACTCCCCTGAGCAGAACCTTCCCCTGGGACATGCCTTGATCTCTCCATTTCTCTCTTGTTGGCACCACTCTGCTTTCCCCACCCATTCTAATTTCTATTATTACTTTTTAAACACATTTTAACTAGGTGGTGATTTGGGACTTAGACCACCAGTCTTTCTGGACAACGACTAGCACTCCACATTCGAACATGACCTTGGACCGGAACAGATCTCAAATAACGATTATGCAATGTATTGGGATTTCATTAGTCCCAGTATATGTGAGCTGGGACTAGTTATTTAAACTCTCTGAGAATGAGTTTTCCAGACCAAATATGTACATAAGCAAGAAACATTTGACAGAAACCCCACCCTTTCTGTGTGAATGTCATCAGCATGCGCATCACATGGACTGTTGTGTCCAGTGATGGAAACAAGTTTCACACAAGCAGCAAGATTCTTTCTCACCTAAGTCAGCTGCCTTTCAAATACAAAATCTCAAAGCCATATTTAAGAAGCATCAGAATTCCTAACACTCCTCTAGCTCTCTAGCCTCCTTGCTTCATTTTCTCAGAAATCCATTTGGGGGTCGCTGACAACTTTAATTAACTGGTTTGCAAAGCAGGAATTTTCAGGGATCAAGATTCACATTAAGATAGCCATCTTTATCTGAGCAACTGGTAACTGTCCACTCCTACCCCTAAGAGAGGGGCAGATAGGAAACCTCCTGAGAAAGCAATGAGACAAGTATTTATGCACGGCGCAGGAACCCCAGGCTTGTCATTTTATAGTCCCACTTTGCATAGCATAATTACTTATGGGGATCCTAGGAGAGGATGCCAGGGGCACAGCTGTGGATACAAAGCCCAGGATAATGTCACCACCTGGGAATCAAGTGCCCCAAAGCTTCATATTGAGATGCATGAAGGATACTAGAGGGCGTGATTAGTCAAAAATTAAGGCCAGAATGGAAACAGCCAGGCTACTCAGATCTCTCAACTCACAACAACAATAAAAAAGACAAATGAAGAAGATTGAAAAGGCATTCTCAATGTCTCCTACAGCAATAGACACAAAGGGTGAAAAGACATGAGTAAAACCCAGGAAGCCATGTGCCTGGGGGCATTCAGGACCTAAAGAACAAGAAAGAATGTTAGTGTGACAAGGAAAGGCAAAGGGCAGCCTGTTTCACAGCACCGCCCATGGTCCTGGTCCTGCCCTGGTGTTGATGGCGGGGAGCTGTTTGCAGGTAGAGAGAGCAGGGCATCGACTACAATCTCCACTTGACCTCAGCACCTCCTGTGCTTCCAAACAAACTCAGCTCCTGAGCAGAAGCCTTCAATCGCCATCCTCAGTGAATAACTTCTGCACTTTCGGGGCATGAGAAGGACCTCTCTTACATGCCAAATATAATTGGAAATGGTCTCTCTATAATTTTCTTTAAAAAGTGACTATGTGTAGAAAAATAATTGTGACTGTTGTTGAAAGCCTCAACATTCATTTGTTAAGTCAGGACCCCAATTTGTAAGTCAACAAATTCTCAGCTGTCATTATATATATTTTTTACAAATGGGCTATCCATGTTATAAGGGCACAGAGCAGATAATGAACTGTGTTATGTAAAAAATAAAATGTTTCTTCATTGTTAAGGTGACAAATAATAATTACATTTGAATTTTGTCATGCACAAGGGTGGAGGTTCATGTGGACTTGACAGAAACTTGAAATGATATCACATTATAGTTATAAAATTTTCTCTTGCCTGTGAAATACTTTAGACCTACTTTTTTTTTTTAATTGTTACTGATTTCAGAGAGGAAGACGCAGGGAGAGAGATAGAAACATCAATGAGAGAGAATCCTTGATCGGCTGCCTCCTGCATGCACTCCACTGGGGATTGAGCCCCCAACCCGGGCATGTGCTCTTGACCGGAATCAGAGCCTGGGACTCTTCAGTCCTCAGACGCTCTATCCACTGAGCCAAACTGGCTAGGGCTAGACCTACTTTTATAGGATCATAGAATATTAGCATTATAAGAGGGGACTAAACAATAAGAAATGTGGTAGGAACATCAAAGAAAGGGCGATGGATTGAGCTGGAAAAGTTGAGATTGGCAAGAAATAATAAAGATCTGAGAAGAATAAGGCTTATGCAATCATGCTGTGCCTCCTGGCATATGGGGACTAGCAGCATGGGAAGCAGCCACTCGGAAGGCGCAGTGTTTCAGCACATGGAAATCGAGAGGTGTAAAGCCTTGAGTCTCAGCAACATTTTGTAAGGATTCTTCGCTTCTCTTCCTTCCTAAGTGAAAACATGTAACCTGGTGTGAAGAGGGAAAATATGCTTCATCACACATTGTGTTACCATAGTTTACTACGGTGGCATCTACATGTTTCTTATATTGTTTACTGGGTAGGAGGAAGGCCACTTGCACAGCTTATGTGTGTACCCCTGTGTGCTGGCAGTTGTCCCCTTGAGAAGGAAGAGCACGAAGCTCAGGGCCATGGCCTTTTAGCACAGTTAATAGAAGCCCAACCATTTTCTGAGTTGTTATTTGCTCTGCACTTTCAGGATAGGTAACATTTCAGGTAGTGAGGCTACTGTAGCTCTGGCATCAGTAAGAAGCACTAGATTCTGTTAAATAAAAAGAAACTGCTAACTATATTAGCAAAGTCAAGGTGAAAACACTTGGAAAGATTTTTAAATACAATACAGATGTACATGATTGTATTGAAAAATGGATTTCCACCATCGAGATAAGTCCTTATCAGAAGTCACCATATGTTGCTTAACTAGAAAATCTCCAGAACAATGCTAGGCATTGATCAGAGGCTATCATAGATACAACACACCATGGCCAATGAACTTTACCATGACAATATCTTTGTTATAAAGAGATTTGTACAGGTTATTTATTAAATCCCATCGGAGCAATATATAATTATGCACCTGCAATGCTGGTCAATAATATGTACTACTCAGGGTCACCATGTCTGTACTTTACGGGACACAGCTGCAGTCACAATTACTCTCTTCCCCGGCAACTCCTAAAGTGCTTCCATTTTCAGAATCTTTGAGCTTTCATGAGCTGACTCTGGCAGTTGGCACAGGAAGAATTCATCTATGTCTTAAGATACCACCTGTATTTCTCAGTAATTTTATATGAGAGACTCAACAACTACTCATTGAGATTGGGTAGAAAGTGATGTGTAGGAAAGAAATAGTCAAGTTTATACTCTTGCTCACGGGAAAAATATATTCCTATGAAACTATATTAGACAGCACATATCTATGAGACAATCTTTGTACATGATAGAAAAAAAAATGCAGCAGAGGCCAGTGGGGGAAATTTTCAGGTAGAAAGTAAAGAAGGTGAGACATAAACTGGATGAGGAATAACGAAAAATTTGATTTGGAAACTATAGAGGGAAGAAATGTATATGTGCGTATATGTGTATATCAGAAAGAGAATAATGGGAAACAGTAACTGACAGAACACTCACTATATCTGATGAGGTTTTTTTGCATAAATATATTACCGTAAGGCTTAAAATTATAGACTTATCACTAAAAGGAAAACTGAAAAGTAGATTTCTCCACACTTAATTTACACATGAGGAAACTCTCAAATTTATCTGAAGTGATAGAGACACTTCAAGGAACAGAATTAACAACTCTGTGAATATACTAAAAAACACTGAACTGTATATGTGCAATGGGTGACTTGTATGGTATGTGAATTATATCTCAATAAAGCTGTTCCAAAAAAAAAAAAGACACAACTGGGGATATGGGACTAGAATTTATCTGGTGAATTCCAAGTCAGAGAAGAAGTTATAATATCTCAATCAAATCATGATACCAAATAGAAAAATTTTAAAACTTATGAAACTTTTGCACTGCCTCAGACTTCAGGATGCCGATCTTTATCTCTCAGACACCACCAAATATGTGCCACTGTGTCTGCTCACAGAGTCTGAGGAATTCACCAACAAAAAAGCTATATTTCATTTGTCATTTTCCCTAACCACTGACATTTTGATTAGTGGATTTATGAATGATCAAAAATATCTAAGCACGAGTAACAATTATTTTCCAGTTCTTTCTCCTAAAGGGGCTGGGATAATTATAGTGATAACATCTGACTTGTCAGCATTGCTGCCATCACAGTCAAACCACTGGTAAGAGAAGGGTAGGATCCTGATTGTCAGCTGTCTCAGAGAAAATTACTGAGCAGAGCTCCTCGGCCACACGGGATTCCCACACCTGATCCCTCAGCAGGAAGCCACTCCTAGCCTGGTGGCTGCACAGCTGGTTGAGGGGCAGGTCTCTGGGATGGCTCTAGATGGCTTGTACTCTAAGAGCTCTGAGACTCACAGCTATGACGTTTGCCTATAAATCTCGCACCCTGCCCTCTTCATCGAGTTTTAACACTGGCATTTCCTCATTCTATATACACACGGGCAATTTCACTCAACACTATGTTCTAATTTTGTAAACTTATTTCCTTTTATAGTTGATCCATAGGGAAGAACATCCATTCATTTAGTTATTTATTCATTCATTTATCCAAGCACATGTAACAAACTCCACATGACTTGGTCCTGTCCTAAGGATGGCCATGCCACTCTATTTCCTAGGTTCTGGAAGAGTCCCTTTTAAAGACCCTCACCTTCTATGTAGTTGATACTCTATAGTTTTAAGAACCCTGGGACGATGGTAAAACAAGAGGAAGAAGAGCTGCCAGTGGAATTGGAAAAAAGGACCAACTTTGTAGACCATCATCTGATAACCAAGGTACTCATCTACAGCCATACCACCCTGAATGCGCCCGATCTCATCTGATAACCAAGGTTCTCAAGAGAAAGTTGGGGCCCTCATTAAATTCAAAAGAAGAGAAGTGGAAAAATCTCACATATTCCTCCTCCCCAATGGATATTCTTTCTTGCTATAGGTCAGCTCTGATGCTGATAAATTCTTTAATGAGGCAGAAATAAATTAATGTACTTTCCAGAGTTAAAGAATGAAAGAGAAGTCCAGCTGGTATGGCTCAGTGGTTGAGCATAGACCTATGAACCGGGAGGTCATGGTTCAATTCCCCATGAGGGCACATACTCAGGTTGTGGACTCAGTCCCCATTGTAGGGTGTACAGGAGGCAGTCAATTATTCTCTCTCATCATGGATGTTTCTCTCTCTCTCTCTCTCTCTCTCTCTCTCTCTCTCTCTCTCTTTCCCTATCTCTCTGAAATAAAAAATATATATATTAAAATAAAATAATGAAAGAGCTAACAATTTCTGAGAAGCTCAACATTAATGAATCAAGTACAAATGCCAGGGGTTTTTGAACACTGAAGGTATTTCACATTGTAAAAAAGTGGGCTATTATACCTAGGCTGAAGGATTTTGAATAATTTGGTTAACTTTAGGGAGTAAGGAAATGTACTGATTCCCTAAAATAGGTATTTTTAAAATGTCTAATTGTCCTTGGGATTTGGAGAGAACTGTGCTAAAATTCTAGCTCAAGAAAAAATTGTAAATATTCTCTCTTGTTTTGTGTTTTGAGAAGACTGTATGCTTATAGTAGAGCTATGATAAGGTCACTCATGGTTTGTTGCTGCTCAGATATAGTGCCTCCTACCTCTCAGCTGATCTTTGCCCTTGATTTCTAATCACTTTATTACTTTCTAAGGATTTCATTGGGTTAATTGTTTGGTAGAACATAGTGGCAGAGCACAAGACACTCAATTCAACCCAGTCCTTTATAAAGTTTATGAGTGGTACCTAGACCTTGATTTCTTTCTTCCAAAATTAGATTTAATTTCACAGAGCTATGTAAGGTAGGCAATCTTATTATAAGAGTGTGAATTCAAATTAAACTCAAAACAAAGAGCAGATGATACTCTTTAATTATAAGGAAGAAAAATATAAGAAAATATAAGAAGGTGCCTGTTACATCTAAAATAGATTCTTAATCATAGTTCCAAAAATGTCTTCCAGAAGGTTTACACAGATGTTCTTCAATGAAATCTCTTGGATCAACTATTATAATTCATATTCAATTTTATGTTTAGTAGGATGGCATCTGCAATTTCCTTATTGAACACTGCACTTATAACACTAAATACTTTTAAAACCTGTAGTCAAAATCCTTATTCTGAACATGGAATGAATATATTGGTGGCAACATGGAAGGACTTTTGGATAAAAGCTTCAAATAAATATAAAACAAAAATGCAGTATCTTGATATACACAAACTAAAGGATATTTACATATATAACTTAAAATAATTATCAGAAATTAATAAATACGGTCTTCAAAAATTATATACATATATCTAATAAAGAACAAAAATGTAGATTATACAGGGACATTGGACCCTTTCTGTTTTACTATTCATCTATTTAATCTAAACAAGACAATTTCCCAGAGAATTCCTTAATATATATGGTCTATTCCTCTCCCTTCACTTCTCTTCAACCAAAACCAGACTGTGGAATATAAAACAAAATAAACAAACAAAAGAAATAAAAACTAACCCACAGATACAGATAACAGGATGGTGGTTACCAGAGAGGAAGGGTGTATGGGGAGGATGAAGTGGGTAAAGGGAGTCAAATGTATGGTAATGGGAGGAAACTAGATTGTGGGTGGTGAGCACTCAATAGAGGATACAGAAGTTGAATTACGATGTTGTACACCTGCAATTTACATAATGTAGATAACCAATGTTACCCCAATAAATAACAAAAAAACTAGGCTGTCAGCTGGTAGCACAGCTGAACTGGGCATCTGGAGCCAAGTACGAGAGGTAAATGGAATCCATAAGAGTTAATCCCAAACTCAGAGCCAATGGTGAAACAGAAAGACCCAAACAACATTGTTTCAGCTCCAGCATAAAATAACATCCGTCTCTGCTCTGAAGCTGCTCATCCAATGGACTCAGCACTCAGTGAGAACTGTGTGCTCTGTGGTATCGGGACTGAGCCTGCGTCATCTCTCATGAGGGACAAGACACCCAAACATCTAGCAGCGGTTCTCAACCTGTGGGTCACAGCCATCGGAAAACACATGTAGCATTCAGATATTTACATTATGATTCATAACAGTAGCAAAATTACAGTTATGAAGTAGCAACGAAAATAATTTTATGGTTGGGGGTCACCACAACATGAGGAACTGTGTTAAAGGGTCGTGGCATTAGGAAGGGTGAGAACCACTGAATTCTAGAGCTAAACAGAAACCCACATGTATTCCGAGGGGGTCAAGTAGGAAGACTTATTTGCAATGGAAAGAATTAGCCAAAGCTGCAAGAATGACAGGGCACTGGACCTGGCTCCTGAAATAGAAGTAGCGTTTTGGGAGGTAGGATCAGGCAGAATGATGATATCAGGTTCTGAGGGCCTGCAGATGAAAGCCATGTTTGAATAAAGCAGATCGCATGGGACTGTCAGGGTCCACTGATGCTAACTCATGGGCTCGCTGCATTGGAAATACTTGAGCCGCTTGAAACTTTAGCTTCTGTAACTTTCCCATTCTGTAAGTGTGGAGTGGGGCCAGGAATCTGCTGCACAGTTAGGATTGAGAGTTAACCTCTAAGATAGGAATTAGGATAAGTAAGGCAGTTTTCATCAGCCCAAAAAGAGTGTTGGAAGTCCACAGAATCTGGTTTCGTTGAATTAAGAATAGAGGTTCTGCCTAGCCAGCATAACTCAGTGGTTGAGCATTTTTAACCTTGAACCAGGAGGTCATGGTTCTATTCCTGGTCAGGGTACATGCCCAGGTTGTGGGTTCAGTCCTCAGTGTGGGGCATGCATGAGGCAACCAATCAATGATTCTCTCTCATCATTGATGTTTTTCTCTCTCTCTCTCTCTCCCTCTCCTTCTCCATTCCTTTCTGAAATAAAAATATATATTTTAAACGAATAGAGATTCTTAATTACTCTATTCCATGGTTTTTGGACCTTAGCAAAATATTTGGTAAAGTCAGAATATCTCGACTTAGAAATATATAAAGTATTTATGACCTGGAGACATTGCAGGTTGGATTTTAAACCACTGCAATAAAGTGAACATCACAATAAAGTGAGTTGTAATCTTTTTACTGGGGGAGGGTCTTGCCTTCAGTTTGTAAATAAATAAATAAATAAATAAATAAATAAACAAATAAAGCAACATCTATGAAGCACAATGAAATAAGGCAGGGGTCCTCAAACTTTTTAAACAGGTGGCCAGTTCACTGTCCCTCAGACCGTTGGAGGGCCGGACTATAGTTTAAAAAAAAAACTATGAACAAATTCCTATGCACACAGTGGTGGCAAAAACACCCGGCGGGCCAGATAAATGTTTTCAGCGGGCCGCATGTGGCCCGCGAGCCGCAGTTTGAGGACCCCTGAAATAAGGTATGCCTGTATTTCTTAAGATCCTTATCCTGAAGGACATCTAAATATCAATTTATGAACTTAGGAATGAAGACTTCTGAGTAAAAGAAGATAATACAAAGACACACACAACCAGGAAGGTTACCATGGTAGCAAAAATGGTTATCTACTATAACCAAAATGGCTTTCGATTTCCTATCTGATAACGATATGGTCACTTGGGGGGATGGGGTGAGTTACTTACCTAGGGGTTGAAGGAGCCTAGAGGGCTCTTGTCTCTGTCACTAACTGGGGCAAATTACACTCTCTGTGACTCAGTTTCCTCCTATGTGAGGCCACAATAATGCCTACTGAGATCAAATGATCCAGCGAGTGTCACAAGAAAGAGTAAATTAAATAACTCCAAAATATTACACAGCATCTGTAAAACCCAGTATTATATCAAAGGCATATTCAGTTAAGAGTTTCAAGGGAATACTTTCTGACTCCTGAATTCTAGGGAAATCATCCCATTTCCAACCTCATTTCAAAATATGTATTTTTGAAATATGTAAATAGGGCCAGATCCCTCCTGGGACCAGTTGCTCTGCCAGAAGCCGGAATCCCAGGGGCCCCCCTGCCGCTGATCCCTCTCTTCCCATGGCCACCAAGAAGGGGGCAGATGCACGGAGGGAAGAATTGAGGGACTGAGCACTGAAAACCTCATTTACGATAAAATAAGAGCACGTGCCAGTGTACAGTGTGGGCTGGAGAAGAGCCTTTGTTGAAAACCTATTAAACACAAATCCACATGTTGAAAATATTCCCAAGTTATCAATCTTCCACTAAGACTCACTGAATGTTGGCTATCCCCACTCCCACGCTCCTCCTCCACTGCCTAGGCGCCCCCAGGAGAAAAACCACTAGTGACTGGTACGTTCTGATTTATGAGTATAAACATGGTTATATTCTGATTTAGGAATAGAACCATAAATCATGTGCAGCAAACTACTGCTTTAAAACCATCTCCCCAAATCTTTTAAGTTCATATTAGGAAAATAAAACCTATCCTCTTGGTGTAATTCAGGGTTTTCTCAAAGGCAGGAGCAGGGCGATTCTATTTGACTTTCTCTACCATCTGACATGAACAGACTACTGTCATCGAATACTTGATGAGCATCAAGAGGCTAGAAAAGTTCAAACATGATCCACTTAAACAAGGAATCATATAACAAACTGCGGCCTTGGAACTGAATTTGCTCAATTCATTCTCATAAAAGCGATGCAAAGTGGTTATTTTTAATCTCCATTTTATAGCTGAAGAAATTGAGGCTCATGGAGGTTAAGTAATTTGCTTAAGATGCCACAGTTAATTTTTGGCAGTGTCAGAACCATGATCGGTAATGTCTGAGAGAAGAGGAGGCGAGAAAGAGACCAGCAGAAATCATTCTTTTCACCCTGCTTTATCAAAGTTTACAGCTGATGCCCCAACTCAGTCTACATGGTTCTTGGCTCACAGAGGACCTGCTTTTCCAAGCGAATCAACCCAGGGAGAAAGCCTTTGAGTCCCCCAGCAGGTGTCACTGTGGTGTGTGAAAGAACAAGTATCTGCCCCAGAAATTACACTATTCCTCAGACTTCTACCACTTGTAGATATGGAGAGCTAGTAGAATTATGTACTCTTATAATTAGAAATTTAGATATTTTCCAATAGAATTTGTCAGTTTGTAGACAAAGAAATTGAGGCACAGAAATGTGACTTGCCCAATGTCCCATGCCTAGATTGTCAGGACTAGAAGGCGGTTCTCCTGAGATCCACTGAGTTCTGACCCCTTTACTCAGTTCTGCCGTCTCTCATTCTTGTTCTGTGTGGCCACATGGTCCCCATCTAGAGCAAAGCCTACTGCAACTTTCTCTCTTTTTAAGAATGGAAAGAACATATGTAGGAAGAAGCATTTTAAAAATAGAAAAGAGTAAAAAAAAAAAAGAAAAGAAAAGAACACTGAGACCTTAATTTCAACACCTCCTCTAAAGCATCTCCATAGTTAACCTTACTCCTAAAACACTAAAAAATTCTATAGCGAGAAAGGACTGAATCATCTGACCCAATTCTTTCTTTTTAAAACTTCTAATTAAACTCCATATTTTATTTGGAGTTCGCCAGTTTTTACACTAACGTCCTTTTTCTACCTCAGAACCCAACTGGGGGTCTCACATTGCATTTAGTTGTCATGCCTCCTCAGTCTCCACTGGTCTGTGATAGTTTCTCAACACTGACAGATTTGTTTTGTTTTTAATCCTCACCCAAGGGTGTACTTCTATTGATTTTTGAGAGAGAGAGAGAGAGAGAGAGAGAGAGAGAGAGAGAGAGAGAGAGAGAGAGAAAGGGAGAGAGAAGAGGGACAGGAGAAGAGGAAGAGGGAGGGGGAGAGAGAGAGAGAGAGAGAGAGAGAGAGAGAGAGAGAGAGAGAGAGATTAATAGTTGGGGATTGAACCTACCACCTAAGTATGTGCTCTGAAAGGGAATCAAACCCACCACCTTTTGGTGCATGGGATGACATTCAAACCAACTGACTCACACCAGCCCGGGCAAATTTCTGTTTTTTGTTTGTTTTTTAAAAGCCACTTAGTTTGTGGTACTTTGTAAAGCCAGCCCTCAAAAAGGAATACAGAATTGTGGAAGTATATTTCTATTTTCGGATGAGTGAATCTTGACCAGGGGGCTGGCAAGGTGATCTTTAAAGACAAAAACAGTGCTTCAATATCCCCGCCCCCACCCCCACCCCAAGCCTAAGCTCACTTAGTCAACTCTCTTCATCCTGAGAGCAAGGGCTTCAGAAAGCGTCCTTGAATGCCTGCCTACAGGGACTGAATGGGCTAGTTTTGCCAACAGAATATTCTCAGGTGCATGGTAGTGACATTTCTCATTACAAATTAATAGATCTGTCTGCAATTTGCTAATCCCAATATCCACTTGAGAGATAGCCCTGCCTTTGCGCTAAGTCAAGTGTGGAGCTCCCAGAGCTGAGCACCTAACTTCCTGCACTGGTAGGCTCACCTCCCTGAGGAGCCTCCTGGAGACACCGGCCAGGCTTTCTGCCCAACCCACCATTCACACCACACTTGTCTCTTCTCTTTACATTTCTATAGAGGTGATCTGATGTCCCTCTGACCCTTTCTCATGGCGTTCTTTATTGATTGAATTAATTGTATACATCGATGTATATGCTGTACTTGTTTTCAAAGAGCCTGAGCTTTATCTCTGCCGCTTAACTACCCATGTGACCTTGTACATAAAACTGAGCCCCTAAAAACGTCAGTTTTCCTACTGAAAAAATGGGTACAATAATGACAGCTCTGCCCATATCACTTGGTTCTTGAAGGATCAAATGAATTACTATATATGGAATACTGTTAAAATCAAAAGAGAAGTGTAGTCTTAGTATTGTTCTTATAACTATTAACTTGATTTTTTTCAATTTCTAGGATCCATTTCTGCAATTTTGTCAGTCACCACAGAGTAGAAGAGTTCATGCAAAATCTCAACATCCTCACATGCATGAAGCACACTCTCCCACCAAAACCCAACTCCAATGTCCCCTCTGCCATGAAGCCATTTCTGCTCCCTCTGCCTACTGCCTCACTTGGTAGGTATTTGTACATTATGTGTAACTCTCTGCACTCAGCTGTTGAGACTTTAAGGTCAGGAACCAATGCCTTATCTCGATATCCCGCAGCATTCAATGCCTTCACATCTGGTTGAGTTAATCTGTACCTTCTCCCACATTTTCCCAGAGTCAGGACTCTGAGCGTGGCTGGGCCCAGTGTTTCTGGCTCAGGCTCTCTCATGAGGCTTCAGTCAAGTGTCAGTTGGGGCTGTAGTTAACTAAAGGCCTGACTGAGATAGACGGTCTGTTCCCTAGCTCACTCGCATGGCCATTGGCAGGGAGCCTCAGTTTCTTGCCATATGGGCCTATCTACAAAGCGGCTCACAACTTGGCATCTGGAGTCCCTCACAACAAGTGATGCCAGAGACTCTCTGTGTGTGTGTGTGTGTGTGAGAGAGAGAGAGAGATAGAGATAGAGAGAGAGAGAGAGAGAGAGAGAGAGAGGGGAAAGAGCACACACTTCTTTTCATGAACTAATCTCCAAGTCACACACTATCATTTTTGTTTTATTTGACTCATTAGAAATGAGCCATAAGGTCCAGCTCATACTCAACAGGAAAGACCTGTACAAGAGTGTGAACGCCAGGGGCAGGGAGGTAGTCACCTTGGAGGCTGGCTACCACCATGGCTGGCTGATGGAAGGGATTTGTCATGTTTATCTTTAATTTACTTTCCACTCACTCGGGGCGTTTTTTCTTCTTCCAGTCAACACATACTTGACTTCTCTTTTGCTAAAGTGTGCTCAGGAATGCAAATGCAAACCAATCATTAACCCTTGATTGACTCAGAGATGATGATATACAATAAAGAAGCCTAACTCAAAATGAATTATTCAATCACTGTGTGGTCTACCCTCACCTTCACTATTATGTATACATAAGCGATTGAATGGACTTTCACCCAAAATTAACAGAATCTTTTTTAGCAAAGTGACACCAATAAAATCTTCAGTGCATGTTAACTGAAATAAGATAGCAATTGGCTTTTATATTTCCTAATTTATATTTTCCATTTCCTTTTCCTACTACACCAAACCCAGGCTCCTTTGATTCTTACAGTGAAGAGCCGCGCTGCATTTATTATGACCCTAAAACATGCCGGGCACTGTGCTTGAGATACAAGGTGAGGAAGAGGCAAAAAGGTCCTGCCTTACTCAGTTTATAAGAGGACAAGCAACACACACTACAAGCAGTCTCTGGAATCTGATACAACGATATATCTAACCTCATTCACTACTTCACAAGACATGTTTTTCTGTTTACCCAAAGCTTCTCCACATTTTTGAAGGCTATCCAACATGGAATACCCTCCATAAAATTTTCAATGATCCTGTGCTTTTTTGTTATTTTTAATCCTCACCAGAGGGTATTTTTCCCCCATTGATTTTTAGAGAGAGTCTGCAGGCTGACGCTCTGACCACTGAGCAAAACAGCTAGGGCAACCCTGTGCTTTCAATAAACTTCTGCTTCCTTTAATTTCTATAGCAAATTAGCACTTAATTATAAACTACCTTGCTTCTTTTCCAAATTTCTCCAAGTGATTTAGTCATATTGCTGTAATAGATGGCGATCTCCTTAACATTCAGGCTCCCCCCAATGCTTGCCAATGGATGGCTAATAAAGATAAAGTGTTTGCTTCCACGTCCTTGACCAAAACTCTGTGCATTGGAATCTGAATAATAGCTTCTGAATTAATATTCTAGGTGCCTAAAGCTGAGTCCAATTTGAATTAAAATTTACATAAATTATTTTAATCAAAATAAATGCACAATGTCTTAATCTTTTCTGTACTTAGGACTTATTGAAGAGATTAATAGGTTACTATTGCTTAGTGTGGAAGCTTAGCAATGGGAATGTTAAATATTTCATATTTTTCATAACTATGCAAAGCAGCTACCTATTATTTTCAGCATTCCTTTAGATAGATTACCTAGAAGACCCTAAGGTCTTAGGAAGATTGGAGAGTCACACAGATCTGGCTAAGTGAAATTCTAACATTACTGTGTGGAAAATTGCAATACTGCAAGCTTCCATTTTCTCATTCATACAATGAGGATATTAATATTTGCTTTTCAGAACTATTGGGAAGACTACAATGATGTACCTAAATCAGCTGGCCCAGGACCTAGCTGTGCCTACACCACTTCTACTCATTTTATAATTTCTTTAGAAAATATTGAAACTATATTGACTCAAGGAAGAAAATCTATTGTTAATTACTCAGTACACCAAAACAAACAAAACAAACAAACAAAATTACTGACATTTCCAAACACTTCCTTATTAAACAAAGGTCCCATGGATGAGCAAATATGACAATGCACTCAGGAACTAATGGGCAATTTAGACCCAAAGTTTCCTCAGATTTCAGTAGATCATAAAACAGCCTTGAGTCACAGACACTTACAAAGCAGAAAAGCTGAGATGGAAAAAAGAATGGTCAAAGACAACTGAAGAACCATGAAAATAAAAGCATTGTTCTCTGAAGTTTTTGTTTATCATTTTTCTTTGACTGCAGTAATCCATTGTTATTCTGGATTGCCAGGCTAGTCTTTATTTGAACAGTCACATTGTTTCAACATTGGACCTCTGTTCCCCATCCACAATGCCTGTAGATTTCTAAAGCCATTTAGATTTTAATTGTCATTGCCAATTCTCACGAAACACATTAGTAATAATATTTGGCTTTGAACTTTAGAACTACTTTTTGTCTTGAGAAATAGTATTGAGAAGTTATCTTAAGATGTGTTTCTAAGCCCTAGCCGGTTTGTCTCAGTGGATAGAGCATCGGCCTGTGGACTGGAGGGTCCCGGGTTTGATTCCAGTCAAGGCCATGTACCTTAATTGCAGGCTCAGTCCCCAGTCCTGGTTGGGGTGCCTGAGAGAGGCAACCAATCAATGTTTCTCTCTTTGTATCTCTTCCCCTCCCTTTCACGCTCTCTAAAAAAACAAACAAAAAAAAAAAACAATGGAAAAATACCCTCAGGTTAGAATTAATAACAACAACAAAAATATGTATTTCTAACTTGTATGTATATATGTTCCCTAAACTCATTTGAAAAAAATCCATATATTTTAAAACTATTTATTTAATATCCAGAGAGAAAGTCAAGCTGTCTCCATATTTCTTGAGCAAATAAAACTGATTCAAAGTATATTTTAGAACCAATTTTTAGAAGAAGTTTAAAGCTGAGCGTCAGCAGGCATGAGTTCCAATTTAATTACAGTCTAGAGATTAAGATGAATAAAGGAAGATGGTGATCAAGCTGATGAGTAGAACCACCACCAGAAAGAAACTTGGAAGAAAATTACACAGAGAGGCAAGACAATCCATCTACTGGGTCTGATAAGAATGGCACGGAGTCAGATTCCACAGGTTAGTCCAAACTCTTCTGCTCTTAGTGAGAACTTACAGAGGATTGGAAGATTGGCAGAAACATGATCAAGGACAGTTCTCAGTGGGGAAGCTTAGAGCTAGGAACTCGGCCTCAAACAGTGGTTGATTTATCTTCAATCCTCTTAAATTTACCCAGCTAGACTCAGGACATTCTTCAAATAATGTGTCAAGGAATTCATGGATCATGTTGAACTTATTCGTTCTACTCAAGTAACTTGCACAATTGACAGGAAAGAACAAAGGTTGTCCTGGGGTGATAATCTGTTGATCTAATCGGCTCTAGATCTCATGGATTCTGATAGGATTCTTCTTGGGGATCTTAACTGGGTATTTCTGGGTTTTGAACACTGTTTTTGAAAATGTTGGTGGACAAAGCAGAGGTAACATTATCTCCATTCTAAACATCTATTTGGGAAAATTCACACCTCCTAGGTGTCTCTCCTTTACTACTCACGCAGAACACTTTACATCCGACAATTCTGGTCACCATCATGTGGAGATCTATAGTTTAACTCAGTTCTGAAGCTATCTACCTGTTCAGAGAACCAGACTCCATAGGCTAAAGGCTCAGTCTAACAATACTGACCCCCTCCCCCACCACACTCTTCAGACAGCAATCATAGTCCAGGATGTTACCTGTGCTTCTCACTGACTAGCTTTGTATCATAGATTCCCATGACTAGATTCCTCAAGTTCAGTTAATTTGCTAGACTGGCTCACAGA
This sequence comes from Myotis lucifugus, assembly GCF_000147115.1. Classification (NCBI taxonomy): domain Eukaryota; kingdom Metazoa; phylum Chordata; class Mammalia; order Chiroptera; family Vespertilionidae; genus Myotis; species Myotis lucifugus. The sequence goes on from NW_005871064.1 coordinate 26,805, forward strand.
ACTCAGGAGAACAGTTTACGTAACTAGATTACCAGTTTATTATAAGGGGCATAACACAGGAACAGCCAGATGGAAGAAATACATAGGACAAGGTATCTAGAAAGGGGCACAGAACTTCCATGCTCTCTCTGAGCCCCATCTCTATGCATTCACCAACTCTGGAAGCTCTCTGAACCCCATACTTTTGGGATATTTATGAATGCTTCATCACATGGGCATCATGGATCATTAACTCCATTTCTAGCCCCTCTGCCCTCTCTGGAGAATGGAAATAGGGGCTGAAAATTCCAAGCTTCCAACCATGGACTGGTCTTTCTGGTGACCAGCCCTCATCCAGAAGCAGATCAAAAGAAAGACATCAATCAAGAAAAATATAAAAACTCTGCAGAAAATTAACATAAGGTGGTATGACAGAAGGTTACTTGAGATTAGGAAATGTCTGATAATCTAGGACAGTGGTTGGCAAACGCGGCTCGTGAGCCACATGCGGCTCTTTGGCCCCTTGAGTGTGGCTCTTCCACAAAATACCACGTGCGGGCGCACACGTACAGTGCAAAGTTGACTTAAAACTTTAAGTAAAGTTTATTAAGTTAATTTTAGGGAACGTTGTGGAGTGAAAGAAGATGAAGTGTCGAGGATTGAGAAAGGTATGTTGAGATGGTTTGGACATATAGAGAGGATGAACGAAAGGAGATAGACGAAATAAGTATACAAGATGAGTGTGGATGGGAGAGTTGGAAGGGGTCGACCTCAGCGAACGTACCTCAATCAGATTGAGGACGTTTTTAGCAAAGGCCAGCTTAGGAGGACCCTAATTAAGTTAATAACAATGTACCTACCTATATAGTTTAAGTTTAAAAAATTTGGCTCTCAAAAGAAATTTCAATTGTACTGTTGATATTTGGCTCTGTTGACTAATGAGTTTGCCGACCACTGATCTAGGAGAAGGGATTCCCAGACAGGGGAAACAGAAAATGTGAAGGCCCTAATGTAAAAACATCTTCCAAGTGTTCATAAAAGGACATCTAAACAAGGACAATGGGGCTGGAGAAGAGTAAAAAATGGGGAGAGTGGGGCAAGATGGGCTAGAGAAGTAAGACTGGGTAGATCATCCTTAAATGGAAGTTTAACATGTTTAGATTTTAGTCTCAGCTTACAGCAGGAAAGGGCACAATATAAATTATGGTTTTAAAGATTAGTGTAAATAGATTATAAAGAAAAGGTGGAGTCAAAGATGCCAGTTACAGGATTATTTCAGTAGTCCAGGGGAGAGATGACAGTGGTGTGGAGAAGGTGGTGGTAGAGATCAGAAGAGGGAAGAGGCCCTAGCTGGTTTGGCTCAGTGGATAGAGTATCGGCCTGCAGACTGAACGGTCCCAGGTTCAATTCCAATTAAGGGCACATGCCAGGGTTGTGGGCTCGATCCCCCATAAGGGGCATGCAGGAGGCAGCTAATCAATGTTTCTCTCTCATCATTGATGTTTCTATCTCTCTCTCCTTTTCCCTTCCTCTCTGAAATCAATAAAAACATATATTTTAAGAAAACTAAGTGGGAACAGGTGCAGTGTAGGTTTTGGATGTTGACCTTCTAGGACTTGCCAATATCTGGGATGGGGAGATGGAGAAAAGAGAGGAAACAGGACAGCTTTTATGATTTGTTTTATTTTAGCCCCTGGTAGATAGAGGTGTCTGTTTACATATATGAGTAAGAATCAGGAAGGTCAAATTTGAGAGGGAAATTCACATCTTTCCCATTTTGGTTAGGTGAAACCTAATATATCTTTAAAACCAGTCCATGCTAATTAGCTAGCTGATAATAAGAGGTCAAACGTTTGTTTCATAACTAGAGAGAAGATCTATTTAGAGTGGCTAAAGAGGATGAATCAAAAGCTCATTTTAGATTTGTGGTTAAAGTGACTGTCATCCCACTCACCACATCATCTTGACACTGACCTTCAAAAAAATTATCAATTAATCAAATTAATAGGTCAGGGCAAAATTATCAATGGTAAATATTTATTGGAGGCCAAGAAACGCCTGGTCCTTATCCTGAGAAAGAGAGATGAATAAAAGAAAGGCAAGGTAAAAAATGTAAGCATGGAATAACAAATAGTAAGCTAATCCCTGATAGCCACCTGCATATTTCATTAGTTAATCCTTTGAAGATATGGACATATTCCATTCTATTGTGTCAGAACATACAAATAATATTGTCCTAAATTAAATTGAACAAGCAAGTGTTGGAACAAAGTCTGTCTTCAGAACATAAGCAAGTTTGCATCTACATAGCAAAAAAAAAAGTAATTGGAATCACACATCTACCTATTAGCACTTTGAGGAAAAGGTTATAGCTGCAAATGCCAGGAAAGCAGATTTAAAATTTTTGAAATCAATATTCACTTTGCACAAAGACAATAAATTAACGGAGATTATGATTTGTATCATTAGTAGTTTAAGCAGATTAGCCACCTGCACAACTGAAGGCCTTTTCAAAGTTCTTGTTCTAATTTTTCCCCCTGAATATGTTAAGCGCTTTGGAAACTATGAACACAGCAAGCCCTGCGTAGCCTGCCTCATGCCTTCACCCCGAGCTTCAACTGGCACCTGCCAGATGGATGAGTCTGTCCAATCATTACCAGGGACAGTTGGAACACCCTTCTTGACTGATGTTATGCAAAGTGTCAGAGACTTTTGAATCTGATCTTGGCACGACATGATGGAAACCTTCCAAATACGAAGATTGTAGGGAGCGGTACAATCACCACACAAAGGGACTGATGTGTTGCGCATGGAATTCAGGCAATGATTACATATAATTGTATCATTACCATCATTACCTAGAGTGAGATTAATGGAAGCAACTATTCAGCAAAACAAGAAAGAAATTAGCTTTGAAGTAGCATAATGAAAGATTTTAATTGTGGGAAGAATTCAGTCACATTTTAAAATTGCTGGTTGTGATTCCATCAAACTCACTAACCTCAGATCTTATTCACTGCTTCAATGCGTGTGCCTTATTGCATTTGGCCACATCATAATCAACAAAGGTCAGATATCCATAGACCATAACCTCACTGCAAAACTAATGAACCAACCTGTCCAAAATGTTTATTTTAATGAATAGGCAGAGGCAGTTAGAAGAACACCTATTGACAAAGCAAACAAAATGGGATTTTGTTTATTTACTTATTTTGAATTCCATTAAAATCAACACTTCATTGGCATGACCCCTGCTAGAAGCCAAACAATGGGGTATAGATGAGAACCGTATATGTTTCGTGTCAAGCTGAAAATTAGATTATTAACATCTAAGATAAGTAAACAGTCCAATTTTATTCAAATGAATTCATTTACTATACATATAAGAATTCTGTTGGTTGTTTTTCTCACCATAGTTGGTGTGCATATATTACATAAATATTCATAAGACAAGACTCTTGCTAGTTCCTGACACAGGGATGGTGCTAGGATTCTAAACTGAAGGGGCCTTGACATGTGGAGATACACTGTTCTCTTGGAGGGTCTGTAACAGGCTCGGCAGCCTGATACCTGGGAATGGATCTGGAAACTTAGCTCGATTTCTAAACTTAGATTTGAACATAGGCCATGGTTTAGAAATTATTGAAATATAGACATATTATCAGTTGACTTCAACGTCAACCAATATTAAATCATATGCACATGCTATCTAAATTGCAATATATATAAAATTTATGTGGTGGGTTTCTTTGTATTACTTATGTGTTTACTCCAGAAACTCAGACAAATAAAAAGCTGCATGTCCTGTACACTGGAAAACAGTATTCATAGTGTTCAACCACCCACTATAGAATAACAACTGCTCACCCTGCATATGATACAGTACTTTCCATAGTTTGTCTTTTTTATATATCTGTTCTTTACAAAAGCATAACAGGGTATGAAGAAGAAACACAGCTCAAGGTGAAACAGATTAAGGACTTGAAATCATTTCTTCTTACCCTTAGTTCAGAACTTCTTTCGAAACCAGCATTGCCAACTTATAACCATGTGGGATTAAGAGCCAGCTCCAGTGATGAAAACCATCCACCTTCAGCCACCTCCCCTATGCCTACATGGTCTGAACCAGCATCATCTTCTCGCCAACTGCAGTTATTCCCCTATTGGTCTCCTGCTTCTACTCTTTCCTATTCTCATCTTTTGTGTACTCTACAGCCAGGTCGATCTTTTAGCATGATGCTCTGATCATGTCACCTCTCTACTTAAAACCCTTCAGTGACATAACACTTGCTCTTAGAAAGACCTTAAGATCTTTAGATCTCTATTCAAATGTCAGCCTACCCTCCCAACAACTCTCTCTACCCTAGTAACCCTTCTACCCAGTCACTCTCTATCCCTATCACCTGCTTTAGCTTTCTTCATAACACTAACCCTCCGACATATTCTATGTTTATGTGTTTCATTCTTAATTACCTGTCTTTTCAGAGAGTCATCAATTTTGTTCACCTCTTTATCTCCAGAATAGTACTCATTGCAAATAGATACATTCTGTCCTTGTCTTGGCTCCTCTAACAGAATACCATGGACTGGGTGCTTATAAAAAAATAGAAATGTCTTTCTACAGTTCTATAGGCTGGGAGTCTGAGATCAGAGTGCCAACATGGTCAGGTTCTGGTGAGGTTTGTCTTCCAGACTGTAGACTGCTAATCTTAGGCTGTGTCATCACATGATGAAAGGGGGCTAGGGAGTTCTGTGGGGTCTCTGTTATAAGAGCACTGATCCCATTTATGAGAGCTCCACCCTCATGACCTGGGCATCTTCCCAAGACCTTACCTCCTAATACCATTTTATTGAGTGTTAGGCTTTCCACATATGAATTTGGGGGTGGAGAGCACAAACAGCAAACATCTAGACCAGCGGTTCTCAACCTGTGGGTCACGACCCCTTTGGAGGTCGAACAATCCTTTCACAGGGGTCACCTAAGACCATCGGAAAACACATATATAATTACATATTGTTTTTGTGATTAATCACTATGCTTTAATTATGTTCAATTTGTAACAATGAAATTGGGGGTCACCACAACATGAAGGACTGTATTAAAGGGTCACGGCATTAGGAAGGTTGAGAACCACTGAATTCTAGACCAAAGCAAAGCCCTGCATGACCTAGCCACCTCCTGATCCCCTCACAGCATGTCCTCCTGCTCTTGGTTCTTCCTCTACTCTCCTTCATATTCCTTGAATGTTGAGGATTCCTCCTACCCCATGACTTCTTGTTAAGCGAATTTGCCTCCAAGTCCCTTACTTAATGCTTGTTTCTCCCACTTGATTATATGGTTCATCGTAGCAGGATTTTGTTGTTGTTGCTGTTGTCTCACTCACTTTTGTGTCACCAGAAACTGGCCTAGAGAGGGAATGTCACTTTGATATGATGTTCCTATTTACTTATGTCTAAGTGGGTGATGTGTTATATGGAATTACAATCCATTGATGTTTCCCATTAACCGGTTCATATTTGGAAGTGCCTTGGTAAATTGGGTAACGTTAGGCAGTCCATAGACTGCCACAAATGCAACCCCATTAGCAGATTGCCCTCTCCATTTGCGTAGTTAGTAATGGCGAGTTTGGAGTGGCTTTCACAAAGTCAAATGCTTTTAGTGGAAATTAACTTAGCAGATTCTCAAAGCTTCTAACAGAAACCAAATTGAAAGCATTTATTAACCCTCTAAATTAAAGTGAGACAAAATTAGGTTTGAGATATTTAAAGCATCATAATTACGGGGTCTTCTTAGGAAGGGAAGGACACCATTCAAACACCATGAAAGTTACATTTGCGTGTTAGAAGCTACCAAAAAGAGCCACTTCACCCTCCCTTCTGCTGTGAATAGAACAGTCTCCTCCCATTGTCCACTCCTCAGACGGCCAAACGAGATAACTAAAAAGAAGGCTTTATCCTAACTCACCCACTACGCAACCACCTGTGCCAGCCCCAAAACAAAGTCGGAATTAGCAGCAATTTTCAATATTTAATGCATGCTAACAAAGGGAACCAATAAGAAAGTCTTTCTGCTTCAGAGGCAGCAAAGCATGACTTAGCCATAAACAAACAAACAAATAGATAATTGATACATAGATAAATACATAGAGAATAATTTTTCCACTTCTGAAACATTTTGCCTAATTCCATCCCTATGGAGAAGAAAGATTTCCACTAGTGTCAATCAAACAGATGGGTATTCTTAAGATACTTCTGAGTTTTCAATGGACCATTATCTCCCTGATATCCTGGAAATCAGTTGGTATATCTGGACTCTGAAAATATTTGATATATAAAGATCAGTTTTATGGATTCAGATAGTAAAGGCTAGAGGGTAGAGGAGTGAGGATAATGATAGAAAAATGGCTTTAAGGTCAAACTGACTGGTGTTGACAATCAGTTCTGCTACTTGCTGCCTGTGAACTTGAAAACACCCTTTAACTTTCTAGACATCAGTCTCCTTCATTGTAAAATGATGATAATAGAATCTTAGTTATATTATTGTGTAGAAATTAAGTGTGATTATATAGGTTCAGGGGATAATATGAAGTTTGACATAAAGTAAGTAATTAGTAAATATCAATCCCCATCCCAAAGTCATTTATTAGTAGACTCTGGGAGGATTTCAGGCACTGTTGGGTCAATGTAAGAATTAACCAGTAATACCTTTCTCTGTATTTTAACTACCCAAAAGTCATCTAACGGGGCTCTTCTTCAAGCTAGATTTACTAGGACTATAGATTGTATTTGCTAGACTTAGATTTATGGTAGAATATATATGGTAGATTTAGGAAGGGTAGTGTACTAAGACAAGATTTTTTTAGGAATCTCAAAGACAGGGAATATGAGTTCAGTCACCTATATAATAAAATCAGGGAGGGCAGCTACCTAAATGATATGATCAGCAAGTCCGCTCACTCATTCATTCAACATTTACCAGGTTTGAATTATGTGCAAAGCATTGTGTTGGTCCATGGGGATGAAGTGAGTACAACTGCTGTGACTCTTTCCTGAGGGAGCAGAGAGACTCAGGATGGGGAAGGTAGTAATCTCTATTATAGTTATGTAAGACAATCCAATGTATAATTACAAACTAAGACCAGCCCTCGGAAGGAAGGGAGCGAGGAGCTGGGAGAACATATGATGAAGGAATCTCCTTTGGATAGAGAAGTCCAGGAAGGCTTCCCTATGTAGCAGTGGTTTATGTTGATGGGTGCGTGGGGATTCACTGGGAAACCGAGAAAAGGTCACTGGCCTTCTTTCCCTGGGAAACCCCTCGTTGTTCAAGACATAGTGTCTTGAAGCCTCTTGATTCCCCCAAGCCTCGTTGGGTGCTCCCCCCTCTGTCTTCCAAAAATATTCTGCGTATGCTCTACTTGGAGGTTTCCTACAATGTAATTAATTATTTGCGTATATCTCTCCTCACATGCATTGTGAGGCCAGGACACTGTCTCATGTTCAGTGCTCAGTACCCAAGCACACAGTGGGCACCCAGGACATGTTTTAAGAATGAATCTACGCCTCTCTGACCTTGTCATGATGCCTTATACTTGCTACTTGTTACCCATTTATTTTAATGAAGAATTAAGGTTTTTTGAAGAGTAGGTTTTATTTTCCTTTTTTCACAGTGGTGGAATTCTGAGCAATTTTAACTGATTATTTGACTTCATATTCTAGCTATAGTATTGTTTTAATGCGAGATTGAAGCATTTTTTAAGTCTGTTAGAATGCAAGACATCAGAAACTAACACCTCAGTTCAAGTAACTGGAAAATGAACTTTAACCTAAAAAAGCCAAAGGGAACAAGACCCTGAACAACCAAGTTTTGATTCAGGGAAGTAAACTCAACATACGATCTTGTAGAAATAACCGAGCAAGACTTAGGGATTCTTTGCAGCAATGATTAAACTGAAACTGCCAGGAAGTTCTATAGGCTAAGTGGTACTTTGTCATACAATAGTAATTCTGTCTCAGCAAAAATGCAAGGAAATGCAGAGGACTTCTCTCCTGTGGAGTTTTCTGCATTTCTGCTAGATCAGAGATACCCACCATGGGCCCTGCTTCCCTCTTAGTATTCTGTTACCTAGCAACCTACATGTCTAGGCATTAGGAGCATGGGGGCTCTATGAATATACACCCTTACTCTCTTCTAACAACAGATAGGAGGAAACGCAGTGGGGAAAGCAGCTATACATCATCATCAACAACAAAAACTAGTTTTGAAAAGTTTTCTTGAGAATGAGCACACTATCAAACGTGCAATGCTGATTTGCATATAATTTAAATATCTTCCTCAGTGCTTGCTGAAGACCATACTTCCTGTGTTCCTGAGTCTGTTTTAACATATAAAACTTAAAACAAAAGCATAGAAAGAAAAAACAAATGAAAACAACAAAAAAAAACCCTCACAAAAGTATAATAGTAAAATTAGGTTGATAATTATAATTAAAAACCCCTTCCTATCACCATTAAATAAATGTTTTTTAGAGATTGCCTTTGGTTTTATTTCCAAAAATAACATTCACTTAAGACAAATTGTCATGCCCTGTGAGAACAATATTTCCAAGCTTTATTGCAGACTGTCAAACTTTTCCACTGAGTTTATACTCCTGGGGTCAATACAGGTCCCCACCCCCCCTAATTAAAAATGGAAAAGGAAAAGAGGATGCAATAAAACAGGTAATGGCAAAAGCAAAAGTAAGGAAGAAAGGTGGTTGCTGTCTGACTGTCTGACGTGGTGAGGAAGAAGAGACCCCCCCACCAGCTGGCAGATTTAACAATAGAATCATTGATGAAAGAATGGGCCAAAGGAGAGGGGGGATAAAAGAAGAGGCAAGGAATAAAGTGTGAGAGCCATGGGGTGGAAGCTGAAAAAAGAAATAATGAAGGCAGCGAGCAGAATCGGTTTCCTAGTGAAAAGGTTAATTAAATCTTTCGTGGCACGGAATTCTTAAAGAACTACTTTTCCGACTCCGTGTGTATGTATTCACGTGTGTTCTTTGTAAACACACAGAGACGATAATGATTCTCTTCTAACATCCTTTCACACTGATGCTTCAGCACATGTTGTGTTTTTTTTTAAAGGACAATGATTTATTTTTTTAAAGCCTCTTACATGTTGAGTGGGAAGAAATTTAACACGGCTGACCTGCAAATCAATCTTAGGAGCCAGAATTGGTTCTCGTTTCATTGTTCTGATCTATTTTCTCCAAAATTTAAAACCAGCAACACAGAAAGCAAACCTCATGTCTTTATTAAAATTAATGGCAAAATGAACTCTTATAAACAATAGAAGAGACGAAACCCACAGGGCTTGGGGGCTTCGGTCCTACTCCAAAGACCGCCAGGCTGATTTCTAAGCTGGAGAAATGATTATAGATCATCCCAGGAGGATGCCAGCCAATAAGATGGCAGCGGTGCTATTTGTTTTCTGCCTTTTGTGTGTTTCTTGAGGTTAATCTTCATGCTGTCGCACAGATTCCGGCAGCCCCAGGCATGTTGGGGCTCAGGGAGGGAGTATGCAGTTTCTGATGTCAGTCGAAAGGGCAAACACTGATGAGAATAATCAAGAACACAGTCCATTCAATGAAAGACACGGGATCTCCACCCTTGCTACCCTTTCATGCCCATCTGTGTAGTTTATACTCACTCACAGGAGAAGGTAATGCATCCGCTAAGTACATTCCTTTTGTTTGTTCTGTATTTAGCCTTAGCCTTCACTTTAAAAAGCATTTGATTTACTTGTTTTCAGGATCCTGGGTACTGTGTCTACAGAAATAATTGCAGTTGATCAGGCTAGCAGTTGTAGGAGCAAAAGTATTAATACACTTGCTCAACACGAAGCCAGTATTCCTAGACCCTCCTGTGCTTAAATAGAATCCTTTCATGTGGAAAATCAAAAACAACAGAGTGCGCCAGTGTCTGGAGATAGAGACTTTTTTTTTTCCTTTTTCCATTTTGTCAGAAAGCAAATGTGAGAGAGAGAAAGAGAGAATGAATCTGTCACAGACATTTCACTCGGCCATCTAGTCTTATAAGTTGCCAAAGGTTTCATCTCCAAAGAAAGGCATTTCTTCCTTCTTTACCAGTGACAGATGGATTCAGTTTGTCAAAACTGGCAGGATGGATGTTTTTATGAGTCGAATCAAGCTGATGATGATGATGATGATGATGATAGTAGCAACAATAATAGGAACAGTAATAGAAGCAAGGATGGCAAAATAATGCAGCATAGAGTCGGCTACAATAATTCTTCTTGCTGTGCAGCCCATGAAAACTCTTCCAAGTCCCGTGAGCCTCAGCAGAGTCTGAAGGACAGGCACTTGAATATTTAAGTCTTTAGCTTCTTATTTAATGTATGCACATTTACTTTCCCATAATTATAGGACAAAGAGTTTTAGCATTGCCCGATGAGCTCTAGTGATACTAATATATGCCCTCTGGATAAAAGGATGGGCAATAATTGTGATTAAAGAATTTATTCAAAGGCAGAAATTTAAAACCCTGGTGTTAACAGATAAGCATTAAAACCTATCTCATAAATTCAATCCATGATGTCATGCCTATCACAGAATGTTGGCTGAATTATTTGCTGTTCAATGTCACGATTTCTCAGAGCTCTTTGAGTTACAGTAAGAAACTAACTAGAGCAGTGGTTCTCAACCTTCCTAATGCCGTGACCCTTTAATACAGTTCCTCATGTTGTGGTGACCCCCAATTTCATTGTTACAAATTGAACATAATTAAAGCATAGTGATTAATCACAAAAACAATATGTAATTATATATATGCTTTCCGATGGTCTTAGGCGACCCCTGTGAAAGGGTCGTTTGACCCCCAAAGGGGTCGTGACCCACAGGTTGAGAACCGCTGAACTAGAGGATGTATTGTTCTCATGTTTCTGTAGTAAGTATTTGGGGAAAAAAACAAAGATATGAAAAATGTTTCCTCCACCCACAAGGGATCTATAATCTAGTTAAGAAAATAAAATTGATAACCCCCAAATGATTTCAATTTAAGGCAGGAGGAAATCAACCTCTGGGAAGAGCCTGTTGAGTGAGAAAAACAGGTCGCTCTCCATGCCCTGAGCTGCATGAACTAAGGCCCAACAGCTCCCAAAAGAAACCAAAGCCTGGAAAAAGGAAGAAAAAGCTAAAAACCCACCTGCCACTAGGTCTAACATTAACTTTGGACGGGACCCTGGTCATATCTAACTTCACTCCGTCTCTGGGTGCCCACCGCAGAACCAACACTTGTCCTGGCATCCATTTAGTCAACTGTAAAATGAACTTAAAAAATCCCAATAAAACTCTCTCCTGGGAGCAAGGTCTGGTTTGTAAAACTTGCTCAGACACAAGTCAGACACTATGGGCACAAATCATTTACAGATTAGTAGAGAATACAGTTGATCTTGCTATGGGATAAAGTATGTATTTGTCTGATTTGCTATTACTATCAACAGTAGTTATCCTAAAATAGCGGTAAACACCATTTATAAAGCACTTATCACTTGGAGTGCGGGAAAGAGTTAAGTCGGCTCGCGTGAATTGCGCGTACTCCGCGGGAGCCGTCTTTAACTCGGTTCATATAGATTTGCGGTGGAGTGCGGGAAACGTGTAAACTCGGGCCGATTGTAACTGCGTATTACCAAATATTTGTTTGTAATCCACCCTTTTGGTGGATGGAACAAAACCAAAAGACAGAGCCATCTTATATTTTGGCGGGAAATTCACCCGCACTCCAAGTGTTATCATATGATGGATTCCTTACCCAGTAATTTATCTAATTCAATTTAATCCTCTCAACCTCCATGAGGTACCTGTAACTATTACCACACACAGACAAACAAAGAGTGGTTAAACCTGAGACTGCAAAGTCTGCTGGTGATAGAGCCAGTATTTGAATCCATTTCTGCCTCTGACAAGAGGCCCCCTATTGGTAACCACCAATCTAGACTCCTCTGTTAACCATTCTATTCTTGGATCTAACTAGACTTATGTACCTAGCTCATCCTGCTAAACAATAAAAGTTGATAAAGATATGAATTAAAAATAAAGAACATATTACCCAGCTTTCTAGAGTTGAATCATCTTTAAAGGCCAATGAACATCCTTGGGTAAATAAATTGCTGATGGTTACCCACGTACATAGTTAAAACTAGATATGGTACCCAGGCGGACTGATTCCTGTTCCAGTCCTCTGTTACCTCTTCAATAACTCAAAGGAAAGAATATGGTTCGCCAAATATGCTAATTATCTAAAAGATTAAACAGAAAGCTCTTCCTATGTCAATCTTGGTTACTGAAAAATCTAAACTTTGAGTTGGATTTCTTGCTTTAGAAAATAAAATAGAAGAAGAAAATACATTTCTTGGCTTCAATATGTTACAATGGAGATGGTACTGAAGTAGAATTTACTTGTTTTCTACTCTCAACTAGATATTTGCTGTGCAGCTGGGAATATTATCACATGAAGGCTTCTCAAGGATTCCCACCTCTGGCTACTCATTCCCTTGTATCAACTCTGGACTTGGATTGGATTTGCTTTGGCAAATGGTACATCAGCAAGCGTGATACAGCAAAGTTTGTGCACTGGAGACACCCATGGCTGCACTGTGAAAGCCCATTCTAATGTCACTTACCTTGAAAGCCCATAGGAGAGAGATGCCCAGCCAGCCCAGCCACTGTCATTGCAGCTGAGCTCAGTCCTCAGCTGTGGAGCCCAGAGCCTAAATGGGGACACCACCGGCTGGGAATAAGATTAATAACTCAAGGTAGAAGAGTTTGCCCCATGTGGTCTATCCACTTTCAAGAGGACAACGTGTCCTCTTTCATGTCTTCAGTCTTTAGTGAAAGATTAGCGGTGATTAGCTATAGCTTTTATTCATGCACTCCTTTCTACCCCATCAGGCTGCATGTCCTATGTTTCCAACAGGATGAGCTAGATTAAGTGACTCACTTCCAAACAGTTGTGTGTGAAGAGAAAACTAGCAACCTAACAATGGAGAAACTTGGCAAGTACTCCCTAATCCAAGTAATGAAGGTTAACATCACCAGTGACAAGTCTTGTGGATCCATATACCTCTCAAAATGATGTTACAGGAAGGACACTTCATCTCTTTGATATTCTTCCTGATGTTATGAAAACATCACACCAGTCTAAACATGAGGTAAACATCAGATAGTCCTAAACTACAGGAAATTCATCAAAGACCATGACTTAACTAGTTATTTGCTGTGCAGCTCCTCAAAATCATTGAGGTCATGAAAAAGAAGAAAAGAGTGAGGAACTAGTCCTGACTAGAGATGACTAAAGTGGCACGACAACTAAAGGCCATGTGGCACTAAGTTTAACCAGAAAGAGGACATGCATGAACAAACTCGTGACATTCAAATGAAGTCTGGAGTTCAGTTTAAAAATTGGAGAGATGTTTATTGTATAACAAAATGTCATTACATCCTTCAAGAGATTAAAAATTAAAAGATATTCTTCACTCAAAGGAGAAGATTTCTGCACATTGCCCACACTAAGTAGCAAGGTCTTATTATGTATCCAGACCCAGAATATACTACATTAAGTGGAATTGTTATTGAATCAAAGTCCTTCTTCAAAGCTAGGACAAAAAGGTAAAAATTAGGGAAGGCAGGAAAAACAGAGGGGGGAGATAAAGTGACTTTGTGCTTATATCATTTTGTTCCATCTCTCCCCCTGGACCCACTTCTCATAAAAATTGAAGTACATAGAGAAAAACCACTTACTGCAGAGTTAGTTGAAAGAGTCAGAGTTGGATTCTAGTTAACGGAGACTTTACCTATTGATATATTATGGTGCTAGCCTAAAATTAAAGTGTATACACTCACATATCACATTTTAATAAAATGATTTCACAGAAATAGTCATTTTTAAATGTTACTATTAAATATGCTTAGGTCCATTTTAACAAGTCACAGATCTTTTCATGTCAATAGCTTGTACTTATCCTTTGTTATCCTGAAGCAGAAACATAGCTGCAGTATTACTGCTTTCTTCTTTCACACAACTATTCATACTAGTTTATCAAAACTGATTTGTTATGACAACATGGTCTGGGATGGAGATAGATAGGATCTAAAAAACTGCACATGAATAAAAGCTTACCCTTGGACAAAAGAGCACCTGGCTCTTTAAATATTCATGAAAATAAGACCATAAGGCCTCTGCTCTGTGGGATGTTGACTCCCTTTTCAAGAGTTCAGTGCTTCAAATGTGATGGTAAAATGTTGGCATACGATATTAAATATTGTGACTTACTAATGCTATTGTGAAGGGGGAAAAGGATTCTGATGGACAATGACATCATCTGTGCCTTTTGACTTTTTGTCCAAGCATCTTGGAAAGATTTCAGGGAGTGCCCCTTGGCAAATAGCATAAAACAGAACTGACAACGTGAAGGAACAGAGGCAGACAGCCAGGAAGAATGTGCTAATCCAAACATGCCACTTGGAGAACTGGTCACACGCTCAGTCCTATGACCAGGGTGATTCCCTTCCAGGGAAGGATCAGCTTCCAGTGATGCACATGGTGATCTATTTACAAAATCGATTGTCCCGGATTATGAGCAAGTCATATTTGAGGCCCAAACATCTATGTTGCTGAAACCCCAACTTTGAATTTAGGGACCATTATCTTAAGCTTCCCAGCAGAGGTCACTAAGCAAATGATAAATATAAGCTCTGTCATAATATGTCATCACTGTTCCAGTGGACAACATGAGAGGGAAAATATAAATAATATCAAAAATGCTGTTGAGGAAGCTTTGGATGAAAACAAAATATTTCTCAGCAAAAGTGACAGTATTTTACATAGAGATTCAAACATAATAGGTGCATTCTAGTGTAGTGTTTACAGAGAAGACAGTAATCTACAGCCTGCTAGCTTTAGAATTATATACACATACATTTGGTGTACTATTCACATGTACAAAAAAGAGGCCTAATGATGAATAATTAATGCTTTTACAACAAGGATTTTACTTAAATTTTATACTTAAACTAAAGGCCCGGTGCACAACATTTATGCACTGGGAGGGGGGGGGCAGGAAAAGTACCTCAACCTGTCCTGCTCCCTCTTGCAGTACAGGACCCTTGAGGGGATGTCCTCCTGCCTCAGAGGTGAGAGAGGCTCCTGCCACCACTGCAGTGCTTGCCAGCCATGAGCCCGGCTTCTGGCTGAGCGGCACTCCCCCTGTGGGAGCTCACTGACCACCAGGGGGCAGCTCCTGCATTGAGCGTCTGTCCCCTGGTGGTCAGTGTGCATCATAGTGACCAGTTGTTCCGCTGTTTGATCAATTTGCATATTAGCCTTTTATTATATAGGATAATTTGAACATAATAGAGGAAACAGCATTCTATTTAGATATACCCCGATTTCATTTAGAACTTGTCAATTAAGTCAATCTTCATCTCCAGAGGGGACATTGGTCACCTTGTTCTGGTACTACATCCCCATATGTGCTATACTCCCTGGCCCTAGAAAGGTTTGCGGCTTGAAATCAATTACATTAATATTCTTAAGAATGAAAGGCTGAGATCTTTTACTTGAAAATACAGTTGACTTGAAATCAGCCCTAAATAGTTTCTAAAATGTAAAGGATGGTAATGGACAAAAGGGGCTGTGTCATCTTGTCAGCCAGTGAACCTGAGGGTTTTTTTTATCAGGATCTAAGAGACTTTGCAAGACTTAGCCTCTGCTACTGCCCTCACTCTGCTCTTTACACTCAATTAGTCTGGCTCCTTGATGTTGGAAGAACACACCAAGCACACTTTCCCCATAACGCTCTTCCCAAAGACATTTGGGCAGCTAGTTCCATCATCTCATTTCATTGTCTCCCAACTGTTATTTCCCGAGTCCCTCCCTGATCACCAGACCTAAAGAGCACCCACCACTCACATTCCCGTATCATACTTTGTTTCCTTCAAAGCACTGTCAACACTTAATGTTATCTTCTGGGTTTATTTGATATTAACTATGATCCCTGTCTAGAATAATAAATCTATGGAGGTGGGAGTTTTAGCTGTTCTGTTTTCTGCTGAATGGTCAGCATCAAGAACTATGCCTGGCACAGTACGAACTTAACAAATATTTGCAAATAAACGAGTAAAGAAAAAGCCAGCTTATGTACCATGCACTCCTCAATCTGGAGGAGGTGAGACATGGGTCATGATCACAAGGCACTTATATCAAGTTGAAGAGACAAGAGCTGAGCACAAACTAATTTGTCAGCTCTACATCTTATTTGAACCAAACCAACTGGCAGCAGAAAGATAAACTGTCCTTAACTTACAGAAAAATAAGCCTTCAGTAAGAAACTATGGCAACTGATCAGATATTGGAGATAATAGTTTTAATAAAATCTACTGTTTTTTGAGAAATCACAGAGAAAAGGCCATATTCTGCCTGACTGTCAAAGACAGAATTTAAGGCTGGATAGCTTATTGCTCTAAACTCACATGAAATTTCATGAAGTCTGATGTTCTTATTTCATTTTGTTATTTATTCTTTCATCTCTAAATTCATAGCATCAGACACTTTCAAGATGAGAGATCATTTTGTGAACTAACAACACTTAACTTTTCTTCTGCTTTTCTCTTTTCTAGTTATCACAAAAATATAGATAGGAAAAAAGCCCTTTTTTTTGTTCTTTAACTCCTATCAATAAATCATAGCTTATAATTAGAAATCTAAGTTTTTAGTCTCCTAAATTTCAAATTAAGCATTTGATCCTGCTTTATGTGGGATATAATTGGAAGTTAAAGCAAAAGGGATTGCGGAGGGAGGGGGTCTACTCAAATGTGAGATTCCTTGATAGCATCAAGAATTTTACCTGTTTTTCATTCTTTATACAACCTCTAATCCAACAATAAATATTTAATTAATGCAAATATCCTTGCTTGACTTTCCAGAAAGTTGGCAACCTTACACCCCCCTCCTGCTTTGATGGACTCATTCATTTCCCCACCCATTCAGGAGAGAAAAATAGTGGGGGAAAACCAAGGGGTTAAAAAGACACCCCTTAATAAATGTGTTTAAGAGCTGACATGTCTTCTTTCTTTTTGCTCCATTAAACTGGCACACACTCAGCATGGCATTGTTCACTTTGAAGTGGTTTGCCATTGTTCTCCCACCCGCCTCTATCAAGGCCTACTGACAGATGACCTATCAAATGCTTCCCCCTTTGTCTTCCAGCATCCTTGCCATCCCTAATTTTTTTTTTTGAAAAGACACAATCTGCTCACCCTCTGGCTCTTCGTCTTCCAGGGGTAGCAGTTGGTAAGCCTGGGCCCTCCCGAAGTCAGGCTGTTATGCAGAGCATGTCTGGATCCCAATGATGTGAGGGAAAGTAGTGCCTAAATCAGAAGACAGTGTTTCTAACACTGTCAGGGATAAATTGTTCTTATTTCCTGAAACTGTCATAGAAAAAAAAAAAAGGTGTGTGTGTGGGGGGGGGGGGGGTGGTCGGGGGGGTGGGGTGTGATTCTAAGATGAGCTCTGACATCCCTATTGCTCCTTGAAGACAAAGAGCCCTGAAGGTCTCTTGCCAGGTCTGACCAAGGAATTGGCTTACAACAGATGAAACTTCTAACAGGGCTTTAGAAAATAAAATAAAATAAAATGCAACTGGCATTGTGGCCAGAAAACAAGTTCCAATTAAAAATAGATAAGCCTGGCTGGCGTGGCTCAGTGGTTGAGCTTTGACCTATGAACCAGGAGATCACGGTTCCATTCCCGGTCAGGGCACATGCCCGGGATGCAGGCTCGATCCCCAGTGTGGGGCATGCAGGAGGCAGCCAATCAGTGATTCTCTCTCATCATTGATGTTTCTATCTCTCTCTCCCTCTCCCTTCATCTCTGTAATCAATAAACATATATTTTACAAAAAAGATAAGACAACATCTATCAAGAATAACAAACATCATAAATCACTGGAGTATTTGCTCTGAGGCTGCTTGGAGGACATTATATAAACGCCCCCACCATCCTTTTAACATTGACTCTACAAATAACTTGTAAATTCACATGTAGCTACTGATAAACAGTCTGTTTGCTTAAAGGTTTCCAGGAACTAACCTCCAAGGAAACAGATTTAAGCCTTTCCAGCGGTTCTCAACCTGTGGGTCGCGACCCCTTTGGGGGTCGAATGACCCTTTCACAGGGGTCGCCTAAATACATCCTGCATATCAGATATTTAAATTACGAGTCATAACAGTAGCAAAATTACAGTTATGAAGTAGCAACGAAAATAATTTTATGGTTGGGGGTCACCACAGCATGAGGAACTGTATTAAAGGGTCGCGGCATTAGGAAGGTTGAGAACCACTGCTTTAGGCATTTCAGCTCCAGGAGATGTGCTCACCTTTGAGGAAAACCACATCATCACTTGACCATCTCAGAGATGGTTTGGTTTTTGGAGCAGGCTGCTGACTTGCACATAGCACCCTCAGCAGAGCCTACAACTCCCTCCGTTTTCCTTCACTCTTCCTTCCATAAAAATCCCCTCATAACAACCCCTGCCTGCATTGAGATGTAGATGGTTTTTGAGACTAGAGTCCCCCATCTTCTCAGGCTGCTGGCTCTCGAATAAACCTGCTTTCCTTTCATCAGACTCTGTTTCCTAAAGTATTGGCTTTTGAGTGGCAGAGAGACAAACCTGCATTCAGTATCAACTATAGCATGCATACTTGGGGTTGAGACACACCAGCCCCTACTCCCACCAGTTACCTTTAGGCCTGGGAGGCTGGAGTGACTAAAACAGTTTTTCAGATCTTCCTGAACAAAAGTCTTCTGAAGGTCTATCTTTAGCATGAACAGGTATCTGCTCTATTCCATACTCTACCTTGTGTCTGAAATTCCTCTATTTGCCCCTCACCCCAATTTTGACACTCAGATTGAATTTTACGGTACAGTCGCCATCATTTATATAGAAGTCAATTGTTTTCTTATTAAATGACTCACCACACAACCAAATATATAGCCATACATATATACACAGTTATCTGTGGCATAATTTTAAAGATTTTTCATCAAAATCCTTAGGGATTATCTCTTTTAAAAAGTATTTTCTTTTATATGTTAGCCTTCAAATTATAAGCATAAGTCACCCTTAAAATTAACTTCTGTAGAACAGATCCTCTCCAAAGGTGCTCGAAGTGACAGGTCATGATTTTTGGCTAGTGAGGTACTAACAAGTTATTTTTTTTCCAAATTTTAATATGAGTTGAATTGAGCAATGATACTGTTAACAGGCTATGGAATTTACATTCAAAAATAAAATTTAAATTGCACTAAATATTTGACTGGCAAAAACATGAGTCATAAATATTTTTTTTCCTTTCTGCAGAATTTCAATTTAAATGTTACTTTTCTGCCTAGCTTTACTCTACATGGATGTACATAAACAAGCAAACCCGTTAGGAGAACAAATTCCAGAACTGCTGTTTGTTCACCAAAACTGAAGATCAGTCATTGCCTTTAGTGTCAGATCTGACAAGTACTAGTCACATACTGGAAAAGCCAAGCCTACTGTTAGTCTCTATGGCTATTTCCTATTCTCTTTATTTGTAAACGTCACCAGGCTTTCAATCAAGTTAAAGAAGTGGATGTAAGTGAAGTACATAGTCACTTTCAAACTAATGGTGACTTCATTTCAATAAGCAACCATCGGAGGAACAAGGTCTAGGATTTAACTCTGGACTCCTCTGATAATTCAGGTATTCTAAATAAAGTGTCAGCTTCTTAGCAAGGAAGGGAATGGCTCTCTCCCAATATAAACAAGAAGTTCTTGTTTCGCTGCTGCTGATTTACATGAGAAATTAGGCTTCTGACTTCCTTATATCTGGTTGATTAAATTTAAAGTTTATAGCAAGCGGTAATTACCAGAATGTCACCTAGGCATAAGCCGCTTCATCCCTGCGCCGGATAAGGCTGCATCAGTGAAAATAGGTAGCTATTGTTTTTCAATAGATGGTATACATCCGCCTCCAATCATCTAAACAGTCACAATTCACGAACTTCTGGATGACGTCCAAACTCTTCGAGCACATCTGCTCCACGCACCAGCAAAACGTACAGCAGCTAGTGCAGCACAATTCAACACAACAATTTAAATATTTTATATAATTAATGATATGTAATTAAACTTAATGTAATTACATTTGGGTTCTCTGAGGTACCTATTTTACAATTAGCGTTTCGTCAACAAATAGCTTTTCTGAGGCACAGCACAGCTCTGCCTATAGCAGCAATCCATACCCAGAAGTGTCCCTGTTACTTCAACACGCTGTGGAGCAAAACCAAACATTCTCAGTCATCAGCCATCAGCCTATGATTATGTTAGAAACGAGTCCACATGCCAAAACCACACATACACTTGAACACTAAGGCTTTGCCTTCAGCCTGTGAGAAGCTGAAAAGGTGACAAGAAGGCCCAACCACTAGATGACCATTCTCATAACTTTACAAACACAGTCAATTACCAAGAGGTCCACGAAGAGAAGGCTCAACATTCTACAGTCATATCTCAATGGGGCCAATAAAACTGCCTACCAGCCAACTTTCTTACACACAGGAATTTGATGAGGTGGTGGTGGAGGCTCAGCATCAGAGAGGCTGCCATGCCTGGCTCCATCAGACTAGCATCGTATTGTTACGGTTATAATAACAAGGAAATAGAATTGCTAGAATTTTTGCTTTGCAACATTTGGACCATAGAACGTAGGTGTGGAGCATGTATAGGATTTAAAAAAAATATCCTCTCCCCAGAGGTGCTTGAGTGCAAAAGAATTGGAGTGAATAGGCTCCTTCTCTTACATGGAGGGCTCAAGTGTGTAGCTGTCTAGACTAGCTCTCCAGACTCAGTCTTTTGAGACCCATGGCACCTCTACAGAAGTGACCAGTCAACTCTTACTGATTCTTCTCTTATTTCTTGATTTTTTATTTAAGGTATTATTTGATGGCATTCTACCCAAAACAGTAACAATATAGTTGTAGTTGTTTTAACGTTGCCTCCCCCACCCAAAACATAATTCTCTTACTTTCTCTCAGTATAGATGTAGCACAATTATATGTATGTTTATTAATACATTAATATGACATGTCCACTGTAGAGTCCCAATGATTAAATATCCTTTCTTGTACAAGTTTTTATTTTACCTAGGGTTAATGTATTTTTTTATTTGCCTAATTAACCCCCAACTCTCCTGTTGAACTATAACCTTTTCCCAATGGAGGTGAACATATCAGGGTTCATTTAGGGGTGCTGCTACTGCCCTACGTCGATCTCGGCAGCCCGCCACACAGTGGCCATCTGGAAGTTCCTTCTCTAGCATCATCCTGAGCATTTTCTTTGCACCTTTCCTGCACAGGACTCTCTCTCCTGGACCCTGAGGCTTTGTTGTTATTGGCTCTTTCCCCATTTGGTAGAGTCACATTCTCATCTAGCTTCCTGTGAAGGAGTGCCTAGGAGGTTTTTCAAGACCTTAATGCTAGAAAAGACTTTACACTTGAATTCTGGTTGCACACACAATGCTACTTTGAAAATCATTTCAGCCAATACATTGAACGCATCCCTTCATTCCCTTTGTTTTATCAGTGTTGCTATGGAGAAGTTTGAGTCCACTATGATTCCTTATTCTTTGCATGTGAACTTTGTTCCCCCACCTCCTTTCTGGATATGTTTATCTTGAGGTACTTATCTCTAAAGTTCAGAAATGTCATCACTATGTCCCTTGGGGGGAGTCTTTTTATTTTATAGTGCCAGCACTTGACATGCCCTTTCAAACTGGATATTCATGTCCTTGAATGATTTTAATAGTCATGTCCTCCCTCTCTGCTTTTTGACTTTTTCTGTCAGAAATTGCTCTTATTCAGATGTTGACTCTCCGAGAGCAGCATTTCTCAAGTCCATGGGCTTGCAGTGTCTGCCTCACCTGAGACGTTGTTAGAAATGTGCATTCTCAGGTCACACCCCAGACCTTCTGAATCAGAAACCCCAGGGGTGGGCCCAGCAATCTGTGCTTCAACAGCCTTCCAGGTGAGTCCGATGCAAGTCAAGTTACAGAATCACTGTCATAGACTGATCTTCTAATTTGCTTGCTCCTACCTTTTTTTCTTATCTATTTTTCTTCAACATTATCCTCTACTCCTTTTATTGTGTTTTTATTTTAATTTTTAGCACTTTTTCTTATTCTTTGAAAAGCTGTCCCTCTTATTTTATAACTTTCTGTTCTTGCTTTATGGTTGTTTCAGTTCTTGCTTTATGGTTGTTTCATAGTTTCCTCTCTCTCTCTCTCTCTCTCTCTCTCTCTCTCTCAGCTGGCCTGGTGGCATTGGTCTCCAGCAAGAGACACATTCATTTTGATGGGGAAGTGGTGCCAACAAGTCTGTGAAAATAATGTCTTCCCAATGGTCAAAGGAGCGGGTCTTATTCCCTTAGCTTGAGCGCTCGCCAAGCCACACAAACATAAATCTGAAATGTGCCGGCTAAGAAAGCCTAGGAAATACTAAATACTAAAAGTTTTCTCCTTTAATATGTGGTTGTAGTCACAGCTCTGCCATCTTGACCCCAGGGATGACACTCAGATTCATTTCAGTCTCTTTTTGTTTGACTCCCAGGTACTGTGAACCTGAACCAGAGAAATGCAGCTGCATGGGTGATCTGATAGTCAGAAGCAGTCGTGTTGCCTCCCAGGAACAGGCAATTAGATAGTGTATCTGCTTTATGTTCCTGTCCTGGTTGTGTGGACTTGAATTGATTATCACTTGGTCTCTGCACGGATTCTCCCTTTCACAACATTCAATTGTAGGAAAAGGAGGAGAGGAGGTGGGAGAGAAGCATGCACACTAGAGCAGATTCATGGGAATTCCTTTTGTTTCCAGGACAATATGGATTAACTCAGCAAAGTGGGAAGAGATGAGGCAAAATAATTGACAAGACCATCCTTCGCTTCTACATTTAAACACAAGCCCACTAACATATCTAATGATCAAGTAAATGTGTGGCATGATATAGGAGAAAGAACACTGAGGTGGGCTCTAGAGAACCAAGTCCCATTTTCTTCTGCCATGGACTGGCTAGCCAAGACTTAGAAGGCGAGATTGTCAGGATCATTTTCAAGTTCTAATTCATCCTGAAATGGTTAGACTCGGGCAAATCCCTTAGTGTGTGGATTTTCGTGGTCTTACCTATAAAATGGGGATGACAGCCCACAAAAACCCGATAAATTCTTCATGTGATTTTCATAATCCATATATTGATATTCCTTAGTATGCATCTCTGATCACTGCTTATGCTGACAGGGATGCAGGGGTATTGTTGCAAGCTTTGGGGTCACCTCTCCCATCCATGCTTTTATTTTTAACTATAATTTAACTTTAAAATTTTATTCTAAAACAAGAAGTATATTGGGTTCAGTGGTTCAAAAGCATTTGTGGAGCGTTAGTGACAATGTAAGTGAAACATAATTGGGAAGCAAAATTATTTAATGCATACCACAGTTCAGGGCGCATGTTCAACAGGCACACTTGTCTTGGCCTGGCTCATTTGCTCCCTGACTATATGAGCTCTTATCAGGATGACTTTCTAGATTAAAAATTTAAATAGCTTCAGTCAGTGAAGCATTGCATAACACAAATAAAAAGAGGTGCATTCGAGAATACAAGTGAGCTTAGACACCACTGGGCTACAAGATTCAGCCCGCAGGCCTGAGCTTGGAAAGGCCATCAGCAGCTTCCTCCAGGAAATGACACAGTTAGGGTACTTGTCCCCATTTCTGTCCTTTGTGTGGAGTCCTGGGGATAACATGGTATTTGGATTATCATTCACTCCACCAGTGAGATATGTCTAAACCATCAACATCAATTCGTTAACTTGTAGCTGCTCCATGGACAAATCTACTAGTAGTAGCTGACTGTGGTCTGGACACTTTACTGAGTTTCATCGTCCTGGCCTTACCTTCTGACCTGGTGGCAGCGAAAGGCAGATGAAACTGCTCTGGCAGTGGTAACGTGCTGGGACATTTGTCAAGAGTGAGTGATGGCCACAGGCTAAAAGAGTACCATCTCAGAGAACTTTCTCTAGTTTAGAGATTATAATCAAGGTACTTTTTTAAATTTTCAAGCAGACACTCACTTTTGCAGGGCAAGTAATGAATTCTATTGAATAACAAATGCTGATTTAACCTCCAGAGGGATCAAAGGTCTCTGGTAAAGACAATTAGAAGGAGCGTCATTTTCCAGTCTATAAACTGCTCTTGGATATTCAAATACCAACTGAAATATACTCTGAAGCAATAATTAGCCTCATCCAGAATGGGTGAGCCAGGTAACCTTTTTACCTTTCATGCCCAGTTACTATAAAGAAAACACTTGTAAAAAAACCAAAAAAGTCTACTTCTCACCAACTGGAATCCACTTACTTGACGATGTATAGAACTGAAGTGATGAGAGGTGCCCTTTTCAACCTTACCATGCTTCTCAGATTAATTAGGAATCAGCATATTGTAATCATGACAGCGTCTAACTAGAAGATGAAGAGAAGATCCCTTTTAAGTTCTGGGTCGCTGACACAGACGGAAAGTATTTAACCTCTAGATGTGATCACTCAGGCTTCTAAATAAGAGATGGCCAATGGGGTCCATAATGTGCCCAGGGTTACTTAGATGAAAGGCCGCATGTAACGATGGAAGAGCTGGTACAAGAGTGTGATGATTTGATCATCTATTCAAAAGTACAAGCCAATGTGGCTTTTGGAGCCCTTCTGAGAATTAATCACAACTGGAATGCAAACTCGGAAGAGGAACCTGGTCACCTTTTCTGCCCATCAGCGAGGCGGGGCAGCTGGTGGGAGAACGATCATCTGAATCAACGCTCCCACCTCCCCCATAGGTTGGGCAAGTGACACTAAGAATACTCAGCTTACTTTCCTTTGTGATGGATAACTCAAAATCACACTAATCACACCCTGAACATAAAAAAGTACATGGCAAGTGGCTGCTCCTCCTTATAATACAACTAAGAGAGAGAAATAGATCCCTGTTTTAATTGGCTGAAACCTGAAGCTAGAGCTTCCTCCAGTCAATCAAATATATGGAATTACAGGATGCTAATGCTGCAAATGTGATGATTAATTGGTTCTTTCATCATTTCTCACTGTAAGAGTGGAGATCTAGACAGGTTAAGGGATATGAAAGGGATTCAAGCTGGTACAATGCAGTTCATCAAACACAATCATTATGAGCCTGGAACGTGTTCAGCAGTAAGGAAGAAGACACAGTCCCTACTCATGTGGTGGTCACTATCCCATGGAGAAATTCAGGTACAAATATAGAATTCAATGCAGGCCCTCCCGCCAAGACGGGAGGATGACACGCATCTCTTGGTTTATCAGTGGCGACTCCATCTGCCCAGCTGTCCGTAACACACTGACGTGGCCCCAAGTGGATCAGATCTGTCTGAAGCAAGACAGGCAGACTGCAGTGAACAAAAACTTACTATCACTTCAGGCACATCGCAGGCGTCCACGAAGAATGCTGGAGCCCTGCCGATGGAAAGAAAATCCCGACTATGAACATCAGACCTGATCACCTGCACTGAGGAAACGCTGGCCCCTGCTGAGGGGCCTTCTGCACCCTCTTTCTAGCTTAGAGCTCCAGGAAACGCGTCCAGCCCACGCTGAAATGGAGCCGCTGCCACGGGGCACAGCCCAGCATCATAACTTCCAGGGCAATCCTGGGACCAAAGAAGCCAGGAGGAGGAGGGACACAGCCAAGAGGAGCATTTGTGCAGCCTGGAAAATTGCACTTGGCACTCACTTCACACGCACTGTGGGGCACCGTGGAGAGACTGTGGCTCAGTAACTCAAGCGCTGGCTCAGAGAACAGCTTGGTTTTCGTCTCAGCATGGACTCAATCTTGCTGCTCAGTACTGGGTCACTCACGGTGTCCCCCACACCGGAGTTCCTCCATCAGCACATAGGGAAAGAAACAAACCCCGATGTGACCACATGTCACCTCTGTAAATACGACGGGCATAGAACAGAGTGTCTAAATGTCTCCCCTGAAGAGAATCACAATAGGATGTGTGCTGTTCAAGGAATCTGAAGAGGACAGTTCTGACCCATCGTGTGTAGGGCTATGTGTGTTGATTTTTTTTTCTAGTAGTCAGGATAGATTTGTACTCAGAATGTCACTCTCTAACCATCTCCTTGGGGGCCTCTTAGGGTAAATGACAGTGCTTATAAGTAAGACAGATAGAAAAGACAAAGGAAAAAAAATAGACCATATGTGTATCAAAGTCAAGGCCCTGTCCTTATTTATAAAATGTTTTTGTGAAAAAGGGTCCATTGGCTTGGCCGGTATGGCTCAGTGGTTGAGTGTAGACCTATGAACCAGGAGGTCACAATTCAATTCCGGGTCAGGGTACATAACCGGGTTGTTGGCTTGATCCCCAGTGTGAGGTATGCAGGAGGCCCCTGATCAATGATTCTCTCTCATCATTGATGTCTCTCTCTCTCTCTCTCTCTCTGAAAACAATACATATATATTTAAATATATTTTGTTGATTTTTTACAGAGAGGAAGGGACAGGGATAGAGAGTTAGAAACATCAATCAGCTGCCTCCTGCACACCCCCCACTGGGGATGTGCCCACAACCAAGGTACATGCCCTTGACTGGAATCGAACCAGGAACCCTTGAGTCCGCAGGCCAATGCTCTATCCACTGAGCCAAACTGGTCAGGGCAATACAAATATATTTTTTAAAAAATATTCTATCATGCATGTGCCTGGAGCCCAGGATTGTGGTAAGTCTCCTTGTTGGCCTAGGTTAGAGTTAGCACTGCAAACTATCCATTTCTCTTTTCATGTGCACGGAAGGTGTTTCATTTGCCTGAAAATGGACAGCAGAACACCCAAGACAGAGGCAATGCTCTCTGTGGGGACAATGTGTGTTGGAAGGGGACACCCATGGGAGGGGAACTTGCAATAGTCAAGTCTTTGTGGCAATAGAGGATGGCCGTGAGGCAGCCACCTTTTCGTCTCGATTATTAGTCTCACAAGATGAGGAGATTCACAGCAGGCACCTTGGCAAGCGATGAGATGCCTCCCTGCAGTGGCTGAGGACGTCCATGAGGAAGCTGTACCACAAGGACATGAGGAACCTTGCTCCTGAAGGGGTCCAAGGTCCTTCTTGGGGAACTACAGAAATCAATGTCTTAGGGTCCTTCAGTTACACAGGTGGTAGCTACCTGCTCCCATCGACATAAATATCCCAGATATATAAAACCAAATCAGATTAAGATAAAATACTATGGAATTCCGCCCTGGCATCATTTGTACCCACCCAGCAGGTATGACCATGTCATATCTGCATTACATTAGCAAACCTGCAAATGCACAAGTGGATGGTAAGGACAATTATTCTGTAGGACATTAAAACTGAGAGACAACTTTATCATAGGATCATCTGAAAAAGTCTCATGGATGAGGTGGTTCATGAGTCAGAGCTGACATTTGAATATAATTTTAAGCAAATTTTTGCCAGAAGCTAATTCCAGCAGGTCATAAATGCAAGTTCTTCAAAAGGTTGGTGGATCCTGAGCCTTCAGCAAGGGCTGGAGAATCATATGTTATTGCCTGTTGGAAATGGCTAAGGGCATTTCCCCAAACCTGAAAAGGATGCATAAATGATTGTTTGCTGCCAGACAGCTGAGGCCATTTCAATCTACATATTATTGCCTCCTGCTGGCCAAACACCTGAATAGCTGAAGACAGTTCCTCCAATCTGACAATGGATTCTGTATACCAAACCTTGCCTTTGATATGCATACCTACCTTGCATTAGGATAATTTGTGTTAATAAAAAGCAAGGGGTCCAGAGAGACAGGAGGACTTTGTTTCTTTAGCTAAGTTCCCCTGGCTCCCCAAAATGCCTTCCAAAATTATTTTTTATCTCTAGACTCTTTAATAATTTACCCCTTCTCCAGATTCCTGAACCCTTCTAGATGCTGGGAAAGACCCCCGACAAACTTTAAGTAAAGGGGAGGGAAGAAAGAGGAATTCTGAACCAAAAGAATAAAAGTAATTAAAGTATACATAAGTCTGAAAGAAGGGTATTAAGTGTAAGAAACTATCTGTCCAAAGTGGAGGCTGCATGATGAGTACCTTTGGGAGATGAAATTGCACTGTTAGAATAATAGAATAATTAATGCTGCTCACCAGGTCATGTCCTCACTCTCCCTCCATCCTCTTGGGTATCTACTATACTGCTCTATCCAGAAATCCCAACTGACATCCTATAGACATACTAGTAGGTGAAGATGGGATATATTTCTCCTATTTTTTCACATAAGAAATTTCAGAAACAAATAAAATTAGGCCAAGACACAACTCAAGATCAGAACCCACTTGGCATTTTTGCATTCTGTTCTTGCTACCTCTGTATTAGAAATGGCCTTTCAAATGACCATAGTAAGGACTTGTGGAGCTTGATATTGATTTCATAGTTTACTTTATCATCTTTTGGAAGAAAGCTAGTAATTAGTTTTAGTAACTTCAAATATTATTATTTACTATGTGCATGTATAATGTGGAATATAGAAAGCATAAACACTATGTAATATACAACATGTGAAATGGTACATGATA
>NW_005871064.1:55598-57753 GCF_000147115.1 Myotis lucifugus
CACACACACACACACACACACATATATATATATATCCCACGTTCAAAGGCTGTTAAATCGTGTTGTTTACCCATATCTTCAGAAAAAAATCACTTCTACTATCATGATAAACAACCTGCTTTCCTATTTGTAATGGTCTGGTCCTCTAGCAACTTCAGCACGAAATTATAGCTAATTTGCCTACAAATGTCAGGTGGTCATAACAATCTGGCCACTCAGTGTATATTGACATATATGGTATATATGGC
Source organism: Myotis lucifugus (assembly GCF_000147115.1). NCBI lineage: Eukaryota > Metazoa > Chordata > Mammalia > Chiroptera > Vespertilionidae > Myotis > Myotis lucifugus. The sequence continues at coordinate 55,847 of NW_005871064.1, forward strand.
ATATATGGTATATATTGTATATATACATGTATCAATATATTACGTATTTTATATAAACATATATTGAATGGAGGGTATGGACAGGGGAGAAAAGCCTGCTTAGCACTTTTAAAGTCTATACAAAGAATTTCAGAGATATAGCTTATTTATATTAGGGTCGAAGGGAAGTATATCAGTGAAACCTCTTCAAGAAATTCGTGTTTCATTTGTTTGTTTTAAATGGACTATATTATTTTTCTCCAAGATAGAATTTAGATAATTTTATTAAGTTCTCACTGGAGAAACTTTTTGACTTTCATTTGTAATGCAAGTGCCTGTATTTTTTGGAGAAAAAAAAAGTATTCATCTGCATATAAAACAATGTATAGGGTTATTTTTAACACCTTAAAAAACAATGGGTATTTTTGTGTACTGAAAGTTTTCTATCACAGGCAAAATAAAACCATATCATTCCTTCATGGCTTGAATAAAAAACCGCACCAAATTATGCTGCAGGTACTATTTGTCTATTTGCCCAAGGTCATAGGAAAAGAGACAATCTTTTTGGGTCAAAGACTCCACTTGGATCACACCATTGTCAATGAAAGTAAGGCATGCTGCAGCTTGATTATTAATTTGTCAACACATTAAATAAGATGGGTTTCACCTCCTCGTCAGACTGCCCGAGTCTGTGTTCACCATGACAAGTAGGCTTAACAAGCCCCTTGTGTCTCATTGCAGCCAAGCAGAACTGTGTTTTTCATCAATAGCAACTGTGCTTGAATGAGCTTTAATTTACTGTTCTGGGTCTATGTTCATGCTTCTCCCCTTTAAAATATAAAAAAAAATATATATACATAAAGGCCGATGGGTGTTTAAAGGTGAAGGTGATTAGTGGGTTAATGGGAAAAGTTCAGATTCAATGATCCACTATGGCACACCCCCCTTTAGGAGTACTTGGGTCTCACATCTCAGCAAGGATGGCTTTGTTTCTGTAGTAGTGCCTGGAGGATTGAAGGCCGGGTGGCTTATATTTACATCAGCTGCAGATAAACAATAAAAGCCACTGAGTGAAGCAGGGGAAACAGACTCTTCTGATGGGGGGAGGGAGGGAGGGGGTGGCGGGGCGGGGTCCTAGGTTCTGAAGCAACATGAAGCATTTTGACGTTATTGAAGTACTGTTCACCCCTGGGAGTGTAAAGCTTGGGGTCTCTCAGACTTGGGGTTTCCAATTTAAGCCTGAAGAGAAAAGGAGGTATGCTATGGGCTGAATTGTGCCCCTCTCGACATCCATATGTTGAAGACCTAACCCTTAGTATCTTGGAATATGACTATCTGGAGTGAAGTCTTTACACAGGTATTCAAATGAACCACAAGGCTGGGCCCTAGTTCAATCTGACTGTTGTCAGTATAAGAAGATGAAATCTGGACACAGAGGGGACACGCCGGGGATGTGTGTGCACAGAGGAAAGAGGCACTAGGAGATGGCAGGCCCTGCAAGGGCAAGAGCGGCCCCTGAAGAAACCACACCAGCCAGCACCGTGATCTTGGACTTCTAGCCTCCATTACTGTGAGAAGATAAATTACTGTTGTTTGCGCAGAAATTTTGTTATGGTAGCAAACTAAGATGGGTTGCATGGTGATTCTTTGCTGCTCAGTCCTGCATGACCCTAGTTCAGGGTAACCGTTTCATACTGGCTCCCAATCATTCATTCATTGCTAAACTAAGAACTTGGATTAGTCACTGCACCTCACACCCTGTACTGCTTCATTACTGCTCTTGTGATTCGATGTTTTCTCCCTGATCAGACTGTCTACAACTCCGGGCCACAATACCTTTCATGTGCTGTAGTAGCAACAATTAATTTGCACTAGCTTATTAAAAATACTAGAGGCCCGGTGCATGGATTTGTGCACCAGTGGGGTCC
>NW_005871064.1:57853-181801 GCF_000147115.1 Myotis lucifugus
CCCGAGGAGTCCCGAATTGCGAGAGGGTACAGGTCAAGCCAGAAGGGACCCCGCTGGTCACGATCCAGGGCCGTGTAGGGGCCGTTTGAAGGGCTCCAGGGGCGTGTCCAGCCCATCTTGCCCCAGTCCCGATAGGCCGGACCCCAGCAGCAAAGCTAACCTACCAGTAGGAGCGTCTGCCTTCTGGTGGTCAGTGTGCATCATAGCGACTGGTCGAATGAACAGTTGGACACTTAGCATATTAGGCTTTTATTATATATGATGTGGTAAACTTGATACTTTAATGGAGAACACTGGGACTAATTTCAAGGATTCCAAATAAAGGAAACCTTTAGCCTCTGGAAGAGTGGAGGGGTAATTCATCCAGCAGGGGGAATCCTGTGGAAGTAAGCCAGGAAAAGTGGTGGCATAAATGTATCCCTTCAAACATGCAGTTTAGATTTTATCTATCACCTAAAGAGAAAGAATGCAGGCTTGAGCTCTAAACCTTAAAGGGCAGATTAAAATGCAATAAATTAAAATCTAGCTGCTCTATGTAGTCTCCTGAGCATAAAAGAGGGGTAAAGCTACCTGGTTAGATATCTGTAGGCTTAGCCTGAGGGGCAGAAAGCAATAATCAGCACTTACATTCTTATTAGTGTCAAGGTGAAGGACCTGGAGCAACTGGCATCTGGGGGAGAAGTTAAACAAGGGATAAGAAAGGCAACATTTCAATGTCTGGAATGCTCATTCTTACCTGGAAAACTCCTACTCATACTTCAACTCCCTAGATCTTATGATCTCCTTTAGCAAATCTTCCCAAACTCTCAGCTCTCCTCCTTCTTGCCTCATCTGCACTTTCAAATCCCACCTCTCTGAGTCAATAGCTCTTTCTTTCCAACCTGACCTTGCTCCGATTCCTTCTGAACACCATTTTCTAGGCCCGTGGTTGGCAAACCGCAGCTCCCGAGCCACATGCGGCTCTTTGGCCCCTTGAGTGTAGCTCTTCCACAAAATACCACGTGCAGGCGCGCACGTACAGTGCGACTGAAACTTCGTGCCCCATGCGCAGAAGTCAGTATTTTGTGGAAGAGCCACACTCAAGGGGCCAAAGAGCCGCATGTGGCTCGAGAGCCGCGGTTTGCCGAGCCGCAGTTTGCCGACCACTGTTCTAGGCTATCTTATTTGCAAAGCCTTTACTTATGCTCCCCTTGGTTCTTCCAAACTGAAACCAGCTAATTCCTCCCCTTGTATTCCATCTTCCTATCTTATCCAACAGCAACAGCAAGTGATTCCTGAAGTTAATTACTGACTCAGCCCCCCTTTCCTGGGGCAGAATGAACACTCCATAAGCCCTTGTTGAATGCTGTTGAAAGAATAAATTAATGAATTTGCTTCGTCATTTAGGAAATGGGTAAACAAAATACATTATCTGATATGATGCAACATTCCACCACAGATAAAAGGAGTCAATAGGCTTCAAACTCATAACTTGTTATATCATATAAAATTGATGATAATGATTGCCTGAGGTCAGGAGAAAGGATAAAATAGGAGATGGTGAGCATTTTATCTCTTCCTGTGTTTTCATTTTTTAAAAAACTGAAAGCAATATACTTGTTAACTCAGGGTGATAGGAATATGTGTTTGTTACATTATTCTTTAGACTTATTGTATTTTAAATTTTAAAGTTAAAACAGATTTCTCATCTCTTTAATGCATGGGGCATCCATTTTGCTAAGATAAAAAACAAACAAACAAACAAAAAAACACAGAACAACATTATGACCTAATTTTGGAGTTCTACGGTACTTTCAGCCTGGCATTGTCTTTGAGTGGATGGAACGCTACATGAAATTCTGTTTGCTCTGCATCCTCAGCTCCTATATCTACATAGGTTCTCAATTAAGCACTAGTTGAATAAAATCATACAGACCATCCTGTGCATCTATCAGCCTTTTAAAGATATAATTTAATTAATATAGTATTTGATTAAATGAATCTTTAGCCAAAGTTCCTCCCCTTACTTTGAACAGATTACTAATGAACTCCTGAAATTACATGCAAATGTGTTGTGCAGATAGAATGGTGTGTTTTTCTGCATAGAGACGTGGAAGTGGCAGAAAGGGTGCTGAGGAGAGGGAACCGTAAAGGGTTTCAGAGGATGCTGGTGGTGGATGGGACAAAGGAACAGGACAAAAGGACAGGGGAACAGAACAAAGGGACAAGGAAGAGAAGGAAGGAGAAAGGAAGACAGAGGAAGGGAGGGAGGGGGAGAGAGAGAGGAATCTAGGGACAAGTTTCTCTCTGAGTGGGCTCCTGGTGATGATAATTATGTTTATTATCACCATAACTATGATTCTCAAACTTTAACTATGGCCATTTTTAAGTATTATCTAAAGAACTGTGCAGGGTTCTTTACATATGATGACTTCCTTATTTTTTAGTCCTCACATCAATTAGTACTCCAATATTTTATGAGTGCATAGAGCTCAGCGGGCTCAGGTTATACAGAGAGTGTCAGAGAGAGCATCAAACCATGGTCTGCTGGGCTCCAGGCTCCAGCCCTTAGCCGCTGTATGACTGTGACACTTGACTGGCTTTTCTCTCTTCTCCCTGATCAGCAGGAATGTTTCACTGATGGCTTACTCTATCAGCTTTATTAGATTCTCACAGCCAAATTTATAGGGCTACAGACTTAGAGGGTCAGCGGGGCAGTATTAATCAATACCGTCCTGCTGTGATGTATGACCAGATATTCATTTACATTTAACTGCCCACCACTAACCAGCTAGTATCTTCCAGAAGCTGCAGCTCCCAGGAGGTCAGTGCACTTTCTAAGTGCCTGGAAGAGTTGTCCCTACCACGTAAGAACTTTCCATTGTGGATTCAAAACCCAACCTGGTGCATGAGCCTTCCTTTGGGGCTATTAGGAATTCATCCCACCCAACCCCATTGCTTCCTAAGCTATGATCCAAATTCCAATATTGCTAGAAACAATACAGAGATTAAAAAATATATACCTTTTCAAAGACATGGAATGGAGTGCCCCAAACCATTGATATCTATCAGCTCAAGCTGCAAACATGATGTCACTGAATGCCAAGCCAGAGGAGGGGAGCACAGTTGAGTCTTGCGAGCTGAGGGGGGCTGGTTCCAGCACGCCCCTGACTCCACGGATGCCCCTGCCTGCACACGTTCACTCACGCAGTCACAGAAGCTGGAAGTCTTTCCCTTCTCTCTGCACATCTCGTTCTACTCATAACTCAAGATGCAGCCTTAATGGCAACGCTCCCATCAACCTCCACAGGGTCTTTTATATGGGAATCGATTCTCTCTGAATCCTATCTCCAGGTAACTCTTACTCCATTGTTTCCCTGATATTAGTTGAACAAGCCTGCTTTTGCCTCGTTTCCTGTTTCCCAGCGCATGCCCTGTGCTCCATCCTCTGTTGGTACACAGCCAAACCCCGTCAACACAGCAGGAGTTGGATCACTGTTCTATGACTAAGTGAGTGACACACTACCTTGAGAAACATTACAAAGTCTTATCAAAAAGTACTTCCCCCCTAAACTGAGAACACCCTCAAACAGGACAGTGTTCAATTCACGTTTATATTCTTAGTAATTCATTTGTGCCAGATAAAAATCTAGACCTAGAACTGAACTAGAGCAACGGTATTTGCAAAGTGGCTGATGCAGGTGTTAAGGACAGAATGGGGGTGGGAGGGGCCCAGCAGCATGGGGTTCCAGACCTACCTGTGCGCCTCTCCTGCTGCAGGCCCGCCTGTGAAAGCTGGGCTTGCACTGGATGTTAGATCAGCACACCCATGAGCCTCCATTACCACTAGATGGTAAGATGGGACTTACAACATGGCCTCGAGGCGTGCCCAGTCTCCTGGCCGGGAAGCTAGACCCATGGGAATGAGGACAACACCCCTTCTGGGCGCTGTAGTGGTGGGTGAGCAGAGGTAATCAGCACGCCAGCTGGACAGGCAGAAGGAATCCCCGACACATGCACAAGATGTTCCCCTCCATGCCAAACGCTGAAAAGGCACAGCTGGAGGCTAGAAGCCTGCGAGAACGAGGACCGAGGCCTGGTGTGCCTGAGAGGGAGGTCGAAAGGGAACGCACAAGACAGTGTCTGGCTTGACCAGGGATGACAAACTCTCTACCGTGGGGGGTTGCTATTTTGGACTGTACTTTAGAATAACATATTTTTAAATGAGTGCATGTAAATGGCACAAATTAAAGTGACCCTCCATGAAAACTTAAAAGACACTTCAGGATGATCACCCAGCTCGCTGAGATTGTATTATAGGAATAAAGCAATGCATGCTGGGTTACTGTGTTAACTTGTTAACTAGTACCTGTTACTCAGGAAGCTGAAGCTCAGAGAGGTGAATGGCTTGCCCAAGGACAGACAAGTTATTGTGTGGCAAATCAATCCCAGGATTGTCCCAATCAAAACCCCTAGCCCCTTTCCACTATGTCATCATGCAAACTAGAGCAAAAACAAGGCTCTAAAATACTTCTTTCCCTTTTCTTATGTAGCTCACATAAATCTGAAACCAATTCTGAAAGAGTATGCGCCTACCTTCCAAAGGTAAATACTTTGAGATATACAGTGGTTCTCAACCTTCCTAATGCCGAGACCCGTTAATACAGTTCCTCATGTTGTGGTGACCCCCAATTTCATTGTTACAAATTGAACATAATTAAAGCATAGTGATTAATCACAAAAACAATATGTAATTATATATACGCTTTCCGATGGTCTTAGGCGACCCCTGTGAAAGGGTCATTCGACCCTCAAAGGGGTCTCGACCCACAGGTTGAGAACTGCTGAGATATAGCATTCATGTGGAAGTAGCTCTTGACTAAAATAAAAAAGGAAGGTCTGTTATAGTCAAGCCTCATATATTTTCAAATAGTGTTGCTATTTTAGTTACAAGTAGAACATGGTGAACTGAGATCATTTTTTCTTGCTATTGCTCTTTTTCTGTCAGGAGCTCACTGAACATGCCGATCTGTCACCTGTAGATCTAGTGCAGGACCCTCGTAGACGTATACTTAGAGTGGAAGAGTTTAAACCTGCCAAAAAGCTTTAGTTTTTATTCTTCATGACTCCCATGATGCACCTGGGACTTTCCTCTTTCCTTTGAAATGAGGATAAAAATGTTATCAATGGAGGACAACCTGTTACTTCGTGACTTTTCATTTTGTTTGTGTGTTTACTATTGTTTTATAAATTTTCAAATCTAATGATAGCCAGTTATCTTATGCCCTTTGTGGAAGATGCTGAAGAAATTCTTCAGTACTTCTCTGGGCATAAGACAAACACCACAGAAGCAAAAGTTAGTTGTGAAAGCAGAACACAACTAGTTGGGCAGTTTGTGTGAAAGGGAGAATTTAAATTAACGATGCCAGAACATACTTTATCCTTTCTGGGCTGAGTCAGTGTGATTCCTTCCACAGGGATCTAGGCCACGTGCACTTTCCAGTCTTGGGAGCTGCAGTGAACGACTCAGGTTGAAAGCTCTCTGACATCCATCACACCAGTACCCACACGAATCTACATCAAAGTTGATCAACCCTAGTCTTATCTGTACCCACCAGAAAGAAACGCAAATACAATGTCTCAAGAAAACTCAATGTAAGTGCAAAATCAATGGGTAAATTGTCCTCTTACAAAAGCAAATGAACACACAGCCACAGCAATAACGAAACGCTTCCCTTTGTTTTTTTCTAAATAGATGATAAAATGGTATTCCAAGGAGATACGACTCCCTATGCAAACCTGCCATCTATGGAGTCAGTGCAAATACTAGGTGTACCCGTTAATAATGCAGATTTTTTTCAATAGATGGAGTTACACATATGTTGATATATATGTGATTTGATATCTATGCTATTTTGTTGTATTGACAGCAAGCTTCAAAACTTCATATGTCAAATTTGCTGAAGGTGTTCACATCATAGATATTTTTACACTTACAAATGTCGAATTTCGTGCCAAAAAAAGAGCATTTGCGGGAAGTTTTAATTCATTACTTTATTTTGAAGAAAAGTGCTGCTGAATACTTCGGGAAGCGTGTGGTGAACATGCTCCATCTCAAGATACTTGTGAACGCTGGTTTAAACGCTTTGCTTAGCCGCATTATTAATTGGTACACCTGGTAAGTATGGTTTTCAGAGCAGTCTGTCAACTCTCTCAACCGCATGCCACCCATACTTGCACTCATTTGCAAGGGACATGGCGGCTTAAGCAGTTTACAGCCTCTGGCTGTACATATAGGCCTGGGAAATTGATATCAATGTAACCCATGGGGTCCGGGAATGCTCATGTGCTTGGCTGTATAACAGACACTTCTGTCTAGTACAGTGGTTCTCAACCTTGGCTGCACATTAGAATCACCTGGGAATCTTTTTAAAATCCTGATTTCTGGGTCTCATCCTCTGGAAATTCTGTTTCTTTGTTACTAATGTTGTGGCCCCACCTCATAACAAAGAAACAGAATTTCCGGAAGATGAGGTCCAGAAATCAGGATTTTAAAATGATTCCCAGGTGATTCTAATGTGCAGCCAAGGTTGAGAACCACAGGTCTAGTACAACCCAAATGGGCACAAGTTATGACCCTAATACAGCCTAGAGCAGATGACTTCCTGGGAACACACATTATACTACGTCATATGACTTACTTCCTCACACAAACTCTGTTCTTCCCCCCTCTCCTTTGTTATGGTCAAAAATATATACTTGTAGAAAAAGAATTAAGATATTTTCTTCACTACAAATCTCCTCTGCATGATTTTCTCTGTCTAGCACAGCAAGAGCCAGAAGTTGGAAGGCACTTCATCCTTATCAGGACAATCAAGATGGAGGCTTTGGATATTCCTAGAGGTGGAACGGGGGGCCCTTCCCCTCCTGTCCTCACATTTTTTTTTCTGTCCCCACAATTCTTTGATCCAGTTTCAAATTCGCAAGGAGAGAAAAACTGTGGCTATGGATATGGCCATGGCCTGCTCATTCTGCGCTTATTTTCTTATATCTCCAAACCATCAGGAAGACTGGAGCTGGAGCCACAATTAGATGGTGACTAGGATTTTAGAAATTACAGTCTCAGGAAGAAAATCAAGATTCTAGAACAAAAGTTAGGTAGGCAGGTTTCAATGAGTGTTGCTGAAAATGATGAATTACCCCTAACTCTAATATTCCATAATTTCTCCTACTCTTCTTCTCTCTGAGAATAAAATCATAGGGAAAAATGTAAGTATGGTATTTTCTGACTCAAAACCACAAACATTTCCTTGAAAAGGTCAGCTATTGTGCATCCCAGGCACCTGTGGTCACTGGGTCAATAGCCCGAAAGCTGGGAGGCAGAACATCTTCTGTCTGAACCATTTTAGCTCAGCATCCCTCCTCAAATGGCACTCATGCTCCTTTTAAGAGGCTTCCATTCATCTATAGAATAGTCCTCTTTTTAACTGGAACTTTCCTTCATGTATTTCTAAAATACACTAATTTGAGGGGTTTGCCATTTTCAATTTCTCATTGAATAATCTAACTTCCCTTGTTCCCAAAGGAAAATAGTTTGAGAAAATCTCTCATGAATTTTATGATAATTAGGATTTTTTTTTTATTCAACTACAAAAATTGAGAACAAAATGAGCAAGAAAAATCTGGTAAGTGCCACAGGATATTACTTTGAGTTTGGGAGAAAGTGGTGTAAGACAGCAATGGTCTTTGTCCAGAGCTAGTTTGATTCTAGTTAAGAACTAGCACATGAAATATGGGAGCATCTAAGTCAAGATCGCATTGATTTTTTTGGTAGTCAGAATGGAACATGAGTCAGAAAGAAGAACCTATATAGAAATATTTGAAGAAAAATTTGCCCTGGCTATGCAACTATGAATGGAATGGAATGAAGACAAATCTTATAGTTGACAGAAATGTGGATAACTCAATTGTACTTTTGAAAAATAATTATCCTTATAAATGTATTAAGTCTCCACTTAAAATATTAATATTTCTTCCAATTTAAATTTTATAGTAATTTTATAGAGAGAGTGGGTGCATTTCATCTTTCTGCCTATTCAAATAGGATGTCCTTGGGTTTAATTTTAAAAATATTTTATTTACTTCAGAGAGTAAAAATATAGGAGTGATAGAAACATCAATGATGAGAAAGAATCATTGATTGGCTGCCTCCTGCATGCCCCACATTGGAGATTGAGCCCACAGTGCCTTAACCAGTACCTCCTGGTTCCTAGGTTGATGCTCAACCACTGAGCAACACCAGCCAGGTGGGTTTATAATTCTAAGCAGTAAACTCAGCATTCTCAGTCACGTTTTACCTACCTCAGTGCTGTGTTGGGAGGAAGTTGTTCCTTTTTTTTAATAGCAGTCAGAATAAATTGCCCTACATCAAAGGTTGTTGTGAAGCAATGCCTATAGAGATGTTTTAGCTTCTTAGAGAGAGGTGTTATCTGAATCAAAACCTGTGAAAAGAAGAGCTATAGCATTTTCTGACACTGAGAAACTATTTTGTTGTAAAATCATTTCTAAAGGGAAGAGTGCTCTAGATATGAGTTGTCAAATTTAGAGAAGCAGGACAAATCAAGGTGCTAGGAACCACTGGGAATAATATGATCTCCAGTAGGGTGGAGAAAATAATTGATTACTAATTTCCATGGCCCCATGTTATAAGAATAGTAAGAGTGATACCAAGAGACATTCAATAGAGCTGAATCCTTACATTTCACTGGAGAACTGAGTTACTGGAATAGCTTCCAGTCAGGACAGATAATTTTACAGGGCGCAGCACTTTCCCATTCTAAGCAAAGAGCAAGAAAAGGAGTTTAAGGTGGCTCAAAGGTCTAAAGCCCTCCTCACTACAAGGAAAGATGGAAACCTAAGAAGTGAGAAAGCGTCATTTAGCAGGTCAGGGTATCAAAGAAGTAAGACACGGCAAAGTGAAATACGTTTTCCAGGTCTCCACCACTAAATTATGCTGTTAAGTAAAACTAATCTCTCACTGTAATGTAATCTGTAATAATGATTGTGATTACAATTCTGAAAGTGAACATTCACTCTTTAAGGAACCATCAAAGTAACTCAAGGTTTTAATTATTTTCATGTTTGCTGTGTACTTTCCTAAGTTATTTTTCCCATGCACATGCTACTATTGCCCTGAATTTCAAATGAGAGTAGATTATTCCCATTTCCCCAACATAGGATGTACACTCTCTATGAATATTAATATGTTTCCTAATACTTTTTAAACCAGTCATTAATATGATAAGACTTTGGTAATGAATTTACCAAAATTCCCTACAAATACTACATGTGCTAATACAATAAAATGCGGCGGAAATAATATGCATAATGCATTAGGCTTTGTTACAGATGCCTGCCAAAAATAGTGTTTGGCAAACACTAGCCGGCTTGCAAAGTGCCTAACCGATTCAAATTTATTGCTGCTGATAGGCCCAGGGCAAACACGGAATGCTCTCTGCTATTCACGCCCTGGAAGGCACGGCAGTTCACTGACTGCTCAGATTATCCCTGGAAGCTTCTGGACATCACTAAAATGAAGGAAGACACTTAATGAGATGTTTAATGCCGGGGAGAGTGACTCTCCCAAACAAAGGAATCCCCCGGGTACCACGCTGTCATCTCCATGGAGATCACGCCTGACAAAAGGTCACAGCTCCAGCCAGCTGCCAGGGCAGGGCTGCTCGGCCCCTGCTCTCTGTGGCTCAGTCTCTCCTTTCACCGGGCTGTTCTCTTTGAAAGTGAGAAGCTGAGCCAGCATGAAAGCGAGCCCTTCTCTCCATCTTATTCCAGGTTTTGTTTGTTTGTTTGTTTTTTAATATATTTTATTGATTTTTTACAGAGAGGAAGGGAGAAGGATAGAGAGTTAGAAACATCAATGAGTGAGAGAGAAACATCGATCAGCTGCCTCCTGCATATCCCCCACTGGGGATGTGCCAGCAACCAAGGTACATGCCCTTGACCAGAATCAAACCCGGGACCCTTGAGTCCGCAGGCCGACGCTCTATCCCCTGAGCCAAACCGGTCAGGGCTCTTATTCCAGGTTTGATGTGACTTGGTGCCTCACTGTTTGGTGACTGCACCTCCCAGCATATGGGGCGTTCCTATTGCTGTGAGTGGTGAGAGGAGACAGGGGCTCTCGCACTCCCTGTAGTCATGGGAGGGGCGGGGGTGGCGGGGAGAAGCTTTCTGAAGATAGATTCTACCTTCTTTAGACACTAAATCTGCCAGTGAAACCACTGACTATTGCAGCCAATGAATCAAGGTTCATTCGATCGCAAAAAGAACACAAGTTCACCAGTTGTGTTAGGTCATGAGCCTGTGGAGGGTTCTCTAAGATGCAGAAAGGGGGAAGTGACTGGACTGAGGGCACACAGCTCGTCAGCGGCAGAACCGAGGTGACAGTTCATTCTTCCCAGCCCAGGCTCTTCCGCCAGTGGCACTGGCTTTGCTGCAGAAGAAGAAAGGAACTGGGCATCGGAAGTGCTGGTCTACCTCCTGTGGCACCCCCAGCGCCCCTGCCCACTGCTGCTGGTGATACCTTCCAAGGACTAGAGAACAGTCTTCTATGCTGAGGATAAACAGAATGAATGGGTCTGACTGATGAGCCCCAAATGGGCTAAGCTCTCAAATACGTGTTGAGATAGGTAGACGGGGCAATATTGACATTTTAAGTCCTAAAGCCCATATTGGTTTCACTTATTTCTTTTTACTTGTAGAAAGATGACTAACTTCTGATTATTTGAAAAATCAAAAGCATCCCTGAAGAAGATCCTGATCAGAAATAAAGAATACGCAATAGTTCAGAAACAGTTCCTGAGAAGTGAAACTAGAAATGAAAAGGGCAACGGAGACGATTTAATTTAGTGGGAACGCAGGGAGAGGTGCCATCAATCTGAAGCTTTTAGAAATCTAAACAACCTAGTAAAGAAGATTGGGCAAACAATAAAAATAAGTAGAAAATTACTGTAAGGTCCATTAACAGAAAAGAACAAACAGCAGTGAGAAGCCCAGGCATGCTCACAGTCAGAAGGCAGAAACTGAAGACGTGAGAAGGCAGGATACATTCATCTGGGAGGATAACAGGAGGGAGCAGCCATAATTGAAATGACTAAAGAGTTTCATTTTAGTTGACATTACATTTACTGAAATTGTAGCTACCTGAGTGCAACAGGGATTTCAGCTTTGAGGTGGTGGATGACCAAGGTGCTCTCTCAATAGTACATCCGAAATTCGGCTGCCAGCTGCTAGATTGACACTCATGCTCTGGGGGCCAGCTTCCCACTGGCTCCTTATTCAGTCCCTGTGCAAGTCAATTTTCAATGAAATACGTAGTAGGCTTTGCAATTGTAGAACATTAGATTCATTCATTCGACACCACAATTTTCAACCCTTTCATCTCGTGGCACACATAAACTAATTACTAAAGTTCTGGGGCACATAAAAAATATATATATATATACATATATATATATATAAATATATATATTTGTCAATCTGACCAAAAAATAGGTACAATTTTTATTCATTCATACCTGATGGCTAGTGATGTACTGGCTGTTGTCATTTTTTTACTTGGACAGTCTAAAAGAAGGAGGTTAATGCGCCTGACTAAATAGTCAGGTATTGCAGGTTTTAAAAATTCTTGTGGCACACGGGGTGGAAATCGCCGATTCAACACATTTGTTGATCGCTTAATATGTGCCAAGTACTGTGCCAACCACTGAGGGTAGAGCAATGAGACAGTTTGATACAGTGCCTATTTTCTTGGAGAATACACAGAAGTTGGGGAAACAGGAACAAATCCGGACAATAGCATCCTGAGGAAAGTATCCCCCAAACTAAGTAATTTGTTTTCAGAGAGGAAGAGCAGTGGCATAGACTGGGAATTTGGGAAAGACTTCTCCACAGGAATGATGCTGACATTGGAAAGATGAATGGGAGTTACATGGAGGAGTTGGCCTGGGAGATTCTTCCAGGCGAAACTGTATATGCAAAGGCCTTGGATTGAGTGAACGACTCCCTGGAGGTAGAGAGGACTTGGTCAGTCGGGGCTGTTTCCCTATCCTAATGCCATTGTCACAGACTCAGCTTTCCAAGAAAAGGTGATTGAAGACAATTTAAGAAGCATCTAAAATGCACTTGACCTCGCTGAGTCCTTCATTTGACCAATCAATATAGTCAGACATTTCCCCAATTGAGGTGAGAAGATCAGCAAATTTCAAAGCATAAACTAATTTGCACTGAGTTGAAAAACAAGTCACCCAGCTTACCTCTCTTTCACACCAACAGTGACCAGATAGTATAATTGAGCCTGAGACTGGAAGCCAGAGGGCAGACAAGCCAGGCATACCAATCCCCTGGGAAGTCTTCCTGCTCTGAGGAAATCAGCCAGCCAGACGCCAGATCATGAGATTAGGCAAAGGGCTACTCTCACAATAAAGCCGGCATTCCCCACCCACACACTGAAGACTCCCTAAGCCAGTAAGGCTGGGGAAGAAAAGAGCCATACCTTACTCGAGTATAAACTGGCTGGAAGCCAAGAAAGAGCCACTGGCTGTGAAAGGTGGTGTCTTTTCTGGAAATTATTTATTTTGGAGACCTCTTGTCCAGATAACCAATTTTATTTTCATTTATTCATGTATCCTTCCCCTAAACTTACTTCCTTCCTTCCTTCCTTCCTTCCTTCCTTCCTTCCTTCCTTCCTTCCTTCCTTCCTTCCTTCCTTCCTTTCCTTCCATCCCTCCCTCCTTCCCTTTATTCTCAAGGCTGTGGCTATCCTGTTGGAATGAGGAATGTTATTTCCCCCCCCCCAATATTCTTATTGATTTTTAGCAAGAGAAAGGAAGGAAGAGAGAGAGAGAGAGAGCGAGAGAGAGAGAGAGAGAGAGAGAGAGAGGTGCATGACACATAGATTGGCTGCTCCCTGCATGCCCACTACTGGGGATTAGGTCCAAAACCCAGGCATGTGCCCTGACCAAGAATCAAACCAGCAACCTTTCAGTGCACAAGACAATGCCCAACCAACTGAGTGATACCAACCAGTTCTGTCATGAGAAATGTTTAATATAAATATACAAATAACAAACACACATTAGCAACAGTAAATGACAGAAAACAGTACCCTATGTGCATTTATTGTTAAGGCATTTTATTAGAACACATATAATGCATTTTCTTTCCTCTGGTCAAAGACTGAGTCCTACCTGGGTAGCTCAGTTGGTTAGAGCATCATCCTGATACACCAAGGTTATGGGTTCAATCCCGTCAGGGCACATACAAGAATCAACCAATGAATGAATAAGTAGAACAATAAATCCATGTCTCCGTTTCTCTGTCTCTCCTTTCCTTTCTCTAAAATGAATCGATAAATAAATTAATTTTTTTTTAATTTGAGAAGAAAAAAAATTTTTAAGTCCTTCAAATAAGTACAGAGAACTAATGGCCTAAAATACCTGACAGCAGTAAGAAGAGGGGAGGTCTGGGTGTGAGGGGCCTCTTCCCTAGGGTCTGCACTAGGGAGGATCAGTTGAACGAACAGCTAGTGCTAGCATACTAAGGACACAAAACCCAAATACACAAACGATTCTAGATTTCAGGAACTCCTTCCAGGTTATGGTTTCTAGAACACCGCCAAGGAGCACTGTTCAATGGTTACTTAGAACACTAAGTAAGCATCCTTTTAAAGTCATGTGTGGGTGACTTGCTATGTATAGGGTAGTCAGCTCCCATGAAACAGAGGATAATGCTTGAGCATCACCCCTTGCAATGCCATCATCTTCTGGTCCAAGTCTTAGCTTCTTCCTAAAGCTACTGAGAATTAACTAAGTGAATTACAACTGTGCGCAGAGATTTACGCCAAGATTTCCCCTTCATAAAGGTCTGCCTCGAAGCCAATAAACATCAGCTTCATTCTGTTTCATCTAAGCAACACTGCATTTGAGTACCTTCATTGTCTGACACTGTGGCATCCATCACCATGTGCCAGGCACTATGATTCATAATTCCATAAGCATTACCTTAATTAAACGTCACATCCACACTGTTTGTTCTCCCCATTTACAAATGAGGACGTTGAGGCTCAGTAAAATAAAGCTAATTGCCCTAACTGGTTTGGCTCAGTGGATAGAGCGTCGGCCTGCGGACTCAAGGGTCCCAGGTTCGATTCCGGTCAAGGGCATGTACCTTGGTTGCGGGCACATTCCCAGTAGGGGGTGTGCAGGAGGCAGCTGATCGACGTTTCTCTCTCATCGATGTTTCTAACTCTATCCCTCTCCCTTTCTCTCTGTAAAAACTCAATAAAATATATTAAAAAATAAATAAATAAAATAAAAAATAAAAAATAAACTAATTGCCTAAGATTGCATCGCCAGAGCCCAGAATCTAAGTGGAAAGACTGAGACGTTGTTAAGTCCTAAGAAATTGGACGCCCGACCTCACAGCCTTTCCTCATCTCAGTGTAGAGCCTCTTACAGGATTAACTTCTGGACTTCCCAAGCACTCACTACGTCTCCATTCAATCACAACTGACTAGGTGTCTAAGGGATATTTGGGTAAGTGCGTTGTTTTTATTCCTGTAGAGGTTTCGCTCACATATCCCCTATTAGTTGTTAAATCAGAAATATTTACTAGGTGGTCTCCTCTCACACCATTTGTGAGACTCTCCCATCAACTCTCTGGGGTTTAGAGTTCTATCTCACCAAGACTTGGTAATGCCCACATATGGACTTAGTGATAGTTTTCTCAGCAAGAGGAGGAGGAGGAGGAGGAGGAGGAGGAGGAGGAGGAAGAGCAACTGAGGGAGAAAAAAAGAAAAGAAGACCAATAGCCATGTCAGAAACCTATTTAGCAAAGCCAAAAGATGGGTTGGTGTTTTTCTGTTTGTTCGTGCTGTTTCTTTAAATTATTTTTATTATGACCTCTTCTACAAATAGGAAGGGTGTCATGCAAAGCTAGAA
The DNA here is from genome assembly GCF_000147115.1 of Myotis lucifugus. Lineage (NCBI taxonomy): Eukaryota > Metazoa > Chordata > Mammalia > Chiroptera > Vespertilionidae > Myotis > Myotis lucifugus. Next base: position 72,847 of record NW_005871064.1, read on the forward strand.
CAAAATACTTAGCATGACATACTTGTGGACTAATTGACAGACTATGCAAGATTCTTGCAAAGTACAAGTAATTCAAATTTCTTCCATTTCTTAAAAAGAGAGGGCTATTTGAAACTGGGCACATTTCCTCCTACATCTCCTCTTCCTCAAATGCTATCATCATAACTGTGCCAATTTAATGTGTTGGGTTTTTTTTTCAGTGACACAATTATAAAAAAACGGCTTCAGAGAGTGGAAGAAATCCTTACCCAGAATTTGGGTGGTCAAACATCATCCATGCCTTGGCACCTGGCATCCAGTTCTCAAAGGATTAATGTCAACAACACCTGCAGCTGCATGAGCACATGTAATGGGGTGACACTGAACCCCAGACAAAAAGGCTATAGCTCAGTTCGGCTGGTCTACCAAAGAGAGACAGATTCCATTAATAATGGGGCTGTCTCCATCCTCATCCTGCTCCCTGTAAAACTGACAGGACACTTTCTTCCCCATTGGCCTCTGTTTTCTCTGTTCTTGTCGGGACTCTGAGGCTTCATTTTGGTAAATTGGGAAGTAGGGAGAGGGAGTGGTTATCATTTGGAAGAAAGGCAGATTCACAAGCTATAATTGACCTACAAGTGCACGTTATTAACAAAGTCTGTGGTACTAAATGACTATATAAAGTGACTGCACGCACATGAAGACAAATTTATAATAGGCGCACGTTTTCAGCCAGGGGCCAAGTTTATTGAGAAACAAACACTATATATCAGAATATGGCCACTGAGGCACAACATATTTCAAAGTGTAAGAGGCACTGTGTGGTATCCTCTTGCACTGGTTTGCATAATAGTTTCCTAATAATGATCATAATTATGTTTGGAGTTTCATAATAAAAGGAAATTTCCAAGTACATTACATTTAAAAAAAAAAAAACACAAAGCAAAGATTTTTGAAGAGTCTGCTCTCTGGGCGTGGGGAACAGTCTCCAAGGTCACCCTAATTAAAATGCTCTGATTTAGAAGGAATTCATAGCAAATGGAAAGAGTGAACCTTTTCCACAGTTGATACAAACTTAAAGGTAGAGGTGGAGCATGAGAATTGGAAAGGTTAAAGGCAAATGCTTTATCTCAGAGAGTTATATAAGCCCATCAACTACCTTACAAGGCAGAGACCTCAAATTATACAAAATGCCAAAGTTTCCAGAAAGAAGAGGAGAGGGTCAGAGCGAACTGTGACATACAGGACACCAGAGAGGTTGCTGAAATGCAGAGAACAACAGGAACTGAGTGGCCCAGCACACTGGAGTGTCTCTGGTCAAAGGGAATCCAGAAAGAGTGAGTGGAATGTGTGTGCATCACCAGATGAACGATCGGGTATACTTCCAAACTCCAGCTCAAAGGCCAGGACAGTAGAAATGCACCTGAAGACCACCCTCTGTTCATTCCAAAGCAAGAACTCATTTTCCTACCTGCTCCTCAAAGGAGCATTTGGTGGAATGGGATTTTATTTCTTTTTATTTTTTCCAGAAAGAAGGAGGATGTTCTCTGAGAGGCTAAGGCGGAAAAGCTCGTGTAATCTGTGATGACATCACACAACAAAATAATTTTGGTTGCTTCCTCTTTAAATATGGAACACATTATAATCCTACTAGGCTCATTTTCCATTTAAGAAGTACCAGGCTCGCCCTGAATGGTTTGGCTCAGTGGATAGAACGTCGGCCTGCGGAGTGGTCAAGGGCATGTACCTTGGTTGCGGGCATATCCCCAGTGGAAGGTGTGCAGGAGGCAGCTGATCTATGTTTCTCTCTCATCGAAATTTCTAACTCTCTCTCCCTCTCCCTTCCTCTCTGTAAAAAATCATTAAAATACATATTTAAAAAAATACCAGGCTCAAGAAGAATTAGTAAATCGTTGGTCTGATTGTCAGTGACTTGAAGGCAGCGTTGTTGTCTCATGTATCCTCACATCCCTGCACTACAAAGCCATCTTATGCATTCCTGGTCTTCAATTTCAGGGCACTGTCCTAGGTGCTCAGGATACAGCAGTGACTAGAAAAGACTTTGTGGCCCTTAGTTCTGAAGGGAGCAGGTGCCCAATAGTCACATAAAATCACACAGTAATTGCATACTGTGAAAGTGCTATGAAGGACACAATGGATCCTGTGATAGTGAATTCTTGGGGCTCTACTTAAGATAAAATAGTTAGAATAGACTCCTCTGAGTAGGTAAGATTTAAAATGGGAACTTAATAAGAAACCACATGAAAAGCTATTCAAACAAGACAAGGACCCTGAACTGTAAAGCAACTTGGTATTGAGGAACAGGAAAGAGGCGTGTGAGAAGGAAAGACTGAAAAATAAATGGCTAGTATTTTGGGAGGTACAGGTGGATGCCAGGTCTATAAGGTGTTGTAGGTTTTGATATTAGCTTTCAGATGCAGTGGAGAGGAACTGAAAGGTTTTTAGAAGGAAATATTTAGGTTTTATAAAGATCACTCTGATTGTATATGGAGAAAAAATGGGATTGGCCAGGGTAGGATGAAACAAGAAGAGAGAGCGCAATTGGCATGGCTATTGTAATCATTCAAGAGACAGATTAATAGCTTGGATCAGGGCGGGAGGCCTGTAAACAGAGGAAATGGAGAGATTGGAGATATACTGTGGAGGTAAAGATGAGAGAATGTGCTTGTGAATTAAATGTGGGGGAGGGGGAGGGGAGACAGAAGTCAAGAAGGAAGCAAAGTTTTTGGCTTTCTACCCGTGTGACACCTGTAGGAAGAACAGCTTGTGGTGAGAAATCAAGAATTGTGTTCTGAACAGAGCTTGGGGTTGTTTATGCATCTATGTAGAGATATCAAGGAGACAGTTTGGGAACTTCAAGACTAAGAGGAAAGGGCAGGGCTGGTCAGCTTCTAAGTGACATTTAATACCATGATTCTGACTAAGAGCATATAGAAAGAGTGAATCTACTGAGAAAGGAGGTGTGGAGGGGCAGAACAGGCTCTGTTTACAGCAAATAGGTAGGAGTCAGGTATAGGGGAAAAAAACAGTAGAAACCAGGGGACAAGAATAGCAGATGAAATGAGAGATGGGAGTGAAGCAGTAAAGGAGGTTTTCCAAGGGTAATGTACTAAAGGATGCTGGGATGTAAGGCAGATGGGAATGAGGGCTGATACTGGCGTTTAGCATGTAGAGGTCACTGAGGACCCTAAGAAGAGCCGCTTCCATGGAGTGCTGAAGGGGAAGTCTCCTGGGACAGGCGGAGAGCGAATGAGAAGGGGGAAATGGAGACCGGAGACAGCTCCTTCAAGATGCTCTCTCCGAGGCAATGTCTGTGGTGGGGGCTGGAATCCAGAGGCTGTTTGTTATTTTCACATGGAAGACACCAAAAAGCATGTTAGGGTACTGATGTAGAGAGAGGGAGAGACAAATGAAGGAGTACAGGGAGAATGGGAATTATCAGAGTGAAGTCACCGGAGAGGGCAAAGGGTTTAGAACTGTAGCTTCCAAGCTGAAGATGGACCTGGATCAGCTGCAGGGTGCAGGTTCCACTGTAACCGAAGGAAAGGGAGGGGAGATGGGAAGGGCATATAGTGGCTACTCCATGGTTCTTGAGGAAATGAGGGAATGAAGGAATGAGTATATCTGTAATATCAAGCTTCTTTCCCGAAATCTGTATGATTTTTCAAGTTTACATCATTCAAAAAAATGCTGTATATCATAGTTCACCTTTCTATGAGTTCACAGAATACTCAGCATAAGCCAGTTGTCACCTCGAATGTCTCTGTGTCCTCCTAGTTATACATCTCAGCCTATGGGTATCCCATCTCCTTAATGGGATAGTAAAGGCCAACTACACTCCTGGGCCTCCCAGCTCAGTCATCACTGCATAGCAGAAGGTCAATAGATGTCTGTTGATTAATTGGAGTCTGTTTTCCAAAGTCCTGTCCTACACTACCATGAATAATATTGATGTTTCTTTTGGTTCTAATATTCTGAGATTCTCAAGCAACTGTAAACATGCACTTTAGTCACCAAACCACTAGATATGATTAGAATACCACTGAAACCACTAGCTTCTAATCCTTTAATTTACTCACAAACGTGTTCCAGCAAAAACAGACGGGCCTCAGAGAATACAAAATAACAAACCACTTCTGTTTCAGGGAGAAAAATAAACTCCCAATCACTGCTAAGATGCCCCCCCCCCCACCCCCCGTAATTGAATGTGCACAACCTCATTATAATACTGCTGAAGAACTAGCCATTTCTCAGCAGCATGATTGGAAGGTAATGAGTCTTTCCATTCCAAAACTATGTAACAAAAGGAGACAGTTCTACCAACACTCTCATTGAAGGTGAGTGCAAAAAGATCAATTTATATTTTTATTTGAATTAATTTATATCTGGAACTTTAATTACAGGATGCAAGCCTGTGATTAATTTAATTTTTGTTTCCATTTAGGAGGATGTACTTGGTTAACAGAGTGCCTTTGGGGAAAAATGCTTTATTGAAGGATCTCACCTGCAGGATTTACATCATGTGCCCTTGAAGTTGAATCCATTGCAGGGTGGGGAGGTGATGCCAACACTATCACATAACCTACTGTTTCTTAGGGAAGCAGCTGATTCAAAAGAAACCTTGTTTGGCTTTCTTGTCATAAACCTCTTTCCCTGTGTATTCAAGGCACACATGTGCCTTGCTGATTAATGCTCAAATCCTTGCTGACATTATGATAAGCTTTAAAGCAATCCTGCTGTAGAGAGGAGAGAGGGCATCGCCTTTTCTTGTACAAAATCTCTTAAACCAGAGTTTTGAAGCAAAGGAAAGGAAGGTGAGGCAAAAATGAAGAGGGGAAGACCTGAACATAAGTAAAGGAAACAGGACTTAAGGGGAAAGGATACTACCCAGGGAAGTACCCTTGAATAACCTTGTTTAGAAAATTGTGGAAAATAAGCTAATCTATGTAATCCTGTTAGGAACTGTTAGTTTCAGGCTGTAGTCACAGAGAAACTGTAATGAGATTAAACCACATAAGAAAACATGGTTGTCTGTTGCTTGTTGGAAGGACAAAACAAAGAAAGCAGTATAAATGGATAATTATAATATCATGCCTCTCTCCACCCACCCTTTGGAAAGAAAACAATTAGGAAGGAAGATCTCCTGATAATGTAAATGCCAAACTTCAGCCTTGCCCAGCTGCACATCTTCCAAGAGAATGCATGGCTTCCATCATTCATTTCCTAAGGATCTTTTTATTATGATGGGAGAATGATGTGGATGTTTAAAGGAAAACACAAGATCTGCTGATTATTCCCTATGAACTGGAGTTTCCTTTCTTACTAAGAAAATGTGCGATGAAAATATTGCATCATCGTTTAGTACTTCTTCCTCACGCCCAACTGCTCTCTCACCCCACAGTTTTCTTTGTTAGTTGCAACTACTCAACTCTGTCATTGTAGCCACAAGCAATAAATAAATGCATGAGTGGCTGTGTGCCAATAAAACTTTACTAATAAAAACAAGTGGCCAGCCTTCAGGCTTAATTGTGCAGACCCCTGGGTTAGAAGATGAGAGAAGTGGAAACAAATGTTAGGGACACCTTAGATGATGTTGGGGCCCCTGTGTTTTATTTCGAAACGTATTTTCTGTTCATAAAATTAAAACATGGGTCTGCCACTCATGATACTGGAATCATGGAAGTGAGAGTAATCATGAACACATACTCCTGCTCTGGTCACATTTTGTCATCTAAAATCAGACATGTCATTGTAGAGAAAACTTGTAAAATAAGGGTGATGATGGAAAATAAGTGAAAGCTTCTATCCTCCACATGGACCACAGAGCTGATGCTGGTCATGTGACTTGCTCTATTAGTAAGGAATAGTCGTTTTCATAGTTGGACCTTGGGTCAGAGAATTGCCTGGGATCTAGTAACAAATGCAAATTCTCAGGACCCATCAGGTGCTCCTGGAAAATACAGGAGGTAGCGTTCAGAAATCTGTTCCCAATGCCCTCCAGATGACCTTGATGCCCGCTCATATTTTAGAATCACGTCCTCTTCTAGAGTCTCCTGTTCCTCTTTGCTGCTAATATCTATGCTCAACTAGAATAATTGTTATCAGAATTGTGGACATTTCTGTGGAGGACGCGTGGTCTTCAGTTGGAGAAAATGAGAAATAACTCAAAATTGTCATAGAAAGTATGTTAAAAAGTATTATTTTGAGTCCCTGATTATAAATTATTTTTAGTCAGAGACAAATTTTGCATTCCATATGCACCTAATTTCTGATTTCTTTCTGCTTAATCTCTCGTCTGTGAGTATGTTGATGGGATGCAAATAGATTTGTATTATTAAGCAAGAATAGCAGAATTTGGGAAGTAAATCCATACTACATAAAATAAAGTATAATTTACTCTGTCGAAAATTAACAAGTTTGAAATTGGATATTGCTGTGGATGAGCTATTTTTCACCTTTATGGCGATGCAAGTAATAATGGATACATAACATGAAGTATGAGTACCTTTTCAGGAAAAAAAAGAAGTGTGAGAAAGCTTAATTATCAATTCCAAGACAACCCTGGTCAAAAGCATAGAGACCTGTAAACATCCAAGTTCACACTCTGAATTGTGTCCAGATGGGAATAAGTTGCCACACTGTACACACTGTACCTCGAGATATAATAAACAGAAGCTTGTGTGTAATGGGAAATATCCTTTCTTCCCGCAAGCCGAGCAGATGGCATGATTTCCTTCATGCAAAAATGCACTCTCCTTTGCAATGACTCAGCTGCCCCTCCTGTGGCCAAACCCTGAAGCCCAGAAGGCACCTCAGAGAGTGGTTGTAAGGGTTGAGTAGAAGGGAATGCGCCCCCTGGTGTAAGTGGAGGGAGGGAGAGCAGAAACGCAAGGTTTCCTCACTTAATTTTTACCTAGAGAGCCTTCCTGAGACCCAAACCCCGTCATAGCCCCCCTCCTTTGTCAACCTTCAGAAAGGAGGTCTAATCCTCTTTGCATGTTCATCCCCAGCACAGCTATTTCTCGGTGTGTATTAAGCATCTCACAGTATGGTGGGATGAGATCCATGTCTGCAGAACAATCCTATTAGAGGATAATCGATCAATTCAGGAGGCTGGATGTGCTGCATTTGGACCCCAGCAGTGTCTAAACATATTATCTGAAGTTAAACAAAAGAACGGCCGCAGTTAACATTGCCACTTTAAGTGAGAAAGTAGCTCCAGCAGCCAGAAGCCATGCTCTATGAATTTCATCCACAGACACACCATCCCGAAGGCTGGCGATGGAGTCCTGACCGGGGGTGGTTGTTTCTCCACCCCTTCACCCAGCCTGCTTCTGACCAACACTTGGGTGCAAAGAGCCAGGAGAGAGAAACAGTCATTCTAGGAACAGTCACCCTTGTTAGAAAAGTGTACGTTGATATTCAAAATAAGTAAGGGGCCTGCAGTATAAATGCAGAGACCCATGTAAATCCTATCCTTTAGTTAGAGTTCTCCTTACAATAGTATCAAAAATGACGGCTCATTCATTTTGTACTCACAGAGGTCATATAATATAGCTAATTTTATCCAAATAATCTACTTAGGACAGAGGGAAAACATGGCCAAAAGGGATCAGTAAAAAATTTAATATGATCCTAATTGAATTCAAGTTTACTACAGCTGAAGAATAATTAAAAATGTTCAAATAAAGAAAAAAATAAACACCAAAAAAAAAAAACTCTAAAGGTAAAAATCTGAGCCAAGTCATACCAGTAACAAAAATTTTGAAAAAGACATTCTCTTCACCAAAGAAATGTGCTGGTTATCTTGTATATATAACTTTAAGTAGGCTTGTGGAGAGCTAGGCAGGTGTGGCTCAGTGGTTGAGCATCAATCTATGAACCAGGAGGTCACGGTTTGATTCCCTGTCAGGGCACATGCCCGGGTTGCAGGCTTGATCCCCAGTGTGGGGCATGCAGTAGGCAGCGATCAATGATTCTCTCTCATCATTGATGCTTCTATCTCTTTCTTCCTCTCTGAAATCAATAAAAATATGTATATGTATGTATGTATGTATGTGTGTGTGTGTGTGTGTGTGTGTGTATATATATATATATATATATATATATATATATATTTTAAAATAGGCTTATGGGGAGATTTAGCTAACCAGCAATTTTATCACAAACCCCTTTGAGTAGGTTAATTTACATGGTCAAGACATCATCATCATTTGGTAGTAACTGAGCCAGCATCTCAGGGCCGCATACAATAAGCTATCCTCTGCAGCAATACCAAAAATTTCAAGTCAAACTTTCCAATTACTGTAACTTCCCTCTCCCTTCCCTCAAGTAACAGAAAGCTGGACTTGGACTTAGAGGCTTTGTTCAAAACTATCTAACCTCTATACTTCATAGAAAAGAAAAGTAAATGCAAGAGAGGTGAAGATGTCTATAAAATTAAGAGCCACGAGTAAATTCAGTCTCCAAATTTAGAGATTTTTCAAAAGAACACTGGGCCAGGAATTGGGAGCCAGTCCTGGGACTGCCTTAGCCATTTAACTGATTGGTAAACCTGAAAACCAACGAGGATCTCTGTTTCTTTGCATAATATTAAGGTGAGGGGATTCCTTGGCCCTTCAGATGATTCTAGTGAGAAGTAGCCATTTGAAAAAAGCATTCTAGTGCCTGGCATCTTCCTTCTAGCACATCAGGTGGCAGTTTTAATAATCAAACCCTAGGCATTAACTTACGACTGTGGCCGATGCATTTCTCACCGAGAGATAACTGGCTTCTCAGAGACAACAGTTGTCAGAGAGATGAGTGTGACAGCAGGTCTGCAGAAAACGGATCCACATGCTCTTTCTGGCTTCTGTGACACAGATTCCTTATTCTTAATAAAAGTAAGAATTTTATGAAAGAGTAGATCAGGGAAATATTAATGTGACACCACACACCTTCATTTCTGATTTTGATTTTTGAAAGGTCTTTGACAATGTCTTAGGATATGTCTTAGGATATATTCCACTAATTTTCTTTTTTTAGAAAGAGGAAGGGAAAGAGGGAGGGAGAGAAGGAGGGAGAGAAGGAGGGAGAGAAGGAGGGAGAGAAGGAGGGAGAGAAGGAGGGAGAGAAGGAGGGAGAGAAGGAGGGAGAGAGCGAGAGATTGAGAATAGAGAAATATCAATCAGTTGCCTCCCTTACATGACCCAAGGAACCTGCAACCAAGGCATCTGCCCTGACTGGGAATCAGACCCATAAGCTTTTGGTGTATGGATGATGCTCCAATCAACTGAGCCACCCAGCCAGAGCACAGTGTCTTATTTTATAGCCTAATATTGGTAACATTAAAGTGCAGTTAGTTGAATTTATAAGTTGAACAACTGAATCCAAATAATATTGGTTAATGAAATCACCAATACACAAGGAGAAAGTTTCAAACACCGTGAGTTCCAAATGTTACAATTGAAAAGAAAAAAAAAAGCAGAAATATTTTTAGTGACACAGAGCTCTGTCTTTGTTGTGTTCAAGTTCAGAATTTTTATTTTAAAAATGGTCAAATTGATGGATGGCAGAGAAAAAAATTATGACATGGTCTCTAGCAGCTTTAGCATATCTAGCCTTGAATATTGTGTTTGGAAATTTATCCCAAACAAATTGTCAAACATATTTAGAAGAAACAAAATTGTCAAGACTATCTGTCAATAGATTAAAACACTGGACAAAAAAAAAGATAAAATATTGTAGAGATATATTGAAGACTTACTTTAAGTTAAAAAAAAATCAATTGGATAAATATAACCAAGAAAATCTTGTCTTGACAGTAGTTGAAATGAAAGCTATCTAGGGAATTTGTTGACCAAAAGTTCTGTCTGAATTAAAAGTCTCAGGGAGCCCTAACTGGTTTGGCTCAGTGGATAGAGGGTCAGCCTGCGGACTGAAAGGTCTCAGGCTTGATTCCGGTCAAGGGCATGTACCTTGGAGGCAGGATTCTCTCTCATCAATGTTTCTAACTCTCTATCCCTCTCCCTTCCTCTCTGTAAAAAATCAATAAAATATATTTTTTAAATAAATAAATAAATAAATAAATAAAAGTCTCAGGGAGCCTTGGGAAAGAAGCTAAAACAATAGCTTGTATCAATAAAACACAACCTTGAGAATAAGACATATTACAACACAGCTGGAGAATTATGTCATTTCTGAGCATTGAACTCATATATGGAACCTGAGAGATTAATGATGATTCCAAGGAAGTTGACAAGGATAGTGAGAATAAGAGGGCTGTGTTGTTTGAGAAATTGTTGAAAGAAATGGTGTTGTTTAGTTTGTAAAGATAACCTGGTAAATGAGTAAGAACTCTTTATAATATTTGATGAGAAGCTTTGGGGATGGTTATTAGATTGTACATATCCAAAAGAAAGCTTGAGAGGGGATCATTTCTTGATTAAATACAACAAAGATATTGCTATAGATTGAAGTCTTCAACTAGGGAAGGAGTTATACAAAACCAGTAGTTTATTCTCTCTTTTTTAATGTTTTTATTTTACCAGTAGTTTATTCTGTATCACTTATGCATGGTCATGAAGGAGTGACCATGAATTAAAAAAAAGTTTTATTGATTTGCCAGGAGATTGGACTCTGTGGTTTATAAAGTTTCTTCCATTGCAGTTTGATGATTCTATGAAGAACTTTTCTAAGGAATGGTAGCAGTGATGGAAAATTTTCCTTCTACCAGGCATCAGGCCAGTGATAATATTTGCTTAAAGATGTATAGTAATAGCAAGCCTACTACTTTGGTTTTAATAATAGTTTATTGATTTTTAGAGAGAGACGAAGGGAGAAGAGAGAAACACTGATATGAGAGTGCAACATTGATCAGCTGCCTCCTGCACCTACCAGGGACCAAGGTCAAAACCCAGGCAGGTGCCCTGACTGGGAATTGAACCGGCAACCCTTAGGTAAACAGGACAATGCCCAACCAACTGAGCCACTCCGGTCAGGGCACAAGCCTACTACTTTAATGGTTAAGGGATCGCTAATGTAAAGGGTTATACAATTTTATATTTAACATAGCTATTGAAATTATTTTCCTGTAATTCTTTGCCCTATACCCTGCACGGATTTATTATTATACAATTACATTTCTTATATTAGTTATTTTGTCATACCATGGAGCCAGGCCCTTAGGCTATACATAAACTGATCAGATGAATAAGAAGTTGCTTGATCTGGCAGTCAGCTTTTCAAGACCAACTTCATTACATCCTAGGATCAGACGCTGCTTCAAACAGTAAGCAAAATAAATATGCTTTCTTTCATGCTTCACTGGCTAACTGTAGCACTATTTCCGTTTGTATTTTTTTTTTTTTACTTTTTAGGGAAAAAATGAGCTCATATTTCTCAGTAGTATTTTTTTTTAAATAAGAGCATGTTTAGAAAGCAAAGACAAGACAAAAACAAACAAAAGCAAAAACCCCAAGCAACCCACTCCTTCTCCCCATTCTAAACTGGATTAGGGAAGAGGACACTCTAAAAAGTGGTCTCCAAGGTATACAGAGGAAAGTGAGACAAGGTTAACCTGGGGAATCATAAACTCAAAAGACAGTTAAGAGCCAAAAACTACTTAGGTCTCTTAAAATGTCATTCATCTCTACCTCCAATGGATCCTCAATGAGGTTCAGTAGTTTTTATGTTTAAACCTCTGATTGATTGAGCCCCTGTCAAATTCCTCACAGCCATTGTGCTAAACATGCATTATCTTGTTCAAGCACTCAGTAACCCTCATTTCCACTTTCTACAGAAACGTCATCTCTTCAACTAATGAGATAATGAGGACTAGTAAGATTCACTATCCTCCTTTTTATTTTTATTTTTTGTTCTCTCTTAATGTCTCCTCTCTAGACTCATCTGTTTCTCCAAGCCACACAACACCGCCTGCCAGATTCCCCTCCCTGAGGCATAACTATGACCATGACATTCACTTAGGCTAATTCTGTTAAGGCCAACACACTGTCTGTGAAAAAGTCATTAGCCCAGCCTGGTATTTAGAGCCCTGAATTCAACCTCTAATCAATTTACTTTCCTGGTTTATCTTACAAATCACCTTTACCCATCTGATTCTGCAGTACCCCTTCCCACCTCCAAAAATAAGCCAATGTTCCCTTGCTCCCATACTTAGAATCATATCCCATCCACAGACAACTTCCGTCTGACTCTAGAGTACTTTTTCATCATCTTTAACTTCCTCATTTTTCCCTTCCTTTCAAGGGCAAATAACATCTTGTCCCTAATTGCTCAGCACTTACCTGTTTGTATTTTGAATGAGATGAATTTGTGTGTAATATCCTCTGTTGGGTGACAAACTCCTGGAGGGATGGGCTGCTTCTGAATGTCCAATAGTCTCTCATCCAAATAGACACTAAAGCAGCGGTTCTCAACCTTCTGGCCCTTTAAATACAGTTCCTCATGTTGTGACCCAACCATAAAATTATTTTCGTTGCTACTTCATAACTGTAATGTTGCTACTGTTATGAATCATCATGTAAATATCTGATATGCAGGATGGTCTTAGGCGACCCCTGTGAAAGGGTCGTTCGACCGCCAAAGGGGTCGCGACTCACAGGTTGAGAACCGCTGCGCTAAAGTGAGTCAAGGTTAACCTTGATAATCACAAACTCAAAAGACAGTAAGGCTTTGTTTAGGGGTACTTGGGGTAGCTATTATTTCTTTTTCCCTGTCTAATGAAAACACAATCGGCTTATCAAATTGGCCAAGCCAATGAGGGTACATACAGGAAAAGGCTTTTTCTCCCAACAGTGCCTATTGATAAGTTGCTCTCTCACCTCCCTCCCCACCCCCGCCCGCCCCCAACCTCCCCTTGATGGCATCTTCATGACTTTCTGGTCACATCCAATTATAAAAACAATCTCATTCAGGTAAACAAGTATGATTCACTTTCAGGTATTAAACGATGACAGTCCAGTCTAAATAAAAGTGAGATCTTATACCTGGGCAGCACCCTCGAGGTCATAAAAAGCAGGGAAAGAATGAGAAACTGTCATAGATCGCTGAAGACTGAGACATAACAACTGAGTGAAATACGGTACTATAGTTTGAACTCTAAACAGAAAGAGTTCACTTTATTTGCTTTGGAATATTGTTAGCAGTCATGCGCCAATGTCAGTTTCCTTGTTTTGAAAAACATGTCATATATATGTGTGAAATATTTTTTAATTAAAAAAAATGGGATATTACATCCAGTTCTAAGATTCTACCCACCCTATTCAAACCTCTTGCCTGAACCACTTTTGCTATCTTTCAATAATGCATGTGGGCTCTTAGCAGGGGCTCCTTAATACTCGAAGACAGCCCATCTCTGATTGTACTCAAACTACTTTGAAAATGAAAAAAGCTCCTTTCACTATCCTGTTACATATAGAAAGTGAATTGGTATATATTGAGGTTAGGGTTCACCAGTGAAGAGAGACTTTCTGATAACAAACTTACTATGATCCTAGTTACACAAAAAGATCAAGACACTGCCCTGGGGAATCTTTAAAGCAAGAGGAGCTACTGATTTGCATGACATGAGGTCAGTTCTGCCTAAAGCCAGGGAAGAATTCAACAGCTTCTCAAGGTGCCCTAATCGTTCCTCCTGTTATCTGTGAATGTCATTTTCAAAAGGGGGCATTCTACCACTTTGAATCTTGAAAAGAGAATGACAAGTATGTCTAAATGGCAGAGAAGTTAGGAATGCCTGGAGACCTCAAAAGACTTGACCCAAGGGCAGGACAGAGAGAGTCATTTCAATATGGCAGTGAGTAACATCCATCCCTCAGGATTTAAGGATCCTCCACAGAATTCTGGTGGTTGCCGCTTATACTCCGTTCTGAAGCTCCTTTCCAGAGCTTCCGAGGTAGCTCACACCTCTTGGAAATGCTGCTTTTACTTGGGATTAATATTTTACAATGTAGTTAGTGTTTCAATGATTTGCAGCTATCGGCTTTTAAGAGAGATGTGATCACACAGGAAGAACTCTGACATTTCCATGACATTTTCTGATGAAAAGGGGAGGGAAATTATTTCCCTTTCTTTCTTATTTCATTCAATGCTCAGTTACAGGTGGTAAAAAAAGGGAAAGAGAGCATTTTGCCCGGCAATAGCACTCCCTGAGTTGCTGTAACTGGACAATCAATGGGTCCGGCTGCCTGTCACCACTTGAGACAGTTAAGCAGAGACATGCGAATCATATGAGCGTTTACTCCAATACCCCCGGCAGTATGGGAGAGCAGCAGGTCATCCAGGAACATCTGCGCTGCTCCCCCACCATAAGCCAGCTGCTTGAGTAGAAGGACAAAGATTACATGGGGAAGCAGGCAAAAGGGTATGCCAAATGGGCAGTTAACAGGGCTGGAGATTTGCAAAGGCCTGCAGGCATGCAAAGGCTGGGGGTCTTCAAAGGGCTGGGGGCTCTGGTTTCTGCAACAAGATTGTTAATTTTTCCATGATAATAGGCAGCTCCCTGATGGGGAGGATGGGCCGCATTTCCAGGTGAGCTCCCAAGGCCCCAGGTACAACTCCCAGCCAGGTTAGAATGTGCCTTCTTTAATCAGAATAAAACAATCACGGTTAACAGAGCATGATTACTATTTCTTACAATTATAGCTGGTCCCCAATATTCTATTTCTGCCCCTATTTTTGCCACTATAGATGGTATGCCCCAATATTTGTTTTTATCTTACTGTTTTCACAAATATCTTATATTCCCCTGATACCATCATTTTCGAGATACTTATGTCAACATGCTGTTGAAATTTGAGACTTTTCAGATATAATATGCTTTATATTCGAGATTTTTATTCACCATGGGACTGTCTGGCCTTGTTTTCATTACTGACAAGGAAAATGTTTGCCAGTTTTCCTTTGTCATTTTTCCCCTCTCCCTGACATATTTAAAGGAAAAAAGGGGGCGGGGGGGTCATGATTTTAGGTCTGCAAGGAATGTAGAGCTGAGGTATTGTCATCAAGGTAAATGTCATAATGCATATCTTAGACAAATTGCTAGCATCACTGTCAACCTCAGAAGTAACTTCAATTTCTAGGTGCTTTTCAATGAAAAGATTGGATTACTAGGTTCCCTTTCTTTACTCTTATAAAAGCAGGATGCTGACGGATGCTATGTCATCTCCTGCCTTAGAGGTCTTTAGAGAGCGACACCCATCTGTTTTGAAAGGTGTACCCAAGAGTTTTGATAGAAGGCCATGCATTGCTTATGTCACCTTCAGAGGAGACCTGAGCTATTAGTAACTCCTACTACAGTACAGGTTGTCCTTCTCAGCAATTGAGAATCATCGTTTCATTTTTAATAATAAAATTAAGTTATATTTCTTAAACATACAGGGAAGTGATTCCACAGACAGGAAATCTGCCAGCCAGTGATAGGAGCAAGGGTTGCTGAAGCTTTAGAGGCTGGCAGAGAAACAAGGGAAACCAATTTGGAAAGTGTTGGTACTGTATAATCTATTCTGGAACAGTCTGGAATCCATCTGCTCTGAGCTTAACCTTCTGGCACCAACACCAACACACTTCTCAACATTTCTGTTCTAATGAGGATAACGATTCCATGTACTCTGGGAGCAGCGTGATGATGATGTGGGCTTCCCAGGGTTGGGCATGTAGTCATCAGTGTAGGAACCAATGTGTGTCATTCTGTTTGCTCTACACAGTCTCTCCTCCACCTGGATGTGGCCACAGATTTCACTGATTAATTAAGGAAACGCGTGGTTCTTTGAAGAATAGAGAAGAAAGAATGAGGGGTTCCAATGAAAGGGTGTTAGACCAGCTCACAGCCCACTTGATTCCTAGTTTGGTGTCCTCTAGATAACAAGTCCAGGAAGATGCCTTACAGGTGTCGTCACATGTTTTTAAATGAAATTAAAAGAAAACATTTGAAAAGGCCTTCTTTTATATACATCACTAGAGGCCTGGTGCACGGATTCGTGCACCGGTGGGGTCCCTCGGCCTGGCCTGCGGGGATTGGGTTGAAACCAGTGCTCTGACATCCCCGAGGGATCCTGGATTGTGAGAGGGCAGTTCTCGGGTGACACACCCTGGAATCGGGCTCCCTCCTCTCTGGTTCCAGGTGTGTCACCTGAGAACCGCAGCTGCCAAGTCACCGCAGCCCAGCAGCTCCTGCGCTAAGCGTCTGCCCCCTGGTGCTCAGTGCACATCATAGCTACCGGCTGGTCGCTTTGGCTTTTATATATATAGATAACTTTGTTGGGATCATCCCATGAGATACATTATGTGAGAACAATTTTTAAAAACCATAAAAGTGAAGCATTCTTATTACTGACATTTCCCAGAGGAGGCATCCTAGAGAGACCATGACCAGCACTGAGGCTGTCCTGTGTGTAAGGCTAGAAATAGAGAGGAAAGAACAGCTTCTATCACTCAACACACTGCACAGATAGGGACCTACTTGTCTCATACTCTCTACATGCAGCAATAGCGGAAGAGTGATCAACAGGCATTGAGGAATCAAATGGGCGACACCCTGAAACAATATACAATGCTACATGCAGAATGATTTTTAGTTTGTCAACAACAGAAGTGGTCAGCCATCGGCTCATTGCTATAAAAGAGATCACAGAAGCAAAGTGTTTAAGGTGAAAGTGTTTAAGGTGACTCCATGCACTTAGGAGGTACACTTTTAAGAGAAAGGAAATTTTCCAAGATCAAACCCATGTAAGTAACTGCTGGGCATGCAGTGCAAAAGTAACACAATTGCCAAGTTCTTAATTCAAGTAATAAAAAAAGACCAGTGTGCCTAGAATCAAGAGATCAAGGGAGAGCCATGGGTTTAGAAAAGGTTGGTTAGGGAGGCAGTGGAGGCCTAACCATGTAGGGTCTCCTAGGACAAGGAGAGAGAGAGAGAGAGAGAGAGAGAGAGAGAGAGAGAGAGAGAGTATGACAGAGACACATCCATTGGTTGCTTCCTGCACACACACCCCACACCTGACCAGGGTCGGGAATTGAGCCTGCTACCAAGGTACATGCCCCTTAACCAGGAATCAAGCCTGTGACCTTTTGGTCCTTAGGCAGGTGCTCTAACCATTTAGCAAAACTGGCCAGGGCTATTTTGCCATTTTTTATGATAAAAATTCCTTTAAAAAATAAGAGTTACTTTTATATAATGATGATCATACTAGCATGCGATGAACAGAGCACTTGCTTTATGGATTGTGTTCTGGTAAAGAAATTTCAATTCATTTGAGTCATTACATCCTCCAGCATTTTTGTCCTTTATCTTCCAAATTAAAATTCAAAACACACAATTTGACAAAGGTTTTTTTTTCAGGTTCTTTTTCATATGTAAGAAGTGCTCAGAGCTCTATGGCAAATCATATATTGGAAATTCTAGAGCAAAGTTGTTTTAGAGGCAACAACAGAGAGGAATGTTTAAAATCAGGATGCCCCCAAACTATAGCTGGGGTGAAAGCTGATCCTGGTAGGTGCCAAGCAAAGAATTTTGGCCCTGTTCACACCAGACTTCATGGAACTACCTGGCCTAGACCCAATTCAACATCACAGCCAAACCAGAGATGCTTAATAAATGTTAATTACAAGCGGGGCGAGTGGTTTGCTTCAGCCGCCCAGCAAATTAGATGAAATAAGATCAAGACCGCTCCTCCTCAGCACCCACATCTGACACTCCTCCAAACCCACACGTAGAATTACCAACCCAGCTAATGTCCCCCTTGGATACATCCTATTCCGCTTCTTTGCCTTTCACCCTCTGATCTGTAGTTCCTGTTCCTAAGTAACTTGTTTCTGAAATTCTCTTGTGTGATGGATTGCATTTCCCAAGCTTGTACCCCTGCAAAAAAGGCAGAGCATATTAAACATATGAATCAAATATTCCTTCCTGTCAAAAAACCAGAAACACACACCTTTGTATTTATTTACATTTGCAAGTAATATGTCTCGATCTGTGCGTGCCTGGATTCATATTTTATTGGAATACGTTGCATTGACTCTCAGTCTGAGAGGTTTGCTTCAAACACTTGCTGGAATGCCTGGGCCTTGCTAGACTCCCAGGAATTCATAGTCAGAGGAAACATGCACCGTCGCCTGGTGACAGTAATGAAGTTCTGTGAGTTGTAGGTGCATTTCAGGGCAGATGGTGACACAAAGCAGAGTTGGATTTTTATATATTTGACTCTGCAATTTTTAGAAATTACCTCCTACGCAGGGGAATTCAATAATTTATTCTTACCTATGATGGTTCATGAGTGCAGTTTAAGGATAAAAGTAGCTACTTTCTAGAAATGCCAGAAGAGTACATCTTTCTCCCCCAGCACATGCAAGCTCCTTAACTTACACTTGATACCTTCCAATGTCAGGTTCCTAACTATCTCTCCTCCCTGATTCTTAATCACCCACCAGTGATATCAAATAGCTGATGGGTTAACTTCCAGTGAAATCTTTCATACCTCTATGCCTTTACTCACTCAGTTCCTTCTGGCTAAAAGTTTCTATTCTTCAAGTGGCTAAGTCTTCCTCTTTCTTTTTTTAAAATATATTTTTATTGATTTCAGAGAGGAAAGGAGAGAGAGAGAAATAGAAATATTAATGATGAGAGAGAATTATTAATTGGCTGCCTCCTTCATGCCTCAAACTGGGGATCGAGCCCACAACCGGGAATTGACCTGACCAGGAATCGAATGGTGACCTCCTGGTTCATAGGTCGATGCTCAACCACTGAGCAACCCAACCGGACTTCCTTTCTTTAGGATTGCTTCAGGGATTGTCTTCTCCAGAAGGTCTCTCTGCTCTCCTTGGGAAGGCCAAGTCCTTAGTGATCTCATGTACCAAATCCACGACCTCTCTGCCTTGGTCCCTCTACATCTCTAGTTTCTATGCATAGGTTCCAACCTCCTACAGGTGCTCAAACAAGGTCTGTTGTATTTATTTCCAAGTCCCCTTGCTTTGCACATACAAGATGCTCATCAATACTTGTGAGATGGAGCTCCCACTACTCGTAACAGACTATTGGAAGTCATGACTCCTGATTTAGTAAAGAGAATGGGAGGCAGATTGATACAGATCCAAAAGTGTAGAGCTAGGCATGTGGGAGGTGAGGGGTGGGATTACAGGAAGAGGAAGGAAATAGTCTTGAGATAGAGTAGCAGAACATTCAGTTTCCTATGAAGAGGTTCTCTACAAAATATATATTTTTAAATCCTTGAAAATAGGACATGTGGCTCCAAATAGGCTCCTCAGTGGAGCATGTCACTATCATCCCTGTATTTACACCACAATACACCTGCTTGCCTAGTTCTACAACAATATCACTCTTTCCCACTGCTCATCCAATTTCAGGGCCTCAGTTATGACTCCTCCTGAAAACCTGCCTCCATTTCTCTGATACCTAGAAATCTAATCTTTTTGTTTGTTTCCAATGCTTTTTGCATAATTTTGTACATTATTTCACACTGAATTGATATCCAGTTATTGTAGATTTCAAATACTCTGTCCACTAAAATATTATACACTTAAGGGAAGAGATAGCTATTTTAAACTCTATTTGTATTTTCCACGATGCTAGGCAGGGTGCATGTAAGTGATTTTGTTAAAATCAAAGAAATAAAATCCAAAGCAGAGATGCGATGTGAGCAACTTTCTCCAGAGAAGATTCTGAGGGAGACATCTCCTTGCCCCAAGGAATTGTCTGATTCGGATTTGAACTACAACCCACTGCGTGAGTAGGTAATGAAGATTTTATTGCCAAAATGTAAAGCTGGACAAGTACTTAAGACTGCTCATTACCTCCCTGACTTGCCCAACGAGGTCTTGTAGACCCAGTCTTTTAAGTGGTACCCAGATGTGATAGGGGCTTCAAGTGGTCACTTTATGTGGCTCTCTTGTGGGATTTTGGGCATAAAAACAAATATCCTCATCTTTACAGGTTGGAGTAAATGACGTTCTGACCAACGGGCCCTGAGCAGACTTTAAATGCCTTTACAATACACACCCGGATGTTTCGAACGCTGCATTACTAAAGTCACTGATTTACTGATAAAAGAAGGGTTTTAATATCTTAGAAACGAGCTATCTACAGATTTAAATACTTTAGCAAATTTCACGGATTCCACTTTCCATAAACTATTTTCCTATCCCCTCTAAATAAAACCAACTTCACATGGTAAAAATATACTTTCACTTATCAACTACTTTTTAGTTTTACCTTTTAATATCAGTTTTCATAAAAGAGACTCCACTTTTATTCATTTCTGAAGGTCAGATAAATCATGCATTATTTGGAAATAACAGATTTCAAGTGATAGTGTAAGCAGAAATAGCATGCATGTTCACTATCCAGTGTGACTGCATCTGGACTTCCTAACAAACAACTCCCAAGAGAAAAATAACACATTTTTAAAAGACTGCCATCAGTGAATTAGGAATCTATCCAATAATGCCAAGTAGTTAAATCACTGAGAATAGATGTCTATGTTTCTACTATCATCATGACTACATTTCACAAACATCTGGTTCTCTTTGGATGATGGTGCCTCCCTACACTTATGAAGTTGGTTTGGCCATGGGTCAAATCTGGGTTCACACATGAAACTGCCCATGCTCAACGCGCAAGCCTCTCCCTTGCTATAGGGAAGTGATGGCGAACCTTTTGAGCTTGGCGTGTCAGCATTTTGAAAAACCCTAACTTAACTCTGGTGCCATGTCACATATAGAAATTTTTTGATATTTGCAACCATAGTAAAACAAAGACTTATATTTTTGATATTTATTTTATATATTTAAATGCCATTTAACAAAGAAAAATCAACCAAAAAAATGAGTTCGCGTGTCACCTCTGACACGTGTGTCATAGGTTCGCCATCACTGCTATAGGGATCATCGAAGCCCATGTTGAGATGAGATGCCATAAGATCAAAGCAGACTGGTCATCCCAGCCGCCTTGAGGGACAGATGCCATGGAGAGGTGCATGGCACAAAGCAGACATCTCATGAGTAAGTCATACATTCTGTTGTATTAAGCCATTGATACAGATGTCAAAACATACAAAACAGCAGCTGAAGTGCCAGAGACTCAGGACTCAGCTTAGTTTCTAGGAGATAATTGATAGTTATCCTTTCTCGATAATTTCTAATGACATATTCTAGGATAGAATTTTTCAGCTACCAAAGAAGTTAATGAGAATGTTATATTAATGTGATAATGTGATTACTTAGGGTGCTTTAATATTGTTCTTAAAAATCAAGTGACAGAAAAAAATTGTGGAAGACGTCCATGATAAGCAATATTGAAATATTTTCTGGAATTCTTTAGTTTAGGTGAAAAATACATTCTTTGTATTCTGAAAATATAAGAGATCGGAATAATATAAGCTGTAACATTTTGTTCAGTTTCTTTAATTGATACAACCGCTATGCATCCAGCCTCAACCACAAAGCACCCAGGTCAGGTGGTATCACTATTGATCGGACTTCAGAAGGAAGCAACTGTGGACTGAGTGCTAAATTAAGTGTAACTGCCTTCTTTATCCTTAACCAGTAACATATGTCCTAACTCAGGTAATTTTCACTCTCTGACATGCCCGTCTAATCCAGCGATTAAGTGTAGCACCGAAGAACTCTAGTAAGAATAGCAATACCATCCGCTGCAATTAGACAAGGTGGGATCCATTCTCTATTTAGTATCTAATTAGAGCACCGATGCAGTACTCTCCCCTAGGTGAGGCGGATATTTTGTAAAACCCTCAGTGGATGAATGAAACTGAGAGCAGTACCAAACCATATATATATCCATATCATGTTTTTTCCCCCTCTACATATGTACCTATAATAAAATTTAAAGTACTTTCATGTTTTGGGCCATCATTAATTAAAATAAGGGTGACTTGAACACAAGCATTGCAATACCCCAACCATCAATCTGATCACCAGGACGGCTACTAAGTGACTAATGGCAACCAGCCCATAACGTGTGGATCCCCTGGACAATGGGATGATTCACATCCAAGGCAGGATGGCGCTGGGTGGTACAGGATGTCATCATGCTACTCAGAACAGTGCACAATTTAAAACACATGAACTGCTTATTTCTAGAATTTTTTATTTCATATTCTTGGACCAAGGTTGACTGTGGAAGGCAAAACCGTGGATAAGTGGGGGCTGCTGTCTATTGCTGGATGCTACTGTCTACATAGAAATGTAAATTTCTCACACTCTGGGGTTTTTTATTCCACATTGAGCAGGACTTCTGATTAGACTATATTTTCTGGAGTTCTACATTTCTTTAAAGTGCTACATCTTTTTCTGCTGCTTGCTGCTGCAATAATATCATAACAAATGGCAAGCTAATCTTGGAGACTGGAGAAGCAGTCGCGAAAGCCTAACAAATCGAATGCAGTAGCTTATTAGTTGTAATTGCTGTCTCTTTTCTGGTTTAGCTGTGCCACTATAAAAGAAATGTCATCTAATAGTAGGAGAATCACTTCCACTGCCTCTTATAAACTTGTCAGCCTATTTTTACTCCAGAATATTAGAAATATTCTATTAAGAATAGTGTTTTTTTTGCAACCTAGGGTTTGTTTGTAATATGCTTTCTCATGAATTTTCATGTTTATGTCTCAAACAAACCTAATAAAATAAGTTTTATTATTTTCCACCATTTTTGCAGGTAAGGAAATGAGTCTCAGAGATGTTACAGGACAAGGCAGTAACCATGATACAGCTATTAAATAGGAGATTAATGACTCAAATTCCAGTTTTTAAATATCTAAACCTCAGCTCCTCACAGCAAACCATATTGCCTAAAAGCAGATACCAGTGTGTATTAAATACATGCCAAGAAATATTTATTAAGTGTCCACTTTGGGCTAATCCCTTTGAGGAATACAAACAGGGAACACTAACCTCTGTTCATGAAAAGTATGTAACATCACTGAGGAGACACCATAATCATGTGGAGCACATTACAAGTATAATAGCACTGCATAAAAGGCAACAAAGCAAAGTTATAACAGTGACCATAAAATGGGCAATGCTTCACTACCAAGCTTCCACCGCAGCTAGAAGTGATCATGGATTGTGTACTTAGATAATGTGTGGTATGTGTGATAATACAGGTGATGTATAAAATATGTCATATGGGAAAAGCCCTATAAGATGTAAGTGGAAATCTGGGAGGGGTATGTTTGGTAAAGCCTTTTTACCCATAGGAAAGGACAGGCACAGATGACACAATCCTCATCCATTCCTGATCTTTCTACTTTGAACTCAGAAGTAATGAGAAAATGCAAGTGCCACTCTTTGAAACATGAACTAAAAGACATTGCTTAAATAATTCCAGTATCTCCATTCTTCCAAACTTCTTACTGGTGGGAAAAAACAACCAGACATTGGTTGAGTCCTTGAGGTCTCATACAGTAACTGACACGCATACCAATGATCAGATATTCAGCCCATTCCTGTTCCCTAAGAAGATTCCTGACTAGCTGATCATTGGCGATGGGACTGACTGGGTTGGGATAATGAAATTGATGAAGAATGAGACATTCGGTTGGGTTGATGAAATGAACCAAGATTCATGTCCTCAAATGCCAAGATGAAGCTTTTAGATCTTGAACTGCAGAATTGTAAGAAGAAAACACATTCTGAGAAAAGTCATCTAGCAGTGGGGAATGAAGATTGCTAAGCTACTGTAGTTAATTAAGAATTTCTCTATTTATTCTCTTTTTTTTTTACTTTTACACATTTCCAAACACTACTGTAAGCCTAGTAATTATTGACAATGAAAGATCAGACCTGATATAAATTATGGCTGAAGTTAAAAATTCAGGAGAAATCACAGTTATAATGTTTTAATTACACATACAAAAAAATGAAAGGTAAAAATGAAGAATAGGGCAATCTGCATAAATTAAAGAAAAACTTGTTCTTTTATGCAAAACACTCTAGCTTAGCTTCTATCTTTTTTAGGTTTTGCTCTTTATTGATTTAAAAATATTATCTTCTAAGGTCTAATATTTGTAGTATTGTTTCCTTCTGTTTTTCTTTTCTTTTTATTTAACTTTAGATTTTTTTTGCAGGTGTTGTGATATATGCAATGCTTTATCAATTTATGATTTAAGTTAGGAAAATAAATTCTGTGTATGTGTTAACTTCACTATCTTTTCAGGGTTTTGCAAAGGTTTTTATGATTTATAAAATAACATAGAAAACAACTTTTTATTTAAAACTATTTTCTTTTATTTTTTCCCTGATGGCTTTTATTAAATTTATGTTATATCTATCTAGTTTTCCCATCTTGATCATTTTCCTACCCTCCCTCTTTTTTATTGTCTTTCAAAATGCTGTGTCTATAGAATTTTAGAGCTGGAGGCGATTTAGAGATTATATACTCTTGCTTCATGATCTAATGGATGAGAAAGCAGAGGCCCAAAGCTAGATAAATGAGTGGCCCAAGGTCCCAATTCTAGTCAGCTGGAGTGGGGCTAGCAAAACCACTACATCATAAAAGTTCTTTTCACTTAGACAGTTGTCTCACATTTTAGCATGCGTTGGTTTACCCACAGTAATCTTATCTATCTATAAAAAACCCTAATATGCAAATCGACTGAATGGCGGAATGACCGATCGCTGTGACACGCAATGACCACCAGGGGCAGATGCTCAATGCAGGAGCTGCCACCAGCCCGCAGGCCCTGACCAGTAGCAGTGGGAGGGGGGGTGGCTGTAAGTGGGCAGCGCCAGACCAGCCAAGGTGGGTGTGAGCAGGGGCCCCTGATAGGCCCGCCGGTCACCCCACAGATAGGCCCTGATCGCCGGCCAGGCCTAGGGACCCTTCCCATGCATGAATTTCATGTACTGGACCTCTGGTTTTAAATATGGTTGCTCTAGTCTCCATCCCTAGAGATTCTAAGCAAGCAGGTCTGTAGTTAGACCCAAAATCATACTTTAAACATGCTTTTCAGGTGACTTGAAGCAGTGACCTTGGCCTACATATTGAGAAGCACTGAGCTTTGACTCACCTAAAAAAATCATTAGATGATCTTTTCTTGTCAACAAAAATACATGGCCCAGCCAGTGTGGCGCGGTGTTTGAACGTTGACCCATGGACCAAAAGGTTATGGGTTCGATTCCTGGTCAGGATCCATGCTCGGGCTGTAGGCTCAATCCGGAGGCAGCCAATCGATGTTTCTCTCTCATCAATGTTTCTATCTCTCTTTCCCTTTCCCTTCTTTGCTAAAATCAATAAAACATACTTTAAAAAGAGCAAAAATGTATTATTTTAGTATCTACTAATCAATAGGTAGGAAAAAGACCCATCTATGCTCTATAATATGTATAACGTCAGGCAGCACCCTTTCCAACTTTAGGTAATATTTCAGGTTCACTTTGACAAGCCACACCTCTTGATTGTGCAAAGCAGATCTAAACTGACAGGTGTGAGGCATATGGGAGGGAGGTACTCCTTTGTCAAGTGCTGACAGTCAAAGTAAACAAATTATGGCAAATAGTGGACAAAGGTAAATAACATATTAAATCTTATTTGTTAAAGCCTCCTTAAAAACTGTTAAATCTCTGTATTTGCAGCATATTTCCTTAGTATTAATATGAAAAAAGGCAACTCATTCTTTAATGTGCATTATTTTATCAAAGACATATACTTAAAGAGTTTAACTGGTTCTCTTAGGTATACAGTTTATTTAATTTATGAGTTACTATCGGCAGGTAGAATGTGTAGTCTTCCCAGGTGTCACTGATTACTATGTGACAATGACTCAAATTGTCAGCATAATGTTGAAGGGGAAAATGAGCCCTTAAAATATTTTGAAAATTAAAACCTATTTCCATTGTTACAAATCATAAGTTGCTCTTATGGGGAAACAGAAACAGACATTTGAGAAAAATTAACAATAGTTAAGAGATAAGGTAGAAGGCCCTGTGTGACCGACAATATAAGTTGCGTAGAAATATACATTTACAAAATGCCCCCATCTTCTGAGTAAAACAAGGCTGTCTATTTTATCTATGGTACCTAAAAAAGCTTTCTATAACCATCAAGACTTTCAGCAAATTATCAAATATCCAAGTTAACACCTTGTGTCCACCATGAATTAGATCTCCCCTTAGGGTCATAAATATGAGGATACTTTCATCTTCAGAATAAAATATATGTTGGGTAGATTCACATGTGCACAGTTATTGCATATAAGATGTGAAACTCCCTCACCTTGCATTTCTTCGCAAAATTACAATGATGAATATTGATCCAAGGTAAAGGACATTCACCAAAGAGCAAGTGTTTAGTGCATGGGAGAAGTGATAACATCATAATTTGTTCTGAGAGTGCTGGGGTCCAATCCCAGCGGGTCCAGGGGTCCCCAAAGGTGTGGACGGAGTCGGCGAAGAAGGAATGACACGAAGACAGCCTTCAGTTGATCAGCAGCCTAGTCAGGACCTCTAGCCAGGATCTCCAGCCAAAGTTCTGGTCGGAGTTCTGGTTAGGAACTGATGAGGATCTGATGTTTATTGTCTTGTTACATCCGTATTTATACCAGCCGATTTTAATCCTGTCAATTTCTATTACAAAGGTTAGGGCGTTTCTTATCTCCATTCCAGGGAATAAAGATTATGTAGCTTAACTACCCGCCTGACACTTAATTAAGGGGTTGTATCCCCTCCCTAACCTCAGGGAAAGATCCCCACCTGGGGAAACAACCTTTCTCGGAGAGGTGACCTTGGTTAAAACACATGGCGCTAAAGGGAGCAAACATATTAAGAACAGTATGCTATATACGCCAGGTCCATTGAAACATATGCTGTGCAGATGTTTCTTTCCTGCAGCGACTGTGTCAAGCAGCAAGGATGGACTGGCTTCCGGCATTAGAGAAGCTAGAAAGAGTATGGAAGTTACAGAGAAATTATTCACTGAGAACTTCAGGACTTAAATGTTTATCTGACTATGGAATATAGAAGTTCTAGAGTTAATTTTGGTAAGATGTAAGCAAAATAAGTACCAGAACAATAAATACACTTTATGATAATATGGAAATGAAGGAAGATCTAAGAATATACGCCTTCATGCCACAATAATCCTCCAAGTTTTAAAATGACAATTGGTAATATATAGGGCAGGGGCTTCTGACAGTTTCTGACATGCTGTGGCAGTTTGGCAAGCTCTAGAGAAGAAAAGTTCACATATATGTGGCACTAAGAGTAAGGAAAAAGATGAAATGACAAACTCCTTCAATTTGTCATTAGAGGCATCCGAACTAGAAGTCAGGATACACAGAGAAAAACTAAATAAACTTGGATTATTGACAGCCCAAGGAAGTGAACTAACAAGAGATTGGGTGTCTGCAATGGCAGGTAAGCAAAGAAATCTATAAACACTTCTCCACAGGAAAAAGCAAGCTGTGAACTACAAAGTTTGATTATAATTTTAGATAAATGTCAAAAATGTAAGTCTATGATATGATGACAAATTAAGTGATAAACACGTATGATAAGAGGTTTGTGTAGGTATGCAAATAAGTAGTCAATAATGTATATTGAGTAGCAGTTTCTTTAAAAATTATTAAGATAATCAGAATAACTTCATCAATTATCAGGACACTCTGGACTTCCTTTTTGAAATATTACTCAGAAGCAATTCGTGACTCACATGTAAAACTTCTCTTTCTGAAGTTTTATTGAACCACCTCCATTTTAATGAAAATGGGATCTCATTTCATAATCTTGATATTGCATAATTTTGGGTTATATTCAAAAATTAAACTTATCCACCGGGGGCAAGAATTTTTAACATATTGAAATTCAAAGAATGTTTTACAAGCTATGAATGTTATTTCCATTTAAGTGACAAAAGCCTAATGTGAAAACAGAGGGCTATATTTCATAATTTTCAAAATATCAATTAATAACTAAGAAGCAAATTCCCCCATTAAAAAAACTAACCATAACCAACAATCTTAATGAAGAAAATTATGAAGTTTTATTGAAAGTGATGAAGGAAGACCTAAGATACAAAGTAACACATGTAATGGTCATCTATAAGAAGACTCAATCTCATAAAGATGTTGACTGTCTTCAAATTGAACAAATTCAAAAACAATTCTATTAAAAAGAATGTTTGGAATATTTACGCTCCCAAATATTGAGATTTCTGATTAAGCTATAATAATGTAGAAATCATGGTACTGTGAAAGAGTATGCAAATGACCAATGCAAGAAAGAAAAACGTCCAGAACTAGGTTCACATGTATATGCAAATTTGATGTAGGACAGAAGTATAATTGTGGAACTGGGGAAAAGATGGTCGTTTCAATAAATAGAGCCAGGAAAGTTAGTTCTCAATTAGGAGGGAAAAACAAACAAACAGCAAATCAGATTCAAATTTCACCTTGCATTCAGAACCCCATTCCAGGTCAACTGAAAGCCGAAATGTGAAGAACAAAACTTTGAAACTTTAAGGAAAGAAGTAAACTATAGGAAAATAGTTTAATAACTGTCGGAAAGAAAAAGGTTTATAAACAAAGAAGAAGAAAAAGCAAAAAAATAATTTTAAATAAGGTTGAAAAATAAAAATAAAGCTCCGTTAAATTGTTTAAAGGCTGGGCTTTAAGCGCCATGAAAAGAGAATGGCCTGGTTACCAGAGAAAATAGGGGAAAACAGAACAATTACTTAGGGCAGGGGCAGCAATGCGCAACACCAATGCAGCCATTGCTTATTTCCATATGGCCTGCGAGCTAAGAATGCTGCTTGTGTTTGTACATACTTGGAAAAAATCCTAAGAAGAAGAATATTTCTTGAACATAAATACATGTGAAATTCAAATCTGGATTATTGGAAAACAGCCACACTTACTTTCGTATTATCTGTGGCTGCTTTCACGCTACCATCGCAGAGTTGAGTAGCTGTGATAGAGACCATATGGCCCACAAAGCTGAAAATATTTACTCTCTGGCCCTTCACAGAATGTCTGCTGACCCATGGTTCTGAAAAGGCCCGTACGGATACATAAACTACTCACAACATCCCTACAGTGACTACCATTTCTAATGCACTTGCTCTTGTCTCTCTCTCTTCTAATGCACCGAGCACACTACTACTCAAGCGATCCACCCAAACCCCAATTTCATAGTCAACCATATTTAAATTGCTATGTGGGCTACACCTCACAGGAGACAGAGTCTGAGCTCTCTGACATGCACAGGAGGTCCTGAGAGGACGCCCCAGGCTTACTTCTGTCCACCACTCACTGCCCACCATCCATTCTATGCTTCATATATCAGCTGTTTAGAGCTCTGCATTCACAACTTTTTCTTCATGCATCTCCAGGCCTCTGCTCAATTCTTAGACTATATTTTCCTGGGAATGCCTTCCCCAACATATTTATCTATCTAACTCATTCCTTTTTCAAGACTCAGCGGATCTCTTATTTCCATCAAAAATCTATATTGTGTTGCTTAAGTGGAAATATGTGGCCCTTTTTTCTCCTTCCTGAAACCTCTTTCTGCCTCTTATTGATACTTAGTCTCAACATTAACCACAGTTCTTGGCACCATAGTAAATAGAAAAAAAAATATCATAACTAAATGGTATTAATTTTCATTTTTTTATTGCAAATTTACAGATATAAACAGGCCTAGAGAAGTTTAATGTCTCTTTTAAGGGCCACACAAGCTAATGAAAGTAACGAAGCTGGCATTTAGGCCAGTTTCACTGAATCCAAAATTTTCACTGACACCAACGTATATGCATTCTCCAATGCCATGCTGCCTAACATGAAGCTGGTCAGACCGTGTAGCTGCAAATGTCAAAAGCCAGGAAACAAAGATTGTTTTAAATAATAAGGATAAATTAGACTGATGAACAGAACATCCCACTGACTCAGTGTTATTAGAAATCAAACAAGTTTAGATATTCTGAAATATCTTCATGGTCCCTCAATCCTAAAAATAAGCTCAGAGTATTGAGAAGACTCTGACGCATCTTTCTCAACATACCACTTACAACCCACCAATGATAATGTGTTTTGAGTTCCTACGAACAGTGTCCAAAGAATCAGTTATTCCATTAGTTGCCAACGTGCAGATGAGAGGAGGGTTCACAGGTTCCTGTGGTGCCTGACTTTGATCTTGACCCCCCTAAAGATTGAGGTATTTCACCAGCTAACCTTGGCACCTAAACCAAGGGTTCGGTCTCTAATAATTCCCTTTCTTACCTTTCAGTTGTAGACCAGTTTAGGCAGCTAAAAGAAGATTGAATAGAAAACAAAAATGCTTAAACCACCTAATTGGTGTGATCGCATATTTTCTACTTTGTGAAGAGTAGTTAGGAGCAATATTGACCCATCACTGCCAGTTGGCAGGGAGATGTCAAGACAGGGCTGCAACAATATTCTCTGTAACGAACCAGCTCTGAATACCAAGTGGAGCAGGCTGGTGGAAATGAAGTGAGAATGAAAAAGGAAAAACACTTCTGATTAACAGCCAATAGCACCAGCTGAGCAGACAGCACAGAACAAGAGGGTCAGCCCTAGCCCTGACAGGTTTGGCAAGGCAACCTCGTTAACAGCGAGATGAAACTTCATTTGCTCACAATTTCATAGGCTCTTGCAAAGACGCCTCCTGCAAATTGACTCTAGGAGATGGGAATGCATTTAGCTAGACTTTTCTGGCAAAAATAGAAAGAATTTCACCAAGTCTTTCCTGGTGTTTGCAAACCTTTGATTTAAAAGTGGAGCACTTGGAAAAACAAAATGGAAAAAACAACAGCAGCAACAACCACCACCACGAAGTCCCTATGCCAGCGGTTCTCAACCTGTGGGTCGAAACCCCTTTGAGGGTCGAACGACCCTTTCACAGGGGTCGCCTAAGACCATCGGAAAACACATATATAATTACATATTGTTTTTGTGATTCATCACTATGCTTTAATTATGTTCAATTTGTAACAATGAAAATACATCCTGCATATCAGATATTTACATGATGATTCATAACAGTAGCAAAATTACAGTTATGAAGTAGCAACGAAAATAATTTTATGGTTGGGGGTCACCACAACATGAGGAACTGTATTAAAGGGTTGCGGCATTAAGAAGGTTGAGAACCACTGCCCTATGCAAAGAGCTAGGGCCTTTAAAAAGTGACTGAGTGTCCTTAACTAGATGCTCAATTAAATACCCAAGCAGGGAAAGTGAAGCACAAATAGAAAAGAAAGAACGTGGAAAAGGCTCTGAATGCCATATTCAGATTTGAGCAGGGGAAGTGTACTAACATCAACCCGCAAAGCAGCCACATAGGAGGAATTCGGCAATTAGCTGTTGAAAATTAAAGGATTTCATTCCTGCAAGTATAGAGAGAGCAACCTCCTTGGCAGTAGAGGGCAGCTGAGAGAGTACCAGGATTTGTTCCCATTCCGATACCATCACTAGCTAACTGGATTCTGTCTTTCCCAGTCATTTTATTGCTCTCGGCTTCAGTTTCTCAACTAGAAAAAGAGTAAGTTAGAGCATTGATTCCAAATCTGTATTTGACTCATGTGGAGGACTAGTTAAAACACAGCCTGCATGGTCCCACCTCCAAAGCTCCCGACTTAGTAGCAGGGCCCTAAAGTTTGCATTTCTAGCCAGCTCCTCGTGATGTCAATGCTGTTGGCCTTGGAATCACACTGTGAGAACTACTGCCTATGAGTCCCACAGTCTCTACAGGTTCAATATGCTCAAAGAACACTGCTGGACTCGCTGGTGAGCTGATGTAATTTAGATCAACATGTGAAATAGCAACACACAGATTGGTTTACTGCAACACATTCTATTTGAAATATGCTCCCTGGGTGAGTGTGTCTGTAAATCCATAGCAGAATGTGACTTCTATTACTTGGAAATTCTATGGGTAGAAGGCTGCCCTGGGAAGAAGCTCATTATTAGGTGAACACTGAAAATAAATGTAGTGAGCAAGAGACCGGTACCTTCTACATCTATTCCAAAAAGAAGGTCATTGCTGAGTAACCCAAATTAGAGCCAACAGTTGTAAAACATACACCATTATATAAAAGCTCTATCTAGTCTGTACTTGTAATCTTTTATAAATTGCCTACAATAGATCAAAATGCTGGTATTAAATCTACTGTCTTAAGAGACAATTCAAATTAAGAATTAAAGGGGAAAACATTTATTAGCTGAGATTTCTTATGTTGAGCTTTGCAACTCAGAAGCTGTAGGTCCTTTATACTCCCTGCTCTTGCTAACAGACTCCTATGTATGTAAAATCCAGTGTTTTCAGAGATCCACCTCAGAAATCTGTGCCTTTACAAGTATGTGGATTGAAAAATGATCTCATCCCAATGGGGATAGGATCAATAAGATGTGATTGTAGGTAGTTATAACGAAAACACAATTAGAAACAATCATGGTAGGATAAAGTGAGAACTTGTATTTAGGGCAGGCTAACTCCCAAGTACAGGGTTACTCCAGGGCACTGAGTGGAGAGAGTGGGCATGTTTAGAAGTGGATACAGCCCATATGCTCAGCCAAAAGCTAGACACTATAGGGGGTGAAGAAGGTACATAAACAAATTTCCTGGCCTCAAGACGTTGACAGTCTAAGTGAGGAAATAATGCTTCTTTAACAAGCTGAATATAATTTGCATTTGTGGAGCTTCCCTGGCACTGAACATATATGCCTGTCCGAATCCTCATGTTTTCTCTGTAAGTGGTACAACTACAGAGTCTGTAGAGATCAAGTGTTGCAATTGTGATTCTTGAAACATTTAAACAGTGGTGCATCGTGGGCCATCAGAATGGACGTGGCCATCAGCAATCCACGGGGCCTTGCCAGGGCCTTGATTCTCGTGTCCCAGGCAGTAGCCCTGACATCTGTGCCAAGGACAGGGTGAATACTTGAAAAATACTTGTGCTTAATTAAGCTCTACCGAGCAAGATACACAGTGAGTCTTTGCCATTTCTCGGTGACCAAAGAGGAGTTTATAACCTAAGAGTTGCTTTTTCTCCCCTGGTTAAAACATCATTAAGCTATTAGGGTAATGGATTATATGCTGTCGATTACAAGTAGATAAATGTCTCCAAACAGGCTGTTTCTTTAAAAATCAATAGTGAATCCAATTTAGCCAGCATTAAAAATATTCTGTAATTATATCATCAAAACATTAAAAGTTTTAGCCAAACGGCCAAAAGAAAATTTTACCTTTTCAGTCATGGAAAATGTCTACCAGGGCTTCAAATTAGCTGTATTAAATAAAATGCATTGATTCTATCAAGAAACTGAGCATAGTTATTACTAAGCTTCAATGACATCATAGGGTCATAAAATTTCTTTTTGTTTTTGAGACATTTATAATTTTTCTTTAAAGATATTATATTTTCATTATAGGAAAAATTAAATGTATTTAATTAAAAATAATAAAATGACCCATTTAAATACCATGCATATGTACAATACACATTTTTGTGTATAGCCTTCCATGCTTTTAATTAATATAAAATAAGACAAAATTTTAAAAACTATGTAACTTTATAAACTTCCTTTTTACAATTGAATTTATTGGGGTGACATTGGTCAATAAAATTATATAGGTTTCAATTGTACAGTTCTATAATACACCATCTGTATATTGTATTGGGTGCTCACCAGCCTAGGTCAAGTCTCCTTCCATCACCATTTATTCCCCCTAGACCAGCGGTTCTCAACCTGTGGGTCGAGACCCCTCTGTGGGTTGAACGACCCTTTCACAGGGGTCGCCTAAGACCATCAGAAAACACATATATAATTACATATTGTTTTTGTGATTAATCACTATGCTTTAATTATGTTCAATTTGTAACAATGAAAATACATCCTGCATATCAGATATTTACATGACGATTCATAACAGTAGCAAAATTACAGTTATGAAGTAGCAACAAAAATAATTTTATGGTTGGGGGTCACCACAACATGAGGAACTGTATTAAAGGGTCGTGGCATTAGGAAGGTTGAGAACCACTGCCCTATACCATTTCTACCTCCCCCACCCCCATTCCCTCTGATAATCACCATGCTATTGTCTGTGTCTATGAGTTGTTTTTTGTTTGTTTGTTTTGCTTAATCCCTTTACCTTTTCACTGCAAACCCCCTCGCCTCTGACAGCTGTCAGTCTGCTCCGAGTCTATTTTGTTTGTTAGTTTATTTTGTTCATTAGATTCCACATATAAGTGAAATGCACCCCTATGCGCAGCATTATTTACAATAGCCAAGATTTGGAAGCAGCCCAAGTGCCCATCAGCAGATGAGTGGGTAAAAAGCTGGGACACACTTACACAATGGAATACTACTCGGCCATAAAAACGAAGGAAATCTAACCCTTTGCAACAGCATGGATGGACCTGGAGATATTACGCTAAGTGAAATAAGCCAAACTGCCTTTTTTATTGAAGTTAAATTGGCATATAATATAATGTTAATTTCAGGTACACCTTATAGTGACTTGATATTTATATACATTGTGAAATGATCACACTAAACTCTATTACCAATTATCACCATAAGAAGTTATTGCAATATTTTTTACTGTATTCACCACGCTGTACATTACATCTCCATGACTTGTTTATAACTGGGAGTTTGTACCTCTTAATCCCTTTCACCTATATCTTCCACTGCCCCCCTCCCTAACCCCTCTGGTCACCACCAGTTTGTTGTTTCCTTTTTCTATGAGTCTTTCTCTGGTTGTTGTATTGTTTTTAGATTCCACATATAAGTAAAATCATATAGAGCAGTGGTTCTCAACCTTCTGGCCCTTTAAATACAGTTCCTCATGTTGGGACCCAACCATAAAATTATTTTCGTTGCTACTTCATAACTGTAATGTTGCTACTGTTATGAATCGTCATGTAAATATCTGATATGCAGGATGGTCTTAGGCGACCCCTGTGAAAGGGTCCTTCTACCACCAAAGGGGTCGCGACCCATAGGTTGAGAACCGCTGATATAGAGTATTTCTCTGTCTGAATTTTAATCAGCATAATACCCTTTAGGTATCCATGTTGTTGCAAATCACAAGATTCGTTCTTTTTTATGGCTGGCTAATATTTCAGTGTGAGAGTGTGTGTGCACATCACAAGATTTTTTTATATATTTATGTGTTGGTGGACACGTAGGTTGCTTCCATATCTTGGCTATTGTGCATAGTGCTGCAGTGAGCATTGTTTAGCCTAATGCTTTTGAGGTCCTGAGCTATGCTTCTTTGTGATAACATAAGAGGGCATGTGCTGGGGGGGGGGGTAGAGGAGGCTGGGGGAAGGTCAATTGGGGAAAAAAAGGAGACATATGTACTACTGTTTGTAATACTTTAAACAATAAAAAATAAGTAAATAAATAATACAACTTAATTTAAAAAACAGAACCAAAAGTAGTGTTTATACAAAATAAAACATATAATATTTAAGCCAATGCATAGAAGGAAGTAATTTTGTACAAGTAGATCCTGGAACATAATATTACTTTTCATTTTTCTTTAATAAAAGTATAATCTTTAAATTGATCTCAGAGCACTATGCTATTTTATTATAGAAAATGTATATTTTAAAAAGGCTTTGTATTTTTACCAAAAGCATGACTATAAGTCAGGGGATCAAATTAATAGATCATCAACAAATAATTAAGGAAGGAATATGTATTTCCCTCCTATAAACTATTCCCAAATAATTTTAAAAAATTGAGCAGTATCTTACCTATGTTGGATCCACCATTTATAATTATACAAAGGCAGCTTGCTTTAATTCCACATATAAGTCCCTAAGAAGTTCTGTTTTCCCTAAGAGCTATTAATTCATCAGTAATTGCTCGAAGGCTCCAACTGATTGGCACTACAAACAGAGGAAGGCTTATACAGTCCTTTCATTTCTGAGCTTCCAAGACCAGCATGATAGCAGCATGTTATCAGGCAGAATGGAGAAGACTGTACCGAACCCACTACAGAGGCATGACGAAACACTGGGTCGGCTCCACCCATTCTGTGTTGCAGATTGACAAGAAATACATGAGGACTGTGAATGTGCAGCTTGGGAACATATCTAAACATGGCACATGGACAGTCTTGCCAGAAAACATCCAAAGGCTTCTGGGAAAGTAGACACATAACCCCAAGAGCTTAGAGGGATTTCATTCTTGGGAAGATTTGTTATTTGTGTCATAGAACACCACATTCATTGTGTGATCATAAACATGAGTTTCTGCACCCATTTTATTTCCTGAATATAGTTATTGCTCAATATCTAATGAGAAATGTTTGTAACCCATTTTTTCTCTGGAGTTTCATTCTACATATATTTTTACAATATTTTATTTTGTCTATATGTCTCTCTGACCCCCAAGTCCTACGTCCTCTGTAAGTTGCTAAAAATTATATGAAGTTTGGAAAAGATATGGTTCACGAGTCACAAATTCTGCAATCATCCTTGCACGAATATCCAATTTTCAAAGTCAACCTAGTGCCCAAATTGCTGTTCTGTTGATTTAAATTCACATGGGGATGAGCCAAGAATTATATCACCTGGGATTACCTAACAAATAAGTTAATTTAGAAATGTGGGTGTTTGCTAAGTAAAAGTGGTGAAGGAGATTCTGTGAGTATCTTTGATATCAAACTCTTTAATAGTTTCTCACTGCTTTGATGATAAAGATAAGGCTTCTAAAAGGCTAGAGTGACATCATCAACATGGCACAGAATAAGAATTGTCTACCATCTTCCCCGCAAAGAACACTGATTTCCACAATCCCTCATGATGAGAGTACCTTTATGGAAATCTTGGGAAGCTCCAGAATACCTTGGGTGGGGAAAAGAGAGAAAGAGAGAGAGAGAGAGAGAGAGAGAGAGAGAGAGAGAGAGAGAGAGAGAGACCCCTAAACCTTTGTGTCCTCGTCTTCCTTCACCTCTGTCTGCTCTTATTGGGTCTTTATTATACAAATTCTTCCTGCCTGGTCTTTTTGTATGGGCCTCTTCCCCTCCCTCACAATGTGGTCTCAGTTTAAACAACACCCCCAGAAGAAATTTGTCCCTAAGTTCCCAAATATTAAGAGGTACTTATTTTCTTAAAAGATTATTTTTATTGATTTTAGAAAGGAAGGGAGAGGGAGAGAGAGATAGAAACATCAATGATAAAGCTTTCCTTCGGGGAAGTAGCAGTTTGTAACTAGTACTCACTAGTGTAATTATTTGTTTTATACCCGTTTTTCCCACTAGACCAGTGGTCGGCAAACTCATTAGTCAACAGAGCCAAGTATCAATAGTACAACGATTGAAATTTCTTTTGAGAGCCAAATTTTTTTAACTTAAACTATATAGGTAGGTACATTGTTATTAACTTAATTAGGGTACTCCTAAGGCTTAGGAAGAGCCACACTCAAGGGGCCAAAGAGCCGCATGTGGCTCGCGAGCCGCAGTTTGCTGACCACTGCACTAGACTATAAAAAAATAAGAATAGACAGCATTTTTATTTTTGTTCACTAGTGTACAGCCAGTATCCAGCATAACTACCATTCTCTACTCACTCAATAACATTTACTGAATTACTGAATTATTGAATAAAAGAAACTTTCATTAACTTTGTGGCCTCTTACAGGCGCCCTTACTTAGTGAGTTCAGGTCAAGAGGAAATAAAACCTATAGCCTTCCCGAAGGCTATAGACCCATCACTAGACTCATCAGGCCCCTGCATAAAGCTGAAGAAATTCACTCTGAGTGGCCAGGTGCGCATGAAGTTGTAAAAACACCTTTCTGTCATTAGAGAACATGGAGAATGATAGGAGACAGTAAGTGAACGTTCACTTAGCTTTTGTCAAAGCTGTATTAGGAACATAGTGTAGAAAGCCCTCAGCATTGTGTAAGCACAACAAAATAAGACAAACTTTCTAACAAATGACTTCATCTTAAGATGAAAACTATCAAGAAGGAAAGCTGGAATAGATGATGATGACAAAGAACTGTGGAACAGTTGTAAACGTGAGAGACTAGTAGACCAAGGTGGAGTGCAACCCTAGAACTTGTTTTTAGCACAACATAAAAAGGTCCTCTAGCCCAGTGTTCTCTCAGTCTTCCACAGACATTTTAACCCATGAAAAACAAATCCTCTTGGGTAACGTTAGATCTTTAGGAGTTTCCTTTAAAAATGCAAGAATGGCCTGGCTGGTGTGGCTCCATGGTGGAGTAACTGTTAACTGAGATATCGTAAAGGCCAGAGTGGCCCTACCATGCCTTGAGTAAAAGATCTACTTAAAACATATTCATTAGAGTTGAATCCCTGCTATAAAATATGGAAGGCAAACATTATATATACGACATTTAGGCTTATTGCCATTCTTTACTAAGAATAGAAATATAAATCATAATAAACTAGGGGATTATTATGCTAAGTGGAATAAGCCAGTCAGAGAAAGACAAATAACACATGATCTCACTTATATGTGGAATCTAATGAACAAAATAAACTGATGAACTAAATAGAAATAGAGGCAAGGATACATGGAACAGACTGACAGCTGTCAGACTGGACAGGGGAGGGATGACTGGCTGAAAGAAGGTAAAGAGATTTGCCAAAGAACATGTATGCATAGCCCACAGACACAGACAGCAGTGTGGTGATTGGGTAGAGGTGGGCAAAAGGTGGGGGGCAGTGGGGACATCTGTAATAGTGTCAACAATAAAAATAGAGTAAAACAACAACAACAACAACTGGGAGATTTTTAGTTCAAATACTGTAGAAGGATAGTATTACAATTGATAATATAAATGAAAATAGAAAGAAAAGACTAAATCTGTTCATCATTCTTCATTTCTGCTGATATTAATTATTCAGAGTCAATTGAATAAGAATATATTTCTCTACCATGTGTTGGACGCTGGTTGGCATTCTAATTTGACCACCTTAAAGCTGGTACAAGGTGTAGAGAGTAGAATACTTAGGAAGTTGATGAGGCTTTGTTTTCATTTCTACTATCAACTTTCATTATTGGGTGAGGGTGATGGGAATAACTGCCTTCAACTTAGACCTGTATGTCCATCAAAGAGTCCCGAAGTACTCACTCACTCGCCTAGCATGTCATGTCAGAGGATATCTTAGTGAACGCTTCCTACTGACACCTATTTGAAGATCTCCTTTCAACTAAGAAATAACTGGCCACTCCAATGGGAAAATAAAAAAACACACACCTTAATGTGTATAATGTGTGTTAATTATGTGTACAACTCAGGCAGAAACCTCCTTCGGTTATCTCAGCTCTGTCCGACACCCATCTTAGCGAAGTGAGTTTGCTTTTTCTAAAAAATAAAAAAAATGTTACAGTTGCAAATTTCTACCTGGAAGTGAGGGGAAAGATTTACTCTTACCCTTTCTGCCTGGCCATGTAAAAATACTGGGCTCTAGGGTATGGCTACATATATGAATGAGAGCTTTAACACCTGCACATTCCTGATTCTGTATGCAACTGTCTACTCAAAGCAAACACGCTTCAACTGGCAGGTCTGTGTGCTGTGTTGGTTTCCCAGAAGGCCCTGGTGAAGGTATGTTTTTAAAGCTGAGTTTCAGTGCATTCTTTAAGCATCAGAAAGTGAAGTGAATATTTTTCCAGTAAGTGTGTGCTTTGTAAATTATTCCATCTGAGTGACACTCAGCTATTCAAGACATTCTCTGGGAAAGGGACCTACTTATTCTCAAATGCAATTCTGAGTGTTTAGTATGCATCGCATGCTGATGCTGAGTGTGACTGAGAACATTCCTAGGGGAATGTGACTAGCGCCACAAGCCTGGGTTCATGCCCTAGCACCAGTGAGGCACAGTCCCAGGTGAGGACATGAGTCAGACTCCTGCCTAGAAGAGCGGCTTAGCCGGGCACTTTTGAATCAAGTTAACCTCAGTTTGGATTTCCACTCTGCATGTATCAGCGATGTAACACTGCTTGAGTCATTAACCTTTGTAGCTCAGTATTTGCCTGCGCAAAATGGGGTATATAATAATGCTTATTTCAAGTAACAGAAAATCTGCAAAGTATTTAGCAAAAAGCTTAGTAGATAACAAGGACTCTATAAATCACCAACTGACATTAAAAATATATTATATGCAAGAATCTAGGCTCCAGTGACCAAAAGTTACTCATTCTCCTTACATTCTAAAGGACACAGACTATTAGGTAACTTTAAGACTATGAATGGTTTGCTATTCTTTTGCTCTAATGCATTGGATACCTACTATTATTGGGAAAATGTTGGCGGGACAGCCACTTACAGAGATATGTCCTAGAACTAAGTGAGCTTACCAGCGTCACTCGACTTTATAAAAGTGCCTATGGGCCCTAGCAGGTTTGGCTCAGTGGATAGAGGGTTGGCCTGCGGACTGAAGTGCCACGGGTTTGATCCCAGTGAAGGACACATACCCAAATTGCTGGCTCGATCACCAGTGTGGGGTGTGCAGGAGGCAACTGATCAATGATTCTCTCCCATCATTGATGTTTCTATCTTTCCCTCTCTCTTCCTCTCTGAAATCAATAAAAATATATTAAAAAAATAAGTGCCTATGGGATTAACTTCCTTTTTTGATATACCTTATCAATTGCATTTCTTTTTTTAAATTAAGTTTTTATTGAATTTATTGAGACATTTCTATTCCTACTGTTTGATTTTCCCTATCATATATTTATTTTTTTCTTTGATGTCACATCACTATTTGCATTGAAACTCCAGCATAGAGAACTCAACTTGAACTTGGTGTGACTTTTACTTGTATGTGACTATATGTGTACATATGTATCTAAATACTAAAAGAACGATTGTATAGATAAAAATTTCAAATATAGGCAATTTAAAATTATCTGTTAAAAAATCCTAACTGTAACTGCTATACATACATGAGTCTCATGTCTTCATCAATAATTTATTTGTCTTCAATAGTTTGAGAAATTCTCAGAATCTTTTATTCTGTTGTAATTTTCTTGTTCCTGAGGTATTTAATAACTTTCCTTAAGTAGTAAACATCTTAACTAATAATGCTTATTAATTGACTTAGTAATTTATTAATTCAAATAATTCAATCCAAAAAGAAAAAAGTAACAATAGGCGTATGCTTTGATTAGGGGGAGAGATTGCTTTGGTGGACACAAAGCAGGTAATGTGACCAGACAAAACAGTTGTTGGAGTTTCAGAGCTTGTGATATCCTGGAGCGGGGAGAAGGGGCAATGTTTTTTCTTTTAGTCTTTAGCATGAATTAGCAGACTGAGGCCTCTATGCAGGATATTAGAAGAGCAGAAGATTCTTGGTTTTTGATGACAATAAGTTAAGTCTATCAACACAAAGCAGATCAATAGGCTATTTCTAACATGCACTGCATAGTCACTGAAACCTTCGGTCTGAGTTTGGTTCAGCAAAGAGTCAAGATAACTCTTGCTCTCTATTTTCAGAAGATCTAATCACTAGTGAACAACTTAAACTTGCAAAGAATATGCTTGTCTTAAGATGGATAAAGTAAGGAGCAGAGTTTCACCATGTTTGACATTAATTTCCCTAAAGCCTTGAGAGCTTTGGGAGTTGCAAAGCTGAGTTAACTGAAGTCCTCCAGTATGACTGTGTGGAGCACTAGGGAGGGAGAAAGCATGTAACAGTCCTTAATCTACAAAGAGGGGCCACAGGCATGGTTTTCAGTCACCTTCCTTTTGCCCCTAGAAATACCCACGGGCTGCAAAGAACGGAGGCACAGGGTGAAATGGAGTGAGCGCAAGGGGGTTAGGCCTTGAGGTCAGCATATGCTCAAACAGCAAACTACTTATGCAAGACTGATGGTAAGGTGTCAAGCAAATGATTACGTTCATACCACTGCTAAGAACAGGAAAACAGACCCCAAATAAAGTCGCTGATGTCAAACCCCACACCACGAACTGAGACAACTACAGTTTTGGCTCTCCCAGAAATTGAATCTTAAACCAGTGAATCAAGAATTGCCTAATCAGCACTAGTCAGGTAGCCTGCCTAACAGACACCCAACATTTCATAAAGAAAATAACTTTGCAGTAAAAACCAACCCACTTTTCTGCCTAATATAACATCCTTGATCTGGTTCCCTTCGGCCTATAAGAGTCTTTGATTTTGTACAATTCCTCAGAGCTCCTTTCTATTTGCTAGTTTGGATGCTACCAAATTCAAATAGATGTTTACTCCATCTCTTAGCATTTTTAATATGTCTCAGTTTATTTTTTAACACCTGCTAGTGTATGTCTACAAGCAATGGAGCCTGCCAACATCAACCAGGTGGACCAGACCAAGGGACTGGCTCCAACAAAGACCCCAAGGGTGTGTCATATGGACGGAAGGATAGTAGTTGTCCTTACAAGTAAGGGGAGAACCAGGCTTCCCTAAGCCCTAAGCTCATCTTTAAAAACCTTTGGTGAACTTTGCTAAATCTCTCCCTCTTTCTGTCTCTCTCTCTGCCAACAAGGAACAACTTCTCACCCCTATCCTGCCTATTGCAAAGAGGTTCCTAAGAGTCCCAGCAAATTAACAGTCATTTAACCCTAGCTGGTTTGGCTCAATGGATAGAGCACTGGCCTGCAGACCAAAGGGTCTAGGGTTTGACTCCAGTCAAGGGCACATACCTTGGTTGCAGGATCCTCCACTGCCAGGGCCCTGGTTGGGGCTCATACAGGAGGCAACCAATCGATGTGTTTCTCTCCCATCGATGTTTCTCTCTGTCTTTCCCTCTCTCTTCCACTCTCTCTAAAATCAATGGAAAAATATCCTCGGGTGAGGATTAACAAAACAACAGCAACAAAAAATGAACAGCCATTTGCCTTTGCTTCTGTCAGCTTGGCACTGCCCTCT
Source organism: Myotis lucifugus (assembly GCF_000147115.1). Classification (NCBI taxonomy): domain Eukaryota; kingdom Metazoa; phylum Chordata; class Mammalia; order Chiroptera; family Vespertilionidae; genus Myotis; species Myotis lucifugus. The sequence goes on from NW_005871064.1 coordinate 115,730, forward strand.
CTTTTTTTCCTGATCAAGTTAATCTACTTAATATAAAAAGCTGTATCTAATATTCTGATCTGTATCTAAATCTCTCTCCAATGAACAGTCTTCCCAAGATGTGCTGATAAAACTCTGGATAGAAACAAAACCAAAGGGCTGGGCTAAACGCTGTGTTCCGTACCCCTTCCTGGTATTCCACTGACCTTACCTACCTTTGACCCTGTAGGATTCATCACAGGAAGAAAATGAGCCCTCATAGTAGAGCTGGTATTTTGGCTGGAAAAATGAAACCAGATCTCTTTGTTGAACTTATTGCAATCTTTAGATACCTCAGATTTCTCAAGTTATTACCATTCAGCTACAAAAAAATGCTGTTTCAAGAAACAAAAATTTTGAAAACATTCACTATAGGCTTTTTGAGAGTACCAGTAGTATGTAGGCGGGCTTTGATGAAAAATACACTTTAAAATAACAATACAGGGATGAGAGGGAGTGAAAGAAAAGAAAGAACAAGAAAACAGTTAAGGTAATGGAAACGGGGCATTCCTACGCAAGGTGAGCTATATTTAGAGGTACCTTGCCAAGTGAAAAATATTTTTTAAAACCATTCCTCACATAAGCCATATACAGTTAAACCTGAGAACTGTAACAACCACAATTAATACTAACTCCCATTAAATATTATCCGCTTTTCATTCAATTTTGTGACTTGTAACTATGATCTTAAATTATCACTCAAATTATAAGGTGTAATATTTATGTTAAACCAAACTCATTAACAGTGGTAAATCTTGCCAAGAAAAGCTCACTATTCAGTCAACATTTAGTAAGAGGTCAACATGCAAGTTATCCTTTGAAGAGCAATAAATATGCACACGTACATACACCCATCTAAATTTGTATAATTTTTTACACTTTATAAGTGAAGAAACAGAGGAGTTCTTGTTCTTGTCCGTTAGTTCATTCCTGGTGTTTTTTGGTAAGTCTTCACATGCTTGCTATGGAGGAGACAGACTTATTTCTGGGAATTTTGCTCCAAGTACATTTTAGAAGGAAGAAGCTGTTTTTATTGCAAAAATGAACACCACATATTTACAAGGTATCTATGTTATGCTAACTATTGTGGGCACTGGAGTGGCAAGAGAGAACAAAGCAGAGAGCAAATTGTCATGTCTTCATGGAACTTACCGAAGTATTAGATCTTATTATAATTGTCCACTTATAAAAGAGGTTGTCTCGGGCCCATTTTTAGGATATGTGAGAGCCAACTGCAAAAGACCCCCTTCTCAATTCCCCATCTCGCGCCTACTTGATGATGACTGCGATGCCATCGGTTATATTCTGAAAGCCAGTTGTTTGGAAACATGTACATGGGACTTGATTCTGATCCTTACACGGCTTCCTGGGACCGTGTCACCTATACCTCACGTGTCCCACCATGAACAACACTGTATTAAAGTGTCAAAAATGTCAGGAAGAAGAGGTGTCCCTCTCTTTCTTCCCTCCTTTCTCGGAGCCACTCTGAAATGTCCTCCTCACCGCCTTCCTCTCCGGTGTCAATGTCCCTGCTGGTGCTTAGCAAGAAAAGAGAAGAGTCCCATTTGGGGAACTTGATGCAAAAGCCTCCCTGTTCTGATTTAGTGAAGCCATCAGAAAAGTTATGTTCCAGCCTCTCCTGTCCTGCCTTTTAAGTAGCCGCAGAGTGGTGGAGAATTCGGTAGTGAAAATGCGAAGGAAGCCAACACTCCTCTAAGGACAGGCCCCTCTCTCTGATGGGAAGCTGTAGAGCTCATGCCCAGCCCTGCCATGTACCTACGTTTCATTAGCTTATTGATTTGCAGCCAAAAAATCCAGTTGCTGCCCATTTCAGCAAGAACCCCCCTGGCTACACAACCAGCATAACAGAAAGGGGGAGTTTAAAGGTTCTAAATGCCATTAAGCCTCACAACCCATGTACTTCCCGCATTAGCCTGAGAAAACGATGCGTGCCCAGCTAACTGAGAATCAGCTCCCCGGGAAGGTGAAGGGGGACACCCCCGAGGGGCCATTGCCTAATAACACGAGGATAGTGAGGCTGGGCCGATATGAGAAGCATCCTTCATTAACCAGCTTCCTTTGGAAAACTGCAAACTTGGACGTGGTGGAAATTGGGCTGAAGAATTACAATTAAGCTTAAAGGAGCGAGAGTTCAGAAATGACAACGATGCTGTACCCCATCACATGTGTGTATTTATGGAGAATTAATAGAGCATTTCGATGTTGCCTTGTCTAGCAGGTTATTTACAGCACATTATCCTGATGGACTATAAAAAGGCATAAAAATCTTCACAGGGCAGAAGGTAATGGGACAGGGTGCCTTGGTTTGTATATTGTTCTCTGGTGTATATTACGTACTTTAATGGTCACCAGCAGTTAATTCACCATCTTCTGTCTGGTGAGTAGTTTTTGGCCACAGGAGTACACTGTATGGGCAAGGGCACCTAACCTGCAGATCAGAAAGCTTTAGGGTTTCTTCCAACGACAGTTCATGAATCTTGTGACTGGTAAGAAACAATTTGCAAACTCTAACTCAGTATCAACAGCCTGTTAATCTAGAAAATCACTGCTACCCCTCCAACATATCCTATGGGTTTGCTGAGAAACTTAGGAGTGATGAAAAAATGAATATCAAATGCAATAGGAAAGGTGAAGAGTGGCAACAAAGGTAGAAAAGGGAAGAAAGGTAATCATGCATGGAGAGGTGGGGTGTCATCTATATCTCTCTCTTTTTTTTTTACTAAATATTATTTAGGCTTTCACTCATTCCTACACTGAATTCATTTCTTCAAATGCTATATTTATTGAGCTCCAACTACATCCAGAGCTTTAGTGCTGTGATGAGTAAAAAAATAATCATCTCTTATATTATAGAGAACTTTGCAGGCTGTAAAGCTGTTTCAGCTTACCTAATCTCCACAGCAATATTGTGAATTGGGTATTATTTGCACCATATTTCTGATGATAGAGCTCACATATCTTGCCTAAGGTCATACAACCAGACCTTACAGAGCGTGACACACCAATTTATGTCTCTGGATCCAGCACTCACTCTTAAACAAATCAAACAGAAAAATACAATTATGTTTTTAAGTTACAATGGATATCCATAGTGCTCAATGAGCCTAGAGGACAGAGAGAGATTCCTTTCAGCTTGAGAGGGAAGAGATCCATGTTTCGTCAAACTGATAAAAGCTTTGGAATTGAACAGATACTTGAAGAAGGGGTATGAAGTGTTCAAAAAGCCCTGAGGTTAATTGAATAGATGTATTACTGATGATGATTCTTTGGTATCTAGTTCCAGTGTGGAGAGCACAGTAGTTGATAGACAGGACTTGGTCTCATCTGGAACATAGGGATAGTAACTGTACCTGCTTCAGAGTTGCTGCGAGAATTAGAGGGATAGTCCATGTGACAGCTAGAGGCCCACAGAACCATGGTGATGACAACAGTGACAATGGCAGTGATGTCGCTACTGTTTCAGGGTCTCTCCGCTCAACGTTGGTCAGTGTCTTCCAGGCACCTACAATCTTACTAAGCTATGCAATAAAACCCTTTTATTTTCAAGTGATAAAAACTGTCTTAAACAACAAAATAATTGATCATTTGGCATAACTTAAAAATACTGTGGTAGAGATGGCTTCAGCTGTAGCTTTAAACCCAAAGCCTATCATGAAGTTTCTCTGGCCATGTCTCCTCCTCTGAGACAGTGACATTCCTCAGAGACACAGATGTCAAGAGCATCTCTTGTTAGTATCTAGTCTACTTCCCAGAAGTTGAAAAGCTGTCCCTTTTGTCTCTGATTCTCACTGGGTCATATGCAGCCATTCCTAAATCATTAGAGCGAGGAGAAGAAGATGCTGTGAGAGGCTCTGGCAGGTCACATGGTCTACCCGAGTGGGAATGGAGTCCAACCTGAAGCAGAGGCTGAGAGTGGGAAGGCCTGGCTTCTCCGGAGAAAAGCACAATATCTCTACCCTCCCCCCCAAAAGAGTGAATGGTGGCTGAGACAACATATGCCTAATACAGCCATGTCTGTCATGTTATCAATGAGATATTTTCTTTCTTTTTAAAATATTTTTATTGATTTCAGAGAGGAAGGGAGAGGGAGAGAAAAATGGAAACATTAATGATGAGAATCATTGATCAGCTGTCTCCTGCATGCCCCCCACTGGGGATTGAGCCCATAATGAGGGCATATGCCCTGACCGGGAATCAAACCATGACCTCCTGGTTCATAGTCGACGTTTAATCACTGAGCAACTCCAGCTGGGCTCTTTTCTGACATATATTGAAAATTGTCCACCTTCCTCTCTTTACTAATCTGTAAAAATTTCCAAAATTAATCCATATACTAAATTAATAATCTATACATATGAAAGCCTAAGCAACCGAACGATTGAATGACCGCACAACCATTTGACCAGTCACAATGATGTGCACTGACCACCAGGGGGCAGACACTCAATGCAGAAACTGTCCCCTGGTGGTCATTGTGTTCCCACAGCAGGAGTGCCACTCAGCTCACTGACAAGTGCCAGACACCAGGCTAACAGCTGGTGAGCGAAGCTGCGGCAATGCGAGCCTCTCCTGCCTCCCCTGGCAGCGAGCTACACAGTGGTGATGGCAGGTGCAGCGGGGCTGGAATGAGCAAAGCCGTACTGTGCCCGGCCAGGGCTCAGGCTCCTCCCTGGCTGCCTGCCACCTTGTGCACTACGACATCCCTCAGGGGTCCCGGATTGTGAGAGGATGCAAGCCAGGCTGAGGGACCCCACTGGTGCACGAATCCATGCACAGGGCCTCTAGTTTTTATATAATTTCCCCTCAGAAGAAATATTTATACTCTCTTGTGTTTGTCTCTCTAAAGTCAGTTGTGCCTTTTAAATTTAATTGCTTCCAGTTTTAATTTACATATTTTTTTCTTTTTATTACATTTATTGGGGTGACATTGGTTAATTAAATAACATAGGTTTCAGGTGCATAATTCTATAATACATCAATTGCATACTGTATTGTGTGTTCAGCACCCAAAGTCAAGTCTCCTTCCATCACCATTTACTACCCTCCTCCCCCCCCACACACACACATCCTTCTCTCCCTCTTTCCTTCTGGTAATCATCATACTTAATTTACATTTTTGATGCACAACAATCCCAAGACATGTCCATCCACAAAATCCTTAGAAGCAGGTGAATATGGAAAGGCAGTGTGTGAGTGCATTTTTATTGGAGGTTTGAGTTCAAACTATGCTCTTAATCTCAAGCCTTAGTTTCTTTGATTATAAAATATGTCTAGTATTTGTTCAGCCTACTTCAACATGGTTGCAAAGATTATAAACACACAAAGATGCACACATACACATACTTATACACAACAAAATAAAAGTTAAATCACTATTATTACTGTTCTAGGAGGAAGAAGAAAGAAAAAATACTGTTCCGTTCTCTGCTCTGTAACTTATGATGCTATTTAGGAGATGCTATTCATATTTGTTTTTTTTTTTTGTTTTTTTTTTTTGTTTTTTTTTTATAATAATTTTTATTTCTTAAAGTATTACAAATAGTATTACATATGTCTCCTTTTTCCCCCCCTTGACATTCCCCCGACCCCTACCCCCCGCCCCCCCCGCCCCGTGTCTTGTGTCCATTGGTTAATCTTATATGCATGCATATTGCTATTCATATTTGAAAGGATAGTTAGAAAGTAATCTTTAAGGCCATTCCAGCTATGATACTCAATGGCTCTCTAGTTGCATATTCCAAATGAGCCTTCTTGACAATACTTTATATATTTTCATCGTAATAACTGAAATCCTCCTAGTAAAAATAATTACAAAAATAATGGGAAGTCATCATCATAACCCACACCTCACCCCATTCCCCAGCCAGGACCCTGCCCTGAATGCCTGGGGACAGCTAGGAAGACACAGGCAAGCAGACAGGAAAGGGGAGTGGGCGGTAGGGGGATGCATAGTGACCTACCTTCCTTTCAGAGAGACCTAAGCCTACAAACTAGATAAGCAAGGTAAAGTTCATGACAGAAACACTTTCAAACAGGCTATGGGGCAGAAATACTCATGGGAAGCAATGGGAACATCTCATTTCCACTCATAAAATAATGATTACAGTGGCTCCACACATAAAACAAATCCATTGACCCCCTTTTTAAGGAGATGAGTGAAGAATTAAATTAATTTCACCTCAAATATATGGACTGATGTTGTTACCATTACAAGATAATCTGCGCATTTATACAGTTGCCCAAATTACCTAAAGTTCAGTTGTTTAATCACCTGACTACACTTATTTTGTTTTGTCATATACTTTTACAGTAACTCTGTCTTACAGTATACTTTAAGAGGATAGTTACATAATGCAAGTGCCACAGACCTCTTAACAACCACAACTTAATTGACAGGAAGAAAGAACAAAAGACACTCAAAATAAAACGAAAATAGAGATAGGCATCATAGATAATAAGAGCTATGAAGGATGAGAATTTCATCCACATACAACAGCAACAAATTTAAAAAGACACTAAAAATATCTAAATTCATAATGTTCCTTATCCATCATCAGCTCCTTAATTGATCTTATTTCTGGATCCAAGTTTACGGAGTCTGAGGAATATACTCTTTGCCATATGTCTGCCATGATGGTGCCCAATAAACACAACCAGAGGAGTTGCTGTTGCTTTCACCAGAGCTCTATGAACTCGTAAGGGAGAATCTGGACAGGTGGGGAGGCACTAGCGTCATTACACTTTGTCCCACGTAAATACTGCCATCCATGTGTAAATAATCAGTTTGGAAGGAATCAAAAAATTGCTTCGGAAGATGGAGATCAAGCCTGAGGGATGCGTGTGAAGAATCATCCTTGTTGCCTTGGTGATCCTTGGTGATAGTCTGGGGTATAACGAGTTGATGGCATGTAAATCATTCTAACGACATTTTTAGCACTGGTAGGTGAAATCACCTCTTTTCCCCTTACCTGTCATTATCTTCTCTACACCTGCTCAGTCAATGCCCAACTATGATTTTAATATTATGCCTGGCATCTTGAGAAGGTTCCCTCTCTTAAACTCCAGGCAGATGGCCCCACAAGAGTATTCTTTGCCAAGAATATGCCCATTTCCAATGCAAAGTGGGAGATTCCCTAGAGCTTAGGACCAGGAACAATCCTTCTCCTTTCCTCCTATCCTTCGAGAATGCTCTAGGGCCTAGAGTCTAGGCTCTGAATTACAAATCCAGCATTGCTTCATTTGAGGGAGTTTGGGGGAAGTAATGAATAAGAAGATAAGAAGAAAAAAAACCTGTCAAGATGTTATCTGGAAAAGAAAAATGAAATTTCAAGGAACAAAGAAAGGTTTTCAGTGACGTGACAGTTAAAAATAACTACTGAACCATCAACTTAAGGATTCAACTTTGGGATTCTGCTTAAACTGCCTGTTACAAGTGTTAGAAGGGAAACTCTCAAGCAATATTTTATTTCTTTAAAAACAATGTTGTTTATCCAATGGAAAAATACAGCTACAATACTTGAAGGGCATCATAAAAAGCAGAAATTCTAGTTCTTGATAAGCATGTGAAAAGGTGTTCAAGCTCATTTGTGGTTAGTGAGATGCAAATTAAAAGTCACCTTGAGATATTACCCAGCTGCCAAATTGGTAAAAATTTAAAATGTCTGACAATGCGCCAAAACCGGTTTGGCTCAGTGGATAGAGCGTCGGCCTGCGGACTGAAAGGTCCCAGGTTCGATTCCGGTCAAGGGCATGTACCTGGGTTGCGGGCACATCCCCAGTGGGAGGTGTGCAGGAGGCGGCTGATCGATGTTTCTCTCTCATCGATGTTTCTAACTCTCTATCTCTCTCCCTTCCTCTCTCTAAAAAATCAATAAAATATATTTAAAAAAAAATAAAATAAAATGTCTGACAATGCAATAAGTGGCTGCTAGCATGAGCCCCAACTGGAACTATCATTCAGGACCAGTGGAAATATAAATAGAAAACATTCAAGATGTACATACTCTACGCACCAGCAATGAGCCTCCTAAATATATAATCTCAAGAAGGCCCACCTGAGTGCGTCTTGATTCAGATCAGAAAATGTTCAGAGCAGCATTGTCCGTGGTAGCGCTAAACTGGAAAAACCCAAAGCTTGCATATAGGATATTTAGAAAATGGAATATTATACAGCAAGCAAAATTAAATACAAGCACACAAAATATGGATGGGACTCACAAATGTAATGCTAGTGAAAGAAGGGCAAGGGACACATAAAGCATGGTTATAAAAACAGACAAAGATATACTATTATTTATTAAGAGATGAACCAGAGGTAGCAAGTATATGGTGGGAGGGAACACACGTGGTTCTGGGGAGCTGGCAGCCCCCCATTCCTGACCTGGCTGGCATTTGCATAGGTGTGCTCTTTATCGTTATCCTACGTGTATGCTGTAGCGCACAACAGAAAAGTCATGCAGCACCCTTTGTACTTCAGCACCCTGGTTAGCGACAAAGGGCTGAGGAAACTTCCAGACCAGAACACAGCTGCCTCTTGTCCAGAGTCATTTCTAACTTCAGTGTATTTTTGGATTGCTCTATACTGGCCATTTATTCTCTGCGGGAATAGTCAATAATGACTTCTAGGAAGTGAAAAATGACTCCCTCCCAAATATATTCCCCCTGAACAGACTTGTCTACCATGAAGATAACGGACTAATATGTTTGAACCTTAGGTAATAATAATTTTTGGACAACCACGACAGGCCAGGTTGTTAAGCCTATAAACAGTGAACACTATAATCATCCTGCCTCCATCATGAGGAAGTTCAGAAGGAAATCTTACTTAGCTTACCCATCTGGATGAAAATCATGAACGCCTCCTTTAATTACTGACTTTTAACATATGTTTGTTACTAGAAATATTCTCTTTTCCAGGTGTTACTACTACCACAGCACATTTCTTCAATGAGGGGCAAAGAGTATACAGATCCAGGGAAATAGGGTATATATAACTCTATTCTTATATTCCTAAATATACCTGAAGTGATAAACAGCAACCGAAATTCCATTTTATAGCATATTTGTGAGGACCACATAGTGTAATGCATGTGACTTACTATGAAACCATAAATTACTTTGCTTTTCTTATTTTTATTTTATAGGTACTTACTATTATCACTATCCTCCTAAAAAAATCACACTACAAGTGTAATTTTTCTAGAAGGGTAGGGGGAAAAAAAGCAACTGAGAAATGAATTCAAATAGTCAAAGAACAGTTAGAAATCATATGTGATGGTTTCCAAATCTGTAATTGATCTCGGGAAACAGTAAGAAAACTGCAGTGGATACGCAAACACAGTACGAATTGGTTACAAAATAGAACATTTCATTCCCAGAACTTTTGTGACCAAGTGGATGCCTCAGGGAAAGTGAATGGTCTGCACCCTTGTACTATCTTTCCTTCTTGAATGAAACATAATGCATCTCTAGCCATTAGCATCTTCTCTCTCTGTCACCTGGGTTGGCCTCTTCAATGCATGCACAATTCAAGTAAATGTGTTTTAGTAATTTAGTCTTTCAAAACACCCAGCGTTGCCTAGTAAGTTGTATGTTTCTCTAAAAAAAATGGAGATAGCTAGAAGCTGGTTCTGGTAAAATGCAATAAAATAGAATTGGTCCAGGAAGATAGAACTCAGTAAAGCTCTCAGCCTCCCACTTTTACAACATTAGCAACAGCAGAAACTGCTAATGCCTCACATGAACGGGCTGCTAAATCCCAGGTGCCTTGGAAAGTTATGACCCTTAATGCTTATAACAACCCCACGAGGGAGGTGCTATTCTCCTCCCCATTGTAGAGTCCAGAAATCGGAGCCTGGGGGACGTTAAATGACTTCCTTAAACTCACATGTATGGTAAGTGTAGTATAGCCCACCTGAATTCAGAAGGTCGAGGAGTATTTCTGAGCACATAAAATGTGCTTTATTTTTATAGAAGTCTATTAAAATCTGGAAAGCTATTGGTGTTTCACTCCCACTCAGCTTATTCTCTTTGTTATTAGCTGATGTGCTGAACAAAAACACCAATATACAATGTTGATAGAAAGAGACAAAATGAGTGACTTCAAGACAGTGAACCATGACCACCAGCACCCCCCAAAAGGCAACAGATTTATTTAGGGGAATTCAATTACTTTCAAGACTTGGCGCTATAAACATTTTCCAACTGCATTAAACCTATGATTGCATTGACTGAGCAGGTTGAATTTATTTGAGTGTAATTTCTTCTTACGCTTCAATCAGTCCAGGCTTATAATTCACATCCCCCATTCTGGACTCTCCTCCCGTTGGCTCTAAAGAACTATCCCATAGCTGTATCCAACAGCTTTATGAAGAAGGTTATAATCTCAGGCTGCAGGGGAAAAAGCGTGTTGCTGGAAAGAAATATTGCTAATATTGATGGTGCCATAGAATTCCCACAGATGTTATGAATTCTCTCATCTCAAATACTGTTGTGTCACCAATGCCAAAGTAGGCACTTTTCTTTTACATACACCCGAATTCACCAACGTGGGGCTCCACTTTCACACACTCCTTCTTATAAATGGTAATCCAAAACAGTTATGGGTAAAAAAAAGGTCCAACATTTCACAGAGGATGGAAAACTGGGAAAGATGCTATCATCTATCTACCTTCCTACCTACCTACCTACCTATCTGTCTATATATATATAATTGGCTTAAAAATGTTAAACAACATGGTAGACATTCAAAGATTTGCTGAATGAACAAATGAATGAATGATTGATATGAAGAACACAAAATGTGAGGTAAAGCCAATTGCAGAGATATAAGAATAAACTTCCGCTGAAACCGGTTTGGCTCAGTGGATGGAGCATCGGTCTGCAGACTGAAAGGTCCCAGGTTCGATTCCGGTCAGGGGCATGTACCTGGGTTGCGGGCACATCCCCAGTGGGAGATGTGCAGGAGGCAGCTGATCGATGTTTCTCTCTCATCGATGTTTCTAACTCTCTATCTCTCTCCCTTCCTCTCTGTAAAAAATCAATAAAATATATTTAAAAAAAAAAGAATAAACTTCCTGGTTAGCAAGTTGTTAAATATCAGCATAATGTACTTATAAATGAGAAGCAGAAAGGAGACTAAAAGAGAATATAGAAACCTGTGAGTGGAAGTGCAGTGGTAGGGTGACCATCTGTTATCGTTTACCTGGCATTATGGGAATTACTGGCATGTGGGACTTTCAGAGCTAAAGCTGGAATAATGCCTGGCAAACTGGAATGAGGTGGTCACCTAGGAAAGAAAGATCTGGGACTCAGAATTCAGGAACCTGGGATCTGGAAACTGTGACACCAGCCTGATCTGGTTACAGATCACTTAACTAAGTGACTTAATTTCTTCATCCATTTAAAAAAGGGGAGCAGGCCTGGCTGGTTGGCTCAGTTGGTTGGAGTGTTGTCCCCTACACCAAAAAGGCTGTGGGTTCAGTTCCTGGCCAGGGCAGAAACCTAGGTTGAGGGTTTGATCCCTGGTCAGCATGCATACAGGAGGCAACAGATCGATGTTTTTCTCCCACATCAATGTTTGTCTCTCTCTCCCCCTGCCTCTCCCTCTGAAATCAATAAGCATATCTTCAGATGAGAATTTTAAAAAGGAGGTAGGAAACAGTGGGTGAGATAATCTGAAAGCTCTTCCTAAATTTAGAAAATTCTCTGATCAGATATATAAAGAGGTACTGGGCCAGGCCAAGAAATTAAACAGAAAGACACAGAAGATGATCCCACCAGGGATGAACTCAGCCTTTGTGAAAGAAGAGAGAGAGAGAGAGAGAGAGAGAGAGAGAGAGAGAGAGAGAGATGTATCTATAGATAGATAGATATACATACACAGAGCGCAAATGAAATTCAAAAATATTGAAGATTTAAGGCATTCTCACACAATTTTATGAGTGAAATTGTACTTTAATTAGTGTGTGAGAACACAATTCAAATGCATTTAGTAGGTAAAAACTGCTTATTTTTAAGTCCTTGAAACCTGTTTGCATAGTATGACTTGAGAAGACATTTCCCTGAGAATGATGTGGCTCAGCAACTCAAACACAGAGGAAAAGACACAAACACACCTTTCTTACCCCAAATTCATCACACCCATGGTCTAGAAGTATGTACCATCATGCATTTATCAACCTTAAATTTATATTTTAAAAAAATTAAATATTTTTATGTGTCATTAATAGTTTATGTGTTTATTAATAACACCTATTTCTTACATTTATGCTTATTAGTCTATATAATAAAAGGCTAATATGCAAATAGACCAAAAAGCAGAAAGACTGGTCACTATGATGCATACTGACCACCAGGGGGCAGACACTCAACACTGCCCCCTGGTGGTGAGTGCGCTCCCACAGGGGAGCACCGCTCAGCCAGAAGCCCTGAGCCTGGTTCATGGCTGGCGAGCGCAGCAGCGATGGAGCCTCTGAGGCAGCACTAAAGATTCCAACTGACAGCTTAGGCCTGCTGCCCATGGGCCCCCGGAATGCGAGAGGGCGCAGACCGGACTGAGGGGAACCCCCCCGCCAGGGGCATGAATTTTGTGCACCCAGCCTCTAGTCTTATTATAAAATTATTTGGAGTTTTCCCCAATGTGCAGTGTAGGTGTTCATGTAAACTTTCCCAATACAAGTTCCCATTGCTTCACATACAGTTTCTGTTCAATCTGCCTTTCCTAAACCATAGAGCTTAATAGGTTTCCTGGCAGCAGACACTAAACACTTTTAGAGAGGCATTTAATGTGAAGCATTTGTTTACCTGTGGATTCATTATTAATGAAAAGCCAAGCGATGCACAGTTCCAATCAGGCAGACATTAAGTGGATCCGTCACCTGCATTATTAAAATGTACTCTGGGGGACAGGGATTATTCTGCACATGCAATTATTCCTAATGGAGGGGGTTCCCCCCACCTATATCACTTCCCATAAGAAAGCTTGCTCTTCCCGTTGACCTGTCTAAATGTACACACGAGCCTTGATCTTCCCGGGCTCCAGGCCCCAAGGGAGAGTTGGCAGTGACACAGAGCACTGCTGAGCGGGCCTGGACCCCCCCCCCCCACCTTAGCCTGTCTTTAAAGCAAAGCCCCATGGGTAATAGCACAGCTCAAAGCCCTTGACTTGCAGGTCCCTTGACTACAGCAGGTCTAGAAGCTCCGACACAGTGAGCCCCTGGAGTCTGTATCTACATCGCCGGGAGCTGAATTCTGTCAGGGAACACGCTTTGACTGTCAACAGCTCAGACCTCAGAAATCAGGTAAAGACAGCCCGAGCCGCCTTGAAATCTCGATTAGGCAGAGTGGGAAAAGCAGAGCGGTGAAAAATGACACAGGGCAATGAAAAACATCAGTTCTTCCTTTCCCTCTCTGATTTCATAACCACCAGTTCCCACAGTGTATCTCCCCACCTCGCTGATATTTACAGTTGGCTGCCCACTTGTGCTTCAGTTGATTGTCACTGTTTATTGCCAGTCAGCCCTGATGTCTAGGTGGATTGTAAAAGCCTAGAAAGCCCAAATGTTTTCTATGGATTTTCCTCCACAGGACACACACGGCCTGATGTCCAGCAATTTATTATTTTCATGCTGCTCAAAATGTTAAAGCCTTCCAAAATGATGCTTTATTATCTTTAATCATTGTATCTTCTGTGTAACATATATGTTCTATGTGGGCTTTGACCTTGTCATTGGATTGCCCACTCAAGGGAACCAGTAAATGCATGTCACTAAATCATTTAGACACCTCAATCCTAAAGGCTGTGCATGCTGCCAGGTAGGCTGTAACTGTAGACAAATGGAGGGAGTCATTAATGCTTCCAATGACAGAGGGTTCCAAAGTGATCCAGCCTGCAAGGGTTTCCCAGCATGTACCACTTTCCCAGGCTTGAAACAGAGACTCTGGTATGAATCCACCTCAATTCACATACCTCAGCACCCTCCACTACCCCATCTCCCTCTACCTGTTTTGTGCCTATGGCCACGAAGAAACGGCCGTGATGGGTACAGGACCTCTGATGGGAAAGAGAGGCTCATAGTGTCTGGGGCATGCTCACTGGGGAGTAGTTCAAAGCCTATGGAAGGCTAAACTGCTGCAATGAAAATCCTGTGTGTAGTTAGCGTTCATTCTCAAGAATAAGATTGAGTGAGGGGTTCCGAGGCTCTCGATTGATTTTCTTAGGCAGGTCTGGAAATAACACCAGGAAATAAGGAGGAGATCAGGGACACTTTGTCTTCCTGTATGAGCAGGTAACCATTAACAACATGAGTACTGAGCCAGGCATGCCCTTTTCTCTGGAAATTATCTGCAATACATAAGGTGATTCCTCTGATATATTAGCTGCTCTCTGACACCTTCAACTCTCCCCACTCCTTCTCTTCTTTCTCTATCAGATTCTTCCTCCTGAACATTTTGAATGTTCAAGTGACACTCATTGAAGTTTGCAGAGCTGAGTCATGCTCCTTTAAAAGGGTTATGTTCTTCAGATAGCCCTGTGTCCTTGAAAAAAGTCTGTTTTTTACTCAAAAGAGAGAAACTTTTTTTCTGAACCTTGCAACTAATCATGACATAAAAATAAAACCAAGAGTCAACAGAAGTACAGAGAACCTGAGTTATAATTTGCGTTTCTATAGATCTCCTTATCCTATAAATCAACTCTCAGTATAGCACAGTCCATGAAAAATATTTAATTAGCCATATTCCCTAATAACATTTTAATACAACAATGGCCCCCAAACACTTAGATGCTTACCTTGCCAAAATGCATAGTAAAGAAACAGATAGTAAAGGTAACCAGCAAGATGATGACTATTGTTTAAAAACAAAAACAAACACAAGCTCACATCTAAAAAATCTTTAAGAAACAGCAATTTTGCCCTAGCTGGTTTGGCTCAGTGGATAGAGTGCCAGCCTGCCTTCTGATCAAAGGCATGTACATCGGTTGCAGGCTCGATTCCTGGCCCTGGTTGGGGCCCGAAAGGGAGGCCACCAATCGATATTTCTCTCCCTCTCTGTCTCTCCCCCTTCATTCAACTCTCTCTCTCTCTTTCAAAAAAAGAAAAGGAATTTTATGTCACATATTAAATCAGACTACAGGGCCCTATCTCTGTGAGTTAAGTACTGTGAGAATAAACAGTTGTGTGTGCTCAGATTTTCAAACACATTCCTAACATCGCAATGAAATCAAAACGGCTTATACAAATGTGAAAATCATGTTAACCAGGTTGTTTTAACTTCTACCATGCCTTAAAATTTGTTGTTATTGCAGCATCATTACTAATAAGCCCAGGAACCATTTTATTAAACTGAATCAATGCATTTAAAATATATCCCTCTGAAACTCCAAGATATGCTCTATCTAGAGCTTAACATTAAAGTTTTATGCAAAACCAACCAACTACAGAAACATTTCACAGCAAACTGACATTTTAAACTACTATTGGAAGAGGTCTTCAAAACCACCTGATCATCCGCTGGCACAGAGCTGGACAGTGCAGTTGACATTCCTCCCCCGCTCCCGCCCCCATCCTTTGAATGTGTGCTCTCTTGCCTTTCCCTGCCTCCTGGAAGCTGCTCCAAGGATTTAGCCTTGAGATAGATGTGTGGTGTTGAGACTCTCTGAACTGGGTACATGACATCACAGTTAAGGCCTCTTGTGTACGTGACTGACATTAAGGTGGCTACATAGATCTACTCATCCTGCGGCCCACTCGGGACAAGCTTTTTAAGTTCCCTTGTTTATGAAACCTACCAACCTGGACTGGTCTGCCTACCTCTTTGGTCTCTCCCTACCCTCCACACATGGGGACCAGTTTCAGATTTCACCCATGAAGCTCCGAGGAGGTTACAAACCAACAACCAAACATCTCCTTTGCTTCCAGTATCCAAATATTTCTATACTAATGAGAGAAATGCTTGCTTCCATGTATGCAGGCCAGTGGGGATTTTCACTTAAGTGCCATTTAATGTTTGAGTTTTTTAAAAAATATATTTTTATTGATTTCAGAGAGGAAGGAAGAAGGAGAGAGAGACAGAAATATCAATGATGAGAGAGATTTACTGATCGGCTGCCTCCCACTCCCCCATGCCCTCACCCCTGGGGCTGGAGCCCACAACCTGGAATCAAACCTGGGACACTTCAGTCTGCACGCCAATGCTCTATCCACTGAGCCAAACCAGCTAGGGCTTTAATATTTGATTTTAAGCCACCAGGAAAGCCGCAGCAAATGATCCAACAGACAAAATGTGTGCAATTATGGCCACTTCAAAATACCTGCCAGACCATTAGAGGTTAGCTAGCTCTGCAAAGCATGTAATTCAAATATTTAAATACAACTGATTAATAAGTAACATGAAATTAGTGATGGCCAACACCTACTGCTTAGTAAATTTAGTAAAAAATTGCTAGGACTGTCTTAATTGATAAAAATATGAACGCATGTGAGTGTGTATGAGTATGTGTGTGTGGCTTAATACACATTTCCCTCTCTCTATATATATCTCTATATATAAAAGCCTAAGCAACCGAATGACCGAATTACTAAACGACTGGTTGACTGGTCACTATGACACACACTGACCACCAGGGGGCAGACGCTCAATGCAGGAGCTGCCCCTTGGTGGTCAGTACACTCCTACAGCCAAACTCCCACAGCAGGCCAACCTCCTGCAGTCCCTTCCCTCAGCCAGCTGGGTGCTCAGTGAGCTCCCACAGCCAACCTCCTGTGGCCAGCCAACCTCTCGCAGTCCCTCCCCCTGGCCGGCTGGCCCTGATCAGCCCCAATCGCCAGCCAGGCCAAGGGACCCCACCCATGCACAAATTCGTGCACCAGGCCTCTAATAATAATAAATAACAATATATATTACATAAAAATATAAATAATATATAATATATATAAATTGCATTTCATATGTGATAGAAATTGCATTTAATCCTGTATATTGAGATAGCAATGACAGCTAATAGATGTTGCTTCTATCTTTTTCATAGCCAGCAATTCTTTAATCAACTAGTCAACTATAATACAAATAGTTAATGTCAATCTCAGTCCCCTGTTCTTCCAAGTTCCCCCCCACGCTATCTTCTCCTCTTGATTACATTTTGCTCATATTGTCTCCCTTAAGCGTGCCAGGATCATAGTCACTACTAAGACACATCTATTTCCTCCCACACTGTGTCAATCAGAAACCTGCATGCATTTGATGATGGAGAGGAAGCTCAACATTGCCAGTGAAGTTTAATGCAAATATCCTAGTATATATTTGATACTCCCCTTAAACAGTTTCTATATAGAAATATAGACTGGTTTTTATACCACCTTGCATTTTTTCTCTTTAACATGCTTTCCCAAATAATTATACATAATAATAATGATAACTAACATTTATGCCTGGTCCTGTGATAAACCTTTTACCTCACTCTAACTCTATGAGGATGATAATTTGTACTGCACTCATCTCATAAGTGAGGAAATTGTACAAATCCACAGACCAGGCAAGTCACAGTGCTAGAATTTGAACGCAAGTGTCTCTTACTCCAAATCCTTGCCTCAAATAGCTCCTATTCCTCTTTTATCCATCTCAGCATTCACACACATAAGTACTGGTTGGCTGTGTAGGTGGCAATAAAAGTCCAGTAAATCCTGCTATGATATAGCTTGTTATTACACAGACTTATAAATGATTCAAAACATGTTCTTCAAAATATAACAGCTCCATCATAAAAGCTTGACTTCGCACAGTCAGCACATATGGTAAATGATAGTTCTATAGCTCCGCATCAGGTAGATATAGCACTAGTTCACATGCATAAGACAATTCCATGATAAGCATTTCTTTCAACCTTAATTAAATTTGAAACATTCATTTAAAAATTTTAAACTTGGGCATTTAAAAATATCATTCTTTTTTTTATTCTTTATTGATTAAAGTATTACATATGTCTCCTTTTCCCCCATTGACCTCTCCCCGGTCACTTCCCCCCCCCCCCACCGCCCCGCACTCAGTGTCTGTGTCCATTGGTTATGCTTATATGCATGCATACAAGTTCTTTGGTTGATCTCTTACTCCCCCCCTCCCCTCACTCCCCCCTAAAAAATATCATTCTGGAATTAAAGCTCAGTAGGTGGAGAGATCACATTTTGCATATTCACTGCTGAATTCTAGCACTTCACCCATACTTTGTATATGAATGTATCTTGGTGAGATGTACGCTCATACACACCTAACATATAGTACACACATGAAACATGGAATTATAAATGCTCAGTAATTGTCCACTAATTGTCACCTCTATTTTTTGTGGTGTGGTCAAAAAACTATTGCTTCTATTAGTAATTTTTTCCTTCTAGTTGCTAAGGAGTATTAGACCGTATGGATGTGCCATATATTTTTTTATCCACTGACTTGTTGAAGGGCATCTCAGTTGTTTCTCATTTGGAGTGATTATAATTAGAGCAGCTATACACAACCGTATACAAATTTTGTGTGAGCATACTATTTCATTCCTCCGGGGAAAATACTCAAGAGTTGGATTGCTGGCTCATACGTTAAGTATATTTTTTAACTTTTAATTTTAAAATACAGACTCATGGGAAATGGCAAAAACAGTACAGAGAGGTTTTGTGCCTCCTGCCCTGTGCTAACAGCTGACAGAATTATTATCAAAACACAACGTTACCCCAATCAATAAACTGACATTTGCACAATATGGTCAACTACAGCCCTTACTCAGATTTTACGTTTTTGCCTGTCCCAATTTTTGTTTGTTCTTGGTACATGTGTGCATGCAATTCTGTGACACTTTATCACATGCATAGATTTGTGGCACCAGCAGCACAGTCAAGATCCAGACCTGTTCATCGCGGTAAAGGGACTCACTGCCTCACCTCTATTTTATACATGAGCCATATGGCCCTAGCCGGTTTGGCGCATTGGATAGAGCGTTGGCCTGCAGACTAAAGGGTCCCAGGTTCAATTCCGGCCAAGGGCACATGCCCTGGTTGCAGGCTAAATCCCCCCCAGTAGGGGGCGTGCAGGAGGCAGCCAATCAATGATTCTCTCTCATCATTGATGTTTCTCTCTCTCTCTCTGTCCCTTCCACTCTGAAATCAATAAAAAAATATGTGAAAAAAAATAAACATGAGCGATCTCAAGCACAGAGATGCCCAGGAAGGTCTCAGCCTGAATTCAGGCAGCGCTCAGCGATGGAGGCAATGTGAGCCATGGCCGTCCCTTCCCAGCATGCTCTGCGGCCCTCCCGTGGGATCGTTTTCACCCAAGACTACATAGCACTTACAATAACCGCTAAAAAGTGTGGCCTGGCAGAGTGTTTTATTAATAGATAAAATTATATTTATTCACTTAATAAATATTTGAATGACTAGATTAAATTCGTTTTTAAAATACTTGTAGATAGACACTTTTAAATTTTAAAAGGGTGATTAAAACTCTCTCTGCTCTTTTAAGTAATATTAAGTGGAACCTTATGAAATTACAATTTTAAGTAAAAACGCAGTGGAATATCACCATTTTAGAGGGTCCAATCTAATTATAATAACAATCCGCACTTAGGTATTACTGTCCTGGGAGTTTTATAGAAGCTAATGATATTCTTAAGCTAACATCATTACAAAAGGCAACTCCTAAATTCCAATGTGTGAAAAGCCCATGCACTTTCCTGTGATGCTATTACACGGATTTAGGCATTCCAGCAGTTTTATTGTACTGTTCATTTACAACTTCATCTCTTTTTATGGTAGATGGTATAATTGACAAATAGATCTAAGCCAGGTTGTATCCCAATGTACCCTGCCCTGCACAGGGAGGTCACAGCTGTAAATTCTCTTCGCTGCTACGTCCCAGGACTCCCAACCTGTCTGCTTGACCTTCCTCGGGCTCACAGATGTGATTTCCCCATCCAGGCCTCACCGTGAGCTGCTATAGCTGCAATCGCATTTCTGACCTCCCCTGAATAGAACAGAGACTGTTTTACAACAGGATTTTTTTTTTCTGTTTTGAGAACAGATCCATGTAATTCTGGGAAATGGCTAAAAGTACATAGAATTTAGCCAGGCCCAGTTTAGAAGCTGAGTCTCATACTACAGTCTCTCTAACTAGCTGGGTAACTTGTGCAACTAAGTTCAACTTAACCAGGTAAAAACTCCTTGCTCTTTATGAAATTTATATTTATCTTTTCATTCCGGTATTCTTCCCTTCTTCAACCAGTGTGAGAATTCAACTGCTTAGCTTCTCCTGAACTCAGTGTCATACTGAAGTCATATCCTCAGGGACCCATCTTGACACACAGTCCCCTAAGCAATCTGTGCTCTCGTACGGGGAGATGCACAGACTGTCTGGACTACAAGGAGCATCTCTACCTGGGTCCTGGGTAGCCTTCATGGGTGCTGTGCAGTCCCTCCCATTTCACATATCTGTGTGCACATAAATTTCCCTGACTGTGTGTCTAGCTGTTATGAAATGCTGAAAGAAATCCTCCACCTCAAAAATACTATAATAAAATACCCCATACTCTAAGCACACGGATCAATGAAAGAATCATCTCAATTTGGGAGATTTTTCCTCTTGTAATTGAAATGACTAATTCTTAGAATTTCTGCTTGGGAAAAAAAAAACACCTCACATATAATTTTTAAAAATGTGTTTCAAAATTTGGAGGACAAAATAATGAGATTACTTCTGACTGCCTCAGTTAAAGAAGAAAAAGATGGTAATGATTAATGCATACTAAGGGATTTTGAATCTCAACAAGAAGACAATTGAAAGAGCTTTAAGAGGAAGGAATTCTTGGCTCAAAAATGTACTTCAAAATCATTTCCTCTCCATGGAAAGTGCTTAGAACAGTGAGTATAGAGCACACAGTGCCATGGATGTGTGTATCAATGAAGTACCTATTCTCCAACCCACTCTTCTGCATTTCGTGCTATTTTTTCCTAGTGCATTTGGAACCCTAAGTTATTTGAGGGAAAGAAGAAAAGGAGAAAACGACAATGGGTACAAAATCTATACTATTGCTAAGTAGATTTAACTTCAAGCAGGTCACAAGAAACCGAAAAGAGTGCAACAATCTCAAATGAATGAAAACTGACATGAAACACAATGATCAGTACCATGACTCTGCATTTTTTAAACTACTAGGAATATGTTGCAACAGACCATTGATCTACTCTCCTATGTGACTTCCCAGAGCTTGGCTGATGCCAGTCCAATGGCCAAGACAAGGTGGGCGCTCTCTGGGATTTTGGCACAGAACCCTCCTGAGTGACACTCAGGCTCTGACTAAATGACAGAGAGCAGATCCCAATTAGATGTGCCAAGTGGAACCTACAAAGGGAACACTGGGAAGCAGGAAAGGACACTGCAATCTTTGGAAAAGATTATTTTAAAGATGGGATGGAGTATAGGTACAGAGAAAAACCTAACTCAATAAAAACAATCCGTGCCCTACTTAATGGTGTAGCCCTTATTTTGTACCCACATATAAAGATGTATAGTTAGCATATCCAAGGCATATTCACCCGGGAATAACTGACATTAAACTTAGTGTTCCTAACGACTCCAAAATTTATGCCCAAAGGTCAGCTCTCCCCTCCTTATATGCATATGTCCGCTTAAGAAGGAATGGCTTAAACACACTCCTGGTGATATAAGACACCACAGGGATTACACTAATATTCCAAACCACCCCTCCTTCTGGGTTGAATAAAATGCTTGAGCAGGAACTTGGCAAACTGTCCCCAGTGGCAATTAATTTTTTTAAAGACAGGGCACATGTTCTCCTACTCATGGATTCTGACAACGTGGAGATGAAGATTTGACTTCTCAACCTACATTCACGGGAGGAGGAGTAATTGAGTGAGCTGACAGCCCCGATGTCTGTAATTAAAGGGAACTTAATATTTATTGTAAAGTAGAAGTTGGCGTTAAAAACCTGTATTTACATGTGGTTTTGATTATGCAAATACACTCAGTTTTAGATAACTATACTTGACTTAATTTGTGCTTTGCCCTTTTTTTTCTTTTCCAATCACACACAGATGCTTTCCAATTACTGAGGGTGTGATGAAGATTGCCACTTCTTAAATGAAGGGCAATGCGTTTCTTTTTCATAAACCGATGTTCGAGCTGGTCAACAGATGTCAGAATTCTACCCTAAAGTTTAATGTGAATCTCAGATGGATTCATAAGGCAGATGCTGACTTCAGAACTCCATTTTCCTGCTTCTGTTTCAAGAAAACGATCAACACTCTCCTTTTCTTGTTCTTTAATATAGCTTGATAGAATCAAACCTTGTATTGTTTTTTGCTCACACTTGACAACATCTATCTCTTCGCTTTTCTCCTGATCATATTAATATATAAATCACACCATGTGACCCTCTGTGTGTAGAGATGCAAAATTACTGCTCACAGAAAGCGGGGGAAAGGCACCAAAATTAACAAATCGTTGCCTGGCCGGTCTTCATTCCTTAAAAACTTAACAGTCACTTTTCATGTTCTGTTTTCAATTCATTTAAATAAAAGGCTGTGTGGCTAAATAAACCACGGCGATTTCAATATAAGTAATCCAATCCCTTTCCATATGAAGTAAGGGACCTGGGGCCCAGGCAATGATTTTCCTACTGTTCGCTGTCAGTAAAGCTGGCTTAGACTCGGATAGCGATTATCCACTTAAAATTCATGTATGTTGCTTCTACAAGAGAACACTTCAGGAGAATGTGAAAAATTATTTTTTAAAAAATTTCTATTCAATGACACTTTCTAAACCCCCTCCCCTCTTTAGTCCAGGGTGAAATCCTAACTGGTCCATGAATCTGATTTGGTCACATTCAGTATCCTTCTTATGAAATACCATTTGCTTTGATGTCTGTCTTCTGCATGAAATTTTAATGGAGAACTAGGGGTAACAGTCACTTAGTAAATTATTCTTGATTAACAATCACAAAATAAAACAAACAGGATGTATCCCTAGCTCACTGAGAGAAACCAGTGACAAAATCACGTATCCCCTGAGTTAGAAATAGCTTCTGCAACAAGATGGAGAAAAATGTATTGGTTAGCTTAAGGGAAATTAAACAGATAACCCCTAATGTTTGTATAGCAATTTTCCATTTACAAAGCACTAAGCACACACATTTTCTCATTTAATGTAACCCCCCCCCCGCCAAGTGAACATTAACATAGAATTCCATCACAGCTCTAAGGATGAGATTCTTTTTAAAATTATTTTTCCATTCCTATTTATCCCCTCCATGCCCTCTTCCACCTCCCCCCTCCCCCCACAATCACCACACTTTTGTCTGTGTCCATGAGTTCTCTCTTTTCTTCTTTTTGCTCAATATCTGCAGCACCACCATCACCTCCCCACCCCCCCCACACATACACACACACACATCATGACCAGAGCTTCTGTCTGTTTGCTCTCTATCTATGAGTCTGTCTCTATTTTGCCTGGTAGTTCAGTTTGGTAATTAATTTCACATATGAGTGAAATCACATGGCACTTGTATTTCTCTAACAGGCTTATTTTACTTAGCATAACGTTCTCCAGGTGCATCCATGTTGTCACAAAGGATAAAATGTTCTTCCTTGTTATGGCAGTGTAGTATTCCATTGTGTAAATGTACCACAGCCTAAGCTATCAGTTGGACAACCCCTGAGGGCTCCTGAAAGAGGGTGTAGGCCAGGCTGAGGGAGCCCACATTGCACAAATTTCATGCACCGGGCCTCTAGTGAACAAAATAAAAAGACAGACTACTCAAAGAGAGAAGACATTGCAAATAATAGATTTGATAAAAAGGTTACTGTCCAACAATTATAAAGAACTGGAACAACTTGACACCCAAAACAATCCAATTAAAAAATGGGCAGAGGGCCTCAATAGATATTTCTCCCAAGACGTCACACAGATGACCAACAGACATATGGAAAGATGCTCAAAGGAAGTAATCATCAGTGAAGTGACAATTAAAACCACAATGTGATATCACCTCCCACCTGTCAGGATGGTTATCATCAATAAATCAACAAATAAAAAGGTTACCCTGATGCACTGTTGGTGGGATTGTAAATTAGTGCAGCCACATGGAAAACAGTATGGAAACTCCTCAAAAAAATTGAAAACAGGGCTGCATATGATCCAGCAATTCCTCTTCTGGGTACTTATCCGAAGTAAACAAAAACACTAATTTGAAAATATATGTGCACCCCTTTGCAGTATTACTAGTATTATCCAAGCTATGGAGCAACATAGATGCCCATCAATAAATAGATGGATAAAAAAGATGTGAAATACCCTATATAATAAAAGGCTAATATGCAAATTGTCCCCTCGATGGAGAGTTTGACCAGGAGTTCAACCAGGGGGTGGGGCCGGCTGGCCAACCACCCGCAGCCCCTCCCTCGGAAGGCCCCACCCCCGATCAGCCCCCATCAACCCGATAGGGTGCTGGGCCGGCCAACCCAACTACCCATGGCCCCTCCCCCTGTCTAGCTCGGCCAATCAGTCCCAATTGGGGTGGGCCAGCTGGACCCCATCTGTGCATGAATTGGTGCACAGGGCCTCTGGTATATTTTTAATGGATTACATATGTGTAATGGAATAGTATTCAGCAATAACAAAGAATGAAACCTTGCCATTCCCAACAACATGGATGGACTTAGAAGGTAATATGCTAAGTGAAATGTCAGACAAAAGCAAATGCCATATGATATCACTTTATGTGGAATCTAAAAACCACACAAAATAAATGAACAAACAGAACAGGAATAGACCCTAATTATAGTTGCCAAAGGGAAGGCAGTGGAGGAAACGGGACTTTAAAAATAATAGAGGAAGAGGAAAGTATACATGTAATCATGAACTAAAAACTTAGAATGTAAAACATACTCAAGATATTTCTTCCTAACCTGCCCAAGATATTGTTTAAAGTTCGACTTTCTGTAAAATATTAACTCCTAAGAAATCATAACTGAAAAAGTTAAAAGCTAATTCTGCCTATACCCATTTGATTAGCTTCATAAATAATAAGCTCCTTCTCTCTCTTTCTCTTTCTCCTCTGCAATAAGGGAAGATACTTGAGATTTATGTGGAAAGCTTTGGCAGTCTTCTAAAATTTACTAGGATGGGAAAATAAATCAAATTTGAGGCTCTCCTTTTTTTCTAAGACAAAGTTATTTGTGACCTAAATAAGTAGTGAGTTGGAGAATCAGGCTGAAACAGGAATTTCTATTATATGTATACTTGCTCTGTATGATTTACATTATTCCTTATGGCGGCAGCTTGGTTTTCACTTTTGATCACTTAATTTGATTTTGATTATCTTGTGTATTTTGTTAGCAGTATGAGCTAGGCTTTATGGCTGTCTAAATTCTTATTGCATGAGAAATGAGAGAGGAAATATATTTTATACAAATCCTATCTCCAATAAATCGACGAAGATAGAATAACATATTTTTAATGTATCTCAATAATGAAGTATATTAAAAAATGAGTTAAAGAGAAAAAAAAGCAGAAGCTTGTTTGGAGCAGTTGAAAGGCTAGTGATCAGGAAGCTAGAACTTTGCTCCTATTTTTGCATTTACTCATTACCTGGCCTTGAGCTAACTACATCTCTCTCATCCTGTTTCCTCATCTATCAAACTGGAGATTGGATGAGCTGAGTTTATGTGTGATCATGAAAAATGATAATAGTAAATACGTTTAGAAAAACATTGTATAAAAAGCTCAGTAAAAGACAGCAGTAAAACATATGAATATATAATATGCTCATACTTTTATTTATAAAGCAAAAACCCAATGCATACAGATATTTGAAATTATTTTCACCAGAATATTAAAAATGATTGTTTTTAGATAGAGGCATTAGGGGTATTTTTCAAAAATAGTTTTTGTTCTTGTTCTTCTGCTTAAAAGTAATATAATCATTCTTTTTAAAAACCTAACAACAAACAGTGCAGAATTTAAAACAGTAATAACATTTCATAATGATTGCATTTTAATTGTTGTTGCTTTAACATTGCCAAGCAAATAGTGTGCACTTACTTTATATTTGCTGAGTGCATTAATGAATTCTTTAAAAATATTTCCAGAGTTTCTATTTAACTGGTGAAAATAAGTTTCATACTTTCTATTTTTAAAGTACACTATCAATATTACTATTATTATTACAAAATAATCATAAGTATTCTTATGGAGCCTGGCTGGAATATTGTATAACAGCTTTTAAAAATCAGAAATTCCTGATTTTCACGTTCCTGGCTTCCTTCCAGACTTGTGTCAATCACTCCTGAATAACTCATTTCACCCAAGATCATAACTAACGTAATATAAGTATATGTTACTTTACAAGACAGATTTATCTTGAAGGTTTAGATAATCTAAATGGCATTTTAAATGCATAATGAGGCTACGCATTTAAAGGAACCCTAAGCTCTTGTAACTAAAGAACCTTCTGTGATGTGAATAATCAAACACTAACATATGTTTTATAAATTGCTGTCATACATTGGACTTGAGGAAGTTTATACCTGCCTTTTCCTAAGAAATGGGAGAAATCATTTATAAATTATTTATAAATATTTGGAAAGTGCTTTTTTTTCTAGTTTGACTTAACCTCTGGGAAAAAAGGATAATCAACAAAAATAGCAATGGATTTTAAACTTTTAACTGATGCCAACTCAAAAAAAAAATTATCCTTACCATGTTAAATACCTCACCCTATGACACAGTGCCACTATCTCTCAGGTTTCTAGGTCTTCTCACTAAAGGCTATTGAAACCATCCATAATGGAACTGATTTAGTACAAGTTACCAGTGAGTGGATAAAATAGTGATGACAATGATTCAATGGAGTTTTTTTCTGTTATAATTTGGGAATTGACAGTATCTTGTGGGACACCAGCCCAGCAACAAGAATGGAATTTTTGACCAGTCAAGGTCGAAATGGCCATATGATGTTTAGGAGTTAATATCTAGGGATTGTATCTGTATTCAATCCCTAGAGGTGGTTGCTTAAGTTCCTGCAAAATATTTCAATGAAATTTGATTCAGAATAAATTGAATATTCTTCACTATACGGCTATACACCAAAGGATGTAATGACTCAATGAGCTATAGATATCTCAGTATCATCACAAACATTCACAAATGGTGCATAATGACTATGGGTAATGGAATGACTCCAGAGTCATCAAGAAGAATTATTAATGAATAATTATAGCACATAAACTTGAAGAGGAATAAATTATTTCTAAAAATACTAGAAATAACACAGGCTATGAGACACTCTTTAAGTAATGACTTGTTCTTTCCCATTAACGTTAAATAATTCAAAACCAGATGCTTCCCTTTTATTTGATATAATTAAATGATAATGATTTTTATATCAGTCTTCTTAGAGCCAAATTACCAAACCAGAATCTCTACTACCAGAAAGTAACCCTGAGTATGTCTGCTTTATATGTGCAGCACTAATAGTCAGTAACAAAAATCAAGTTCCTAGCACCCACAGTATTCTTTTTGTTGCTATATAATACAGTGTGTGCAAATGAGAAGTAAACAGATCACCTAGTTCACTCTTCTTTCAGCATATAAGGCTCTATTGGCATTGCACAAGAAAAAAAAAACTGCTTTCTGCTGGCATGTCTGTAAATAAGGAACCATCTATTGACTTCAGTGTACATGCTATTAATTCCTCCAGATCATTAATAAGTGGAAAATTGAATTGATCTCAACCTTTGCTTGTAGTTTCCTGCCCCACACAATCCTGGAAAGGATTTTTACTGTGGATGCTCATTTGAAACCTAGTTAGTCCTCCTTCAGTTTGTATTAGTCTAAACCTTCTTGGACTGGCAGCCCACATTCAAAATGGTGACTTCGCTCTTAATGGCTCGCCATTTTTTCCTTATAAAATCATATTAATTATCACACAGAGATTTTCAGATCTGGAAGAAACTTTAATGGCCATGTAGCTCAACTCTTCCTTGAAAATAGTGTCTTCTGTAAAGTCTTCACTTGGTACAACTGGACCATGTTTGGAAGCTAACTCACTACCTCCCACCTTCCCCCTTTTGAACTCATTTGACTTAGGGCAAAACTCCATTCTGACATTTACCATTTGGTCACTCATCATAGGTCTACCCTCAGAGTCTACCCACGTCAATGTAAGTCCTTTTCTTCATGACCACTCTTCATATGTTTAAGGATAGAAACTATGTCCCCTTAGTCTCCTCCTTGTCAGATCTTAACTACTTTTCAGAAATCGGAAGATTACATTCCTTCACCATTGTGACAACAATCCTGTGAATTTGGTTTAATTTGTCTATATGTTTCGCTTTGAGTTTGGCATTGGAGATGTGCTCTGGCCAAAACACAGAAGCCTGAGACCATCCCCTGTATCATTCTGAGTCTGATTCATCTTTATTTATGTAATTGAAATCACTAACTATTATAGCTGACCAACATCAAGCTTGACATTTACTAAAATCCCCAATCATTGATCTAACTTTACTTTAATACCTATCCTCATCTCAGGCCCTGGGATGCCTATATCTCAAGAATAGTAGCAGGAATCATAGAAGACGTTTCTGTTATAGCCACTCCTTTTCTTGGATGGAAGGTCCTTCAAGTGGCCTTGAATGATACTTCGGCCACCTTGCTTTAGCTTCCTCATTCCTATGGGTCTCTATTCTCCTAACATTGAAAGTCAAGTTTTTCTTTGTTTGACCTTTAGCACGTATATCTACCTATTTTCATGTGCCTACCTATCAAACCACCACTCTTTGTAACTTCTATATCTGCGCGTACCCTACTACTTGATGAGCTGGTTTCTCACTTCATTCTTTGTTTCAATGATTTATTTCTGTAAGCCTCTGGGATATGATATGTAAAATCTCAGAAAGATCACTTTCATATTCTGTTTCTGTGACATACACCAATATCTCTCACATTAAAACACAAGTCCCTCAGCTGCAAGGTATACATCCTACTATAATAAGAGGAAGATATAAACTTTTCCGCAGCTTTAGCATTGGGAACAGAATCTGACACCCAGGGGACATATCTCTTGGGATAGTTGAGTTCCAGGGCAGGTCACCAAAGCAGACTGCCATGGCTCTTTCTACAGCTCTTCTATTAGGACTATTAATTCATGCTGCAAAGTTTATGTGGGGAGGACAGGGGTTGTTGTTCTAATATCACTTTGTGAGTTTGAGTAGCTCATTCATTATGCAAGGCCTGTTTGTAAATATCGATAGCTTTAGCACTCAAAACTTAGAGCATCTATCCCCCCTCTTAGAAAAGAGCATTGTCTTGTCAAAGGAAAACCAAGATTTAAAAATCTGTTAAATCTCACATCGTTTAATAGCACCACTGTATGAGCCAAAGTTTAAGTATGTTGTCAAAGATAATCATATCAATATCACAGTGTGGGACAGAGCTTCACTAAGGATTGTTTTTCCTTCTGAATTTTCTGTATCCTCTCCTAAATGCACTGCTATCCATTTCATTGACAAGTTGAAGTTCATTGCCGCTATTAATATTTCAGAAGTATGATGCCACCTTGCCGCCTCTCTCTCTGTTCTGAGCTCTGCTACATAGATTGTACCCTACAGAGCTGACATTTCAATTAAGAGAACACTCCTGCCAAGTCCCTGTTCGGCCCGCTCTGTCCTGACCTCCATCGTTGGCACAGTTTTAGTACTTTTGCCACTGACCACATTTTCTTCTTGTTGGATCATTTCATAATACTCTTTCCTTTGACCTTGTTTTATGATGTACTGTGCAGGATTGTTTCTTAATTTGAAAGAGAGGGGACTATCTATGTAAATTATTTAAATTTCTTCTGCAAGGGATATTTGTCTCTTCTCCCCCACTTATTTATTCAATCATTGATTTATATCAGTGTGGACTACTGGATCACCATTCACATTTAAAAACTCACATTAGGATTCCTTCCTCACATAAGGCAATTCTTTCCCTTGAAATTCAAGAGGAGATTTTTTGCAGCCCTCATATTTTAATTTCTTCTTCAGATGGTATGATTAGAACTAATGCTCATTCCAATTACTATATGGCTCTGAGAATTTTGAAGGACCAGGGCCCAGAGTAATTACATTTAAATTAGGAGACCACATAGTATAGTGTTAGAAGCATGGACTAACCTGCCTGAGTTCAAATTATGGGTCTGCCTTTTGGTTGGTATATGACCTTGGGTAGGTTATTTAAGCTCCCTGTATCTCAGTTTTTCATCAATAAAATGGGGATTATAGTAATAATGTGTGGGGTTGTTATGAAGTTAAATGAGATAACCTATGTAAAGCCCTAAGTGCCTGGAACAGAGTATAAAATCAACATCAGACATAAAAACCACAGTTTATATTTTACACACCAGATAATGTCATGCATGGTAAGAGGTGCAACTCCTAGTTAATAATACTTGGTAAAATAGAAAATGCTATTAACCAAAGGTGAAATTAGTGTAACACAGAATGCCCTAGACCAGTGGTTCTCAACCTTCCTAATGCCGCAACCCTTTAATACAGTTCCTCATGTTGTGGTGACCCCCAATTTCATCGTTACAAATTGAACATAATTAAAGCATAGTGATTAATCACAAAAACAATATGTAATTATATATGTGTTTTCCGACGGTCTTAGGTGACCCCTGTGAAAGGGTCTTTCGACCCCCAAAGGGGTCGTGACCCACAGGTTGAGAACCGCTGCCCTAGACCATAGTTATTTACTTATAACTCTAGTATTCCATATACTTCAGTAGGAATGAAACGAAATCTGAGTAAAACACTCTGCAAAATAAAAGCTATGTAAACAAATAAGGTGCTAAAGTTGGGACAGGTAGTAGAAGGCCTAGATATTGTGACCCAGGCTCCCTTCCAGCCTATTCTGTTCCATCTCTCCATACATGCGTTCAGAGAGAAAACTACAGCATGAAGGACAGCCAGCCAACTGCTGGTTTCCATAAGTAATGTCGTCACGTATGGACTGTCTGCAGCTGCTAGTGCAAGACATGCCAGAGCTCAGTAGTTGTGTCAGAGACAGTATAATGTAAAATGCCCATTATATTTACCAAATGTTTGCCAACTATTTATTGTCCTAGTGAAACTAATTTACAGTTTCCCACAGAACCCCTCAACATCTCTGCCATTCTATCTTTGCTCATGTTGTTTCTTCACCTTAAAATGCCCTTCCTTTTATTTTCACAAGTTTAAATTGAACAATGCTAGTGGATCTTGCAAACGTCCCTTTTCCTTGTGAAGCCTACTAAACTTCCAATTAGGAGACTGTATTCACCCTCCAAATGTCTAAATAGTTACCTCCTGATATACAGGTATTTAGGTAACTGGCTTTGTTCACCTTAACTATTAATATCTTGAGGACAGAATTTAATTATGTATTTGTATCTCCGAAGTACTGCATCAACAGGTACTCACTGAATAGTTGTTGAATGCAGGCATGCATGAAGAAGGAAATTGAGTCATTTGGCTAAAACTAAAGTATGTCCAGCAGTGATCTCCAAGCATCTTCTTTTCCTGCCCTTCCCAGTTTGCAAGAATTCCATAGACAAGGCAGGGCAGGGACTTCATCACTGACAATATCAAGAATTAAAAAACCTCAACAAAATATCTGCTACATGTGTAAGCACCAGTGCGAGTCCTAAGGTAGCCCCGCAATTTGGCCAAGAGGGGACTGAGAAAATCAGTTTGTGCCTGCAATTAGATGTCTTGGGTAAGAACTCAAAAATACAGCCACTTCTGCATTAATGCAATGACATTTTATTATTATTATTATTATTATTATTATTTCACAGGAATTCTGTTTACCTAATTATTTTACCAATGAGAAACTTTAGAACAAAATGACTCACACAAGGCAACCTAGTTAGTATCTCCAACCTAATCATCTGATCCCAGACGCAGTGCTCTTTTCAATTCACTGACCTGGAAGGTCCAACTGAGCAGTAAGTATCTCTCTATTAGCTGCCCAGATTCTGGCAGACTTCTAAATTGGATCCGTTGTGAGCCATTTGTTGGAAACAAATTTCCTTTGGCTTTCTTTCCCCCAGCTACATGTAGTTCCCATCTGCTTTATAGGTTTACAGAGCCTGAGAATTGGCCAAGTAATAGCCCTAGTGTCCACTGAAACAGAGAATAAT
The DNA here is from genome assembly GCF_000147115.1 of Myotis lucifugus. NCBI lineage: Eukaryota > Metazoa > Chordata > Mammalia > Chiroptera > Vespertilionidae > Myotis > Myotis lucifugus. The sequence continues at coordinate 147,996 of NW_005871064.1, forward strand.
AACGGTAGAGAGAGCTCCGGACAATGTCACAAGATATCTGGGTCCTGCCCCCTAATTTACAAGGTTGGCTTGTTCTGAGCAAGTCCCTTTCCTGTTCTGTGCCTCCATTTCTCTATTTGCAAATGAGAGACTAGGCCCAGATGACTCCCACCCTCTGTCCAGTGCGAACACTTCATCATCGCGTTACCGTGCTGGGAGGTGGGCACCATTCTGAGAGGTTTAGGCACCAGGGGCTGCCAGGGGACTGTGGGTGTTGTCTGAGAATAGCAGGGAGATCTACTCCATCAGCTCTGGCCAACCCAGTCCTTGTTGCTCCCCATCTATGAAAATATATCTGTACCCATGTTCTCTTCAGCAATAACAGCCAACACATGAAAAAACGTAGGTGTCCATGGATGGGTGATTGGATAAAGAAAATGTGGCGTGTGTGTGTGTGTCTACACACATATACACACACGCATGTATATACACACATGTATGTGTATATATACTCATACACATACAGAGAATAAGGAAATACTGCCATTTGGGTGACATGAATGGATCTTGGGGGAACTATGCTAAGTGAAATAAGCGAGACAGAAATGATAAATACTGCATTTTACCTGTACATGAAATCTGCAATGGAAAAAAACACACACAAGCTCATAGAGACAGAAGACAGATTGGTGGTTGCCAGAGCCAGAGAGTTAGGGGTTGGATGAAATGGGTAAAAATGGTCAAAAGATACAAATTTCCAGTTACAAAATGAGTCAGCCATGGAGCTGTGATGTACAACATGGTAAATATAGGGAATAATATTATATTGCATATCTGAAAATTGCTAAGAGAGTATATCTTAAAAGTTCTTATCACAGGAAGAGAAACTTGTAACTATGTGTGGTAACGGAGGTCAACTAAGTCTTACTGTGATCATTGTTTCACAATATACGCACATAAAATTATGTTGTATACTTGAAACTGGTGTAACATGTCAACTATGCCTCAATTTTTTAAAAAAGTCATACTGCCAATGCCTCATAGACATAAAGTGACCAAGCAAACATGACCACTGACCAGCCTCTGGGTAGCACTGCAGGAGAGTGTCAGGGCAGTAAAAAGCCCTTTTCCCTTTAGCAACTCCTCTCTCCTGGCTCAGATAGACATCCCTACATTTCCAAAAGCAATCTCAGGAATTGCCCTTCAGGTCTCTAATTCCCCACAATCCCCAGGCAGCAGCTTCCAAGGTTGACACATTATTTCACAAACCCTGATAACAAAATCCCAAAAAGTTCCTTCTCCTCCAGGTAGCATCTTCACTGCATATTGGATGGGCTGCCTGCTTCCCAGAATGTTTTTTCTTTCCTCCTTCTCTGATCACACACCTCTGGACTGCTAAGCGTTCTTAAAACAGTTCTTAATTGTTCTGTCTCCAACTTGAGCTGCAAATGCAATTGCAAAGGAATAATGCAGCATAGTATCGCTCTCAGTAACCTAACCTTCATTAGGTTTAATTGGTGATTGCAATGGTTATAACACAAGCTAGAAAAGAAACTTGTTATCTATTGCCAACCTTTTAAGCTTTCCAGGAAACATTCAGTCAATCTGAGGGGAAAGATATTCTATAAAAGAGTGAAAATGGCTCAGCTGGTGTGGCTCAGGGGTTGAGCGTGACTTATGAACCAGGAAGTCATGGTTCCATTTCCGGCCAGGGCATATGCCTGGGTTGCAGGCTCCATCTCAGTGTGGGGAGTGCAGGAGGCATCTGATCAATGATTCTCTCTCATCACTGATGTTTATCTCTCCCTCTCTCTCTCCCTTCCTCTCTAAAATCAATAAACATATATTTTTTAAAAAAAACATGTGATGCATCCATATAACCATAACTAATGGACATAAGACACTGGGGGGTAAGGGAGGGCAGGGGCTTGTCAAGGGTGGGGGGGAAAAAAGGACACTTATGTAATACCCTTTGTAATACTTTTAGCGAAAAATAAAAAAATAAAAAAAAACATGTGAAAATATATAAGAATAAGTGTATTTTCATGAGAATGTGTGTGCATGTGTATGTGTATATGAATTCCTGGTGATATGGAGACTTATTTTGCAGGAGACTAAAACCCCACAAGTTTTCTTTCTGTTCACTGTTCTGAAAACGTGACATGCATAGAAGGGCAGAAGAGAGTGAGACCTAAGGGAGTGAACTGAAGACCCTGCCTGCTGAGCCAGTTGTTCTTGATAGAAGAGGAGACCTGTGTGACCATGAGCATTTATCACGACAGGAGGCAGGCAGCAGGGGAGGAGCGTCTTGTGATGCCACAAGAAAAGGAAAGGAAGGACATGCCAATGGAGGGGACATTGAAAATAGACCCAATGACCTGCTTGCTCCTTGGCTGGTGGCAGGATATTCAGTGCTTCAATGTAGTTACCACCAGGTTCTCTGTCCCCAGCCTGACAAGGTGAGGACCGCAGGGAGAGCCAGTGACAGCAGGAGAAAAATCCTCACACACTCCAGAGAAAACACTGACTTGGCAAGATAAACAAGGTAAGCTGTGACTCAGTTCACATCCATGAAGCCTATTTGGGGCAGGAGAGAGAAAAGGATGTCTATGCATCACCTATGTCCCTGCTTTCTCGGCCCCCTGGCATGAGAGAGTCTTCAGGAGAAATAGGGGCAACTGTTCCTGTGGCCAGGTTTCTTCCTCACAGGTTCACAGCCTCATGAGTGTCCATACTTTGAAGGGTAGTCCATGGACCATTGACACTCTGTGAATCTTTTGACAATTTGGCCTTGACAAAAGGTTCGTGGTGTTCATCAAATTTTGAGAGGGGCCTAGGACCTGTAAGAGTTTCTGAATCGCAGCTGAAGCTGGACTTAGCAGTCACTGTAGAAACTGGCTCCCAGGTCGGCCACAGGGGCCAGGAAGTGCCCAGGAGGGTCCGCAGCCCAAGGGGCATGAGTGCATGAAATCCAGCTCTGCTCTCTCCTCAAGCTTTGCCCTGGTGTAGCCAAGGCTGAGGGGATCCTTTCTGTATTTTACTTGCTCAGAGGGGCCTTCGTTTCATAATTCACATGAATGCCGTGTGTGCTAACAGTGATTGTTATTTTTCCTCTCTTCCTCCATGGTCCCAAGGCTAAGTACCTATCCTGTCAGCCTAAACCTGTGCCATGACCCCAAAATGCCTTTGCTTGGAAAACGGTATCCATTCTGCCCCCGTGCTGTTCAAGGAAGAATATTTTATTGAGTTATAGCAATTCACACTTTGTTCTTAGGCTTGCCTACTCTAAACCGCACTGTCCAACACAGGGGGAACGGGCCACAGATGGCTGTTGAGGACTTGAAATGGAACTGGTTCAAACTGAGATAAGCTGTAAGTATAAAATGCACCCTGGATTTTAAAGAATTGGAAGGAAGAAAAATTGTGCAATTTATTATTACTGATTTCATACTGATTTTATGTTAAAATTATAATATTTTAAAGATACTGGGTCAAATAGAATGGTAATACAATAAACATTACCAGTGATTTTTATGTTTTAAAATATGGCCACTGGAACTTTAAAAACTGTATATGTTCCTGGGCTCACATTGTATTTCTGTTGGACAGGGCTGCTCTGAAATATTCTGACCAGCCTTCACTTGACCCCCTCCCCTTCTCTGTTCGTTTGAAAGACCTGATCAATAAACAACCACTTTTTATGTTCAGATGAAATCTGTCTCTTTTCATTGTCTTCAGTGCTCAGTTGAACTCATGGAACTAGAGGGAGGTAGAGCACCACCCTCTCTGGCACAACTGCAGACACATCTCCTATTATTTCTGCAGGATAAACATCCACAACACCTTCAACTCCCTCCCCTGTTGTGTTTGAAATCTCCTTCCAGAATGCTCAATTTTCTTTGGTCTTTTGGACTAGAGTTTGAAAATATAACCTCTTGCCCCTTCAATCCATTAGAATGCTTGATAGTATTTCTTAAACAGAAATTTTTCAAAATCTGTAGTACCACAACATAAGTGATTCTCTATAGTTATAGTTAGATGCTTTGGTTCTGTGGCTTAACTTAAATTATTTTGGCTAACATTTAATTCAATTTTTAAATTATTCAAAGCTTCAAATAAGCATCTATCATGTACTCTAAACATGCCCTTTTAAATGCTTAAAACTATTTATTCTTTCAATACTTTTGAAAAAAATGCCATTGAATTAAACATTTTCAAAGTTTTTCAAATTCAGAGGTGGCATCTAAATGAGAGCTGGATTATTCTATAATAAAAACTATTCGTATTATTACATTTTTTTCAGAAGCTACTTGACCATAGCAATAAAGGTTCTGATATCCATATTTGAAATATAAGGGTAATATTAAAATACACATAAAAATTTAGCTTTATAACAATAAAAATTTTCTTTTAGAAGCAAAGTACTTTAAACCAGTCCCTCATCTCTAAGTTACACACTCAGAGCCTCCCAGAGAATCTGGGTACCAGAGCAGTAGGCTCATTTATAAAGAATACAAATAAAGAATGACTAGGTTACATAGATTTGAGAGCCACTGACAATATTTAACAAGAATATCAATGATGAAAGGCCACGTCCTGGCTACTTAGCAAGCCTTAAGACCAAAGGAAGTCCTCCCTTCTGCCCCACAAACAGAGCAAAACTCAGGTCCCAACCTTATTAAATACCAAAGTTGAAAAGATTCTAATGTTGCCCTAGCTGGTTTGGCTCAGTGGACAGGGCATCAGCCTGTGGACTGAAAGGTCCCAGGTTTGATTCCCGGTCAAGGGCACATGCCCAGGTTGCAGCTTGATCCCCAGTGTGGGGCATGCAGGAGGCAGCCAATCAATGATTCCCTCTCATCATTGATGTTTCTATCCCTCGTTCCCTCTCCCTTCCTCTCTGAAATCAATAAAAAAACATGTATTTTTTTAAAAAGATTCTAGTGTTTATCTATTCATGCCCTTCATTCTCCAGTTCTAAGAATAACACAAAAATAAAATGACTTTCCAAAGGTAATAATTAGAATATAGAGGATATGAAAACAGAATTCAATCTTTCTCTTCTCAGGTTGATGAAAGCTATCTACATCGCTTGTAGAAAATGAGGGTTAATGTTTTTAATCCATCCAAGAATTTTTTTTTTTTGGCACTAAAGAGAATCATCAGCAGTGTTGAGGGTAATGTGAAGATATAATTAAAATTGTCTTCACAGTTCTGAGCTCACTTGTTCTTGCTTGATAGAGCAGAAGGAGAAGACCATATGGATATTGAACAGGAATAAATTATGAGTGAGGTGGCCAAGAGTGGCAGGAAGAACACTGCACTGGAGTAATGAAGATCTAGCCCCACCTTTGGCTCCACCCCCTGTGTGCCATGTTATCAGGTTAAGTCTCATCCATAAAGTAGAGACAGTGTCAGCTGCTCTACTTGGCTCATTGGGTGACCACATGGACCAAATGAGGTAATGCCTTTGGAAAGGCATTTAGGACAATGTCTGCTCAAGAGTGAGTTGTTGCTTCCAAATTTCTGCTGCCCAATAACTTTCTAGAAGAAAATGCTACTAGCTCCATTTTTTTTGCTGAATTTCTAGGATTTCTACTCAGTTTTTACCAGAGACATTGTCCCTTAATAAATGCCCTTTCCTAAGAAAGTAGACTTCACCTCTCCTTGTAGGTCTCAGCCCTAAGACAGGTCAGCCAGCAGTTTACAAAACAGAAGCATGAAGAAGAAAGAAAATTTCTCAGGGAACATGAAAACTCAAGTTGGTGCCAGATCATGACAGATAATCAATATTTAAAAATAAAAACACTCTTTCTAGCACCAAAGTTTATCTTATAACAACAACAAAAAAATCTGATGAGGATCTCCATGGAGACATCCTGATTGATGACAGGAATATGACACCAGTTTAGTTTTCCTTAAAGAAGTGCTAGTGGAACATTAATAAAATCCAATCAAATGGTGAATAATAAATTACAGTGCAGAGTTCACATGTGAATGACTAAGCTGTAGTGGTGAGGAGATGTTTTTAGATATAAACAAGCTTAGGGTTAAGTTGGCTCTTGCTCATACTTTAAGCAATGTTTTTCTTTATTTTGTGCCCATCAGCACTACACACACACACACACACACACACACACACACACACTGAGAAAAGGAAAAAATGTGATCTGTTGAAAATCCAATATAATCAAGAATAATTTTGGTGATATAATAGATGACAGTTTTATATGCAGGATGGTTCAAAGGATCTCTAACAGCCTAAATAGATTCTCAAGTCAAGAGCATGAAGCACAATAACATTCCCATCTTCCACAACTCATTCCTGGGTTCTTCTTTGAGTTTTTTGGAAGCCCCAAAACTCAACTTGAAGTTTACCTGCCCTTCTCTCATTCTTTGACATGAGAAAGCAGGCTCCTCTTTTCCCACCACCATTCATTGTTAGCATAACAATAGTGTTCTTAATAAAAAGCACAGGAGACATTGGCATAGAAACCAATTAAATTCAACTACTGTTTTCTGGAATCCCATGATAACTCCATTGTGGAAATGAGACTAACACATCTCATAAAAAGAATGAAATCAGAACAACATGTTTAATCTAATAAAGCAATTCAATTTGTAGAATTTATTGGGCTGGTAGTGGTCTAGAAGGAGTAGTTCAAAAACTCGTTGTGTGCATGAGAAAATAGAAAGAGGGATGTGTGACATTGACTCACATCAAGGAGAAGGTGGAAATACCTTGTCTTATAGCCTCCCCGACACCCCCACCTGACTCTGCTTCCCATTGATCTATCCTGCTACACTGATACCCAACCCTTCTCCTTAATACAGCTGAAAAGTGATCCAAACTTCAGGACTCTTCTTCCTGCTTTTCCCCATCTTTATTTTCTCTTCCTGTTTACTCCATGCCCCAAATCAAAAGCACTGGGATTTTGCTGTGCAATCCCTTCCTCAAATACTCAGAGGCTCTCTCGTCAAATGCCTGCTCCACCCCCTGCCCTCCTTCTCTCTCTCACACACACTCTTGAGTAGTTCAATCCTGGTTGCTTTCATATTTACAAAAACTCTTATCATAGTGTCTGTGAATAAAGATGACTCTAATATGTTCCAGATACTTGCTGAAACACAGCATGAAAAATTTACCTCTAATCCCACACATTAAAGATTAGAGGCAAGAAGGATGAACCATTACCCATATCAGGTAATGCCTATCCACTGTAAGCATTCAAACTCTCCACTTAAATGTAGGTATATTTTCCAAAGAACTGTACCTTTTACTGCTTTTTTACTCTATCTCGTTATTACCAATCAAGATGGCCTTCTCTCTGAACATCCTATATAGCCCTGATACCTCTCTTCTTCATAGCTTTACTTGTACCTTTCTCCTTTCTGGAATTATTTTCCTCTTCCATTCTACTAATTCAAATTCTACACTTCCTTCAAGTCTTAATGCATGTTCTTTCTCAACCATACAAATCTCCATGACTAATACAGTCGACAGTTTCCCCCAAGCATTTCACTGTACACTGCCTGGTATTGCTCCAGAATTGCTAAATGTATGGCTGCCTCCTAAAAAGGTAAGATAGTAGGGAATCATAGTTCTTACTTTGTTTATATTCCCCGTTTTTATCATGTGCATTTGTGTTATGGGTTAGTTTGTCTTTTAGAATAAATGCTGCTATTATTACACATTCAATTCAATTGAACAAGTCCCTGTGTTTGGCATTAAAAAAGAAAAATGAAATATGATAACATCCCTGCCCTGGTACAGGTAACATTACAGTAAGGAAGGTGGCCTTTCTCAAATAATTAACCCCTAAAATTTCTTAAGATAAAATATCTTCTTGAAATATTCTGTAAATCTATTAGCAACTTGTTGCCATGTAATTGTATGTTTCAGGCCACAGTATATCTCGCTTTCTCTACTAAGAGAACAAAGTTAAATACCTATAATTATTGTGAATAACTCTTCTCTTCAGAAAAAGAACCATACTTAAGACCACATGCCCTGGTGCCACCAAAATTGAAGGGCCTTTAGAAAAGAAGACAAGGTAATGTCAAATGAAAAGGAATGCTATGGTTTTAAAATCCAGAGGGTCATTAGCCGCCTAGTGTGTACATTTAAAGAAAATAAAGAAAACAATTGGCATTGTGATACAGGAATATTTCCACTGAGTCAGCATAATGCATGAAACATCATATGGCACAACAAAGAAGCAAATACCGTCTCTGGCATCTCAATTCCACTGCAATTACCAAGACTCCCCACTGACCTTTCCCACTGAACCTTCAGCCAAGATTATTTCATGGATTCACTTTGAACTTCCTCTTGGGCCTTTGCAGAGAATATTTCATTTAGGAATTCTGAGGACTTGTATCTTGAATTCATTCAACACCCACAAAATCTGGGATTAAAGAAAGAACTCACCATATATATAATCAGAGATATGACTTGGAGAAATCCCCACACCAGTTTACATTCTAACATCAAAACCCCAATTACTAATTAACATATAATTGCTGAAATCAGACTCATTTCCATCTGGAAAGAACAAGAAGCTAATTTTTTACACACATGTCTGTCAAACCCAGGCCAGCCATCAGCCTTAGTGTTGAGGCCACACCATCCACCATCCATCATTCATTCATTCATTCATTCATTTATTCACTCAATGCACTTTATTCAAAAGCTACAATGCATTTGATATTGCTTAAGGCTCTGGGAGAAAACACAAAAGGAGAACAGATGGCCACTGCTACGAAGGAGTTTACAATCAAGGTTAAAAGTTTATAAGAAACTACTAGAGAGAAATGATATTAAGACAAGTCAGGAACTGCAGGGAAGAAAGCAACTCTCTGGGGAGTTAGTCTCGCAAAGCTCGTCCTATGAGCTGGGCCTTTTGAAAGGTGAGGAAGATGCAGGTGGTATCCTGAAGCTCCTTCCATTCTAGGGCAACAAGAGATGAAAGGAGACAGACAAATCAACATACAAGGCAGGGTTTATTATGTAGTAACAAATAAGCAGGAGCCCTAGCTGGTTTGGCTCAGTGGATAGAGCGTCAGCCTGCGGACTGAAGAGTCCCAGGTTCCATTCCAGTCAAGGGCACATGCCTGGGGTGCGGGCTCGATCCCGAGTAGGGGGCATGCAGGAGGCAGCCGATCAATGATTCTCTCTCATCATTGATGTTTCTATCTCTTCTCTCCCTCTCCCTTCCTCTCTGAAATTTATAAAAATACATTTTAAAAAGTAAGGAGAAAATATAGCTGGAAGAGAAAAGGAAGAAATAAACAGCTTAATTTAGGAAAGACTTCATAGGTGTTGGTGAAAGTTGGTGAATATATATATATATATTGAGTTCTTTCTTTAATCCCAGATTTTGTGGGTGTTGAATGAATCCCAGATACAAGTCCTCAGAATTCCTAAATGAAATATTCTCTGCAAAGGCCCAAGAGGAAGTTCAAAGTGAATCCATGAAATAATTTTTTTATTGTAAAAGTAATATGTGATGAGATTTAGAAAAGTAAAAGTAAAAAGGGCAGTGCTGTGGGAGAGAAGAGGATATCACCATCCATGAGATTTGAAAAGTATAACAAATGAAGAAAATAGTTCAGGTGACTCAGTCATATGAACAAGGCAGGAAGTTAGCAGGAAGGTAGGAAGTGACCAGATTTCAGGGCCCCGGGTAGTGGGATGGGAGCTGGAGGAAAGCAGCAGAGGCTACTGAGAGAGTAGACCTCACAGGCAGGCTGGGATACAGGCGTGGGGGATTGACGCTGTGCTGGGGATGGAGGAATCCTGGCCAAACCCAGCTGCTGTTTGAATGCTGGAAGAAATGTTCACTTCTGTTTTAGGAAGGCCTCCTGGTGATGGTTCATAGCCTGAATCCAGGCCAGGAAGCTTGCTCAGGTGACCTGCACAAAAGTTAAGATTTAGACTTTCAGAAGAAAGGGGCAATCTTGCAATGATGGGCAGAAGACAGGCAATTCTAATTCTAGTACTCCTGGGTAAGAGCTATACTTCATCAGAGATGCAACATGGGATTGTAAGGCAGGAAGTGGGGGTACAAACATGGGGAGACCCCTGACTGGCTTTGAGGAACCAGCATGTGGCATCACAGTTTCTCACGGGGGAAATTGTCTCTAGGAATCTACATCTTTGTTCTCTTTGTCATATCTTTATGTTTTTTCCAGACAAGTATTATTTGGGGAGACGAGATGGCTATAGGAGGTCCAAAAATGCATCATGCAGGGGACCGCAGCTGCCTCCTCTACTGTCATGTTAAGTCTCCAAGTTAGAAACCCCGGGAGATATTTATGCCCAGGAAGAAGATTCCAGCTAACTGTGGATTTGCCTCCAGGCAGCAGCCTCAACAGTAGCTGTGTTTACTTCCCAACATTGAATTGAAAACATCATTTTGAAAAAGCTAATTTCCCAAATCCCATCCCACAACAGCCTAATTTTAGAGCCTTTGAAAGCTAATAATTTCAAAATTGTACGCAACCGTTTCTTGTTTATCTTTTGCAGCCCAAGTCTAAATATATCATAAGGAAGATTTTAAATGCGACTTGATCTATGTGTTTACTTATTACTGCATGCATTTCCTTATTTCCTGAAGCAAAATCACAGGAACTTATTGCTTCCTGTTGGTGTTTGTCCTCTAGACCTGTGGTCGGCAAACTCATTAGTCAACAGAGCCAAATATCAACAGTACAACGACTGAAATTTCTTTTGAGAGCCAAATTTTTTAAACTTAAACTATCTAGGTAGGTACATTGTTATTAACTTAATTAGGGTACTCCTAAGGCTTAGGAAGAGCCACACTCAAGGGGCCAAAGAGCTGCATGTGGCTCGTGAACCGCAGTTTGCCGACCATGGCTCTAGACTGAAGGTAGTTTCCCTATGATAAGATACGGACCTGGGGGAGAAACTCAGATGAAGAAAAATCAGAGTTCCCCATTACACTCTCCAGTGTAAATGAATCAAATCCAATAACCCCTCACTCGCATGGCACAGGCGCTGCACCCGCCTATAGACAGCTTCTCTCGCTTTAAGGACGATGCACATCAGAGAGGCACTGCACTGAATCGACATCATTCACGAAGGAACTAATCAGACCCAGTTCTCCAAGGGAGCCTGACTGTCAGCAACACAGAACTTTAAAGAAGAGATTGTTTTAAAAGCTGCAAACTTCTCTTGTAAAAAAAGTTAGTTTTCTTGGGAATTAAGGATTTATTTTTATTTTTTTTACAAAACATTAAAATGATCCTTCAGATAAAAGCAAAGTAATACAATAAAAAAGGCATTTTAACTAGTAGAAAGAAAGGTGACACACCCTAGGCCCTAGGTCAGAGGTCCTCAAACTTTTTAAACAGGGGGCCAGTTCACTGTCCCTCAGACATTCCACACATACGCACTGCGGGCCCGGGATGAGTCGGCTGCTAAGCAGGACAGGCAGCAGCGGCAAAAACACCAGGCAGGCCGGATAAATGTTTTCTGCAGGCCGCATGTGGCCCACGGGCCGTAGTTTGAGGACCCCTGCCCTAGGGGGCTGTATAGAATTCGGGGTATTTCCAAAGTCATTTTTGAAGAGGATTCAGGTGTGTGCTTAAATCAAACAGCAACATTCCTCTGGCCGTTCTATAAGATGGGGGGCTCTGGCAGCATTTTAGACCTTGTTTCCTGGCAATTGTCATCAGTTTTGGCCCAAATCAACTTCATAAAAATCCCCCCACCCCCAAAAAAAAGGTTGGGGACTTTGTCAGAGATCTGAATGGAAGCCATCTCCTCCCAAGGAATGTTCAAGCTTCAATATGATAGCCTGACCTTTATTAAAATCCTTATATTGATAAAACAGAATCCCCTTAGCTGGGTAAGAGAAGACCGTCCAGGGAAGCCCACAGCTGAAGTTAAGTTACAGTGAGGAGAAGACCTGAATCAGGAAGAACAGCCTGCTACCTTGTCCATCTGACCCAGCTTCCATTTGTCTTTCTTCCACTTTCATGCTCAGAGCGCTTCTCAAAGTTCTAAGCACACCTGTGAGGCTCCTTTCCTCCTCTTTCTCACATGCCATCCTTCCTCCCACCAAGGCCCCTGCCCCTTTCTCTGCTGGCCAACCACACCGACCTTCACATGCTGCTAGGAATGCCTTGCTCTTTTGTTCTCCTCTGCCCCTGTGCTCGCCTTTACCTACTTCTTTCCATTCCCAGCTTAAAGCCACCTTTTCACGGAGGAGCCCAGATTCCCTAGGGCAGCGGTTCTCAACCTGTGGGTCGTGACCCCTTTGGAGGTCGAACGACCCTTTCACAGGGGTCGCCTAAGACCATCTGAAAACACATATATAATTACATATTGTTTTTGTGATTAATCACTATGCTTTAATTATGTTCAGTTTGTAACAATGGAAATACATCCTGCATATCAGATATTTACATTACGATTCATAACAGTAGCAACATTACAGTTATGAAGTAGCAACGAAAATAATTTTATGGTTGGGTCACAACATGAGGAGCTGTATTAAAGGGTCGAGGCATTAGGAAGGTTGAGATCCACTGCCCTAGGGCCTTATATTACCTCCTCTGTGCTCTCAAAGCGCTTTCACAAGCTCATACAGCCCCGCACACTTTGCGGTGTACAATGAGACATTCATGTTTTTCCGACACCAGGTATTTGGGGCCTGAAGGAGGGGGGCCTATATTGTCCTTGTGCATAGTAGAGGCTCAGCAAACGCTTGTGGAATGACTGAGTTAGGAAAATCCCATGTGCCAATTTGCACAGAATATATTCCTGTCATTTCAAATAGAAAGGCTTTTGTATTATTTTTTAAATACATAATTTTATTGATTTTAGAGAGGAAGAGAGGGATAGAAACATCAATGATGAGAGAGAATCACTGACTGGCTGCCTCCTGCATGCCCCCCACTGGGGAGTGAGCCGGCAACCCCGGCATGTGCCCTGACTGGGAATCAGACCCTGACCCTGACCTCCTGGTTCATAGGTCGACGTTCAACCACTGAACAACACAGAGGGGCAAGGCTTTGGTATTTTTTATGTTGTGTCCACTTGAACTGTTTTAGTATTTTTAAAAAGCATCCACTTTCCAATAAGCCTCCCAGGCAATTTTCCCAAATTAATTCTGGTTTTACAGAGATCGTGCCTTTTATTGGACAGTATATTTTATTAGACATGTTTTCAACATGTAGTTATAAAAGCTCTGCCAACAAGCCTTTCCAAATGCATCAACTTGATTAAAGAGCTGTATTGCAAGTGGACACCGGTGACAGACATTAGCTGTACAAGAGCTGGGGTACAGTGAGGAGGAGGAGTCAGACAATAAAGGAACAATTGTTTTCTTCTCTCACATTCAATTCTGCTGTTTCTAAAGGTTCCCCAAGGGGGAGAGCCCAAGTGGATGGTCCACATTCCAGGCTCCCCCCTCCAAGAGCAGCCTCAGGTTAACAGCAAAGTGCCCAATGCATCCAGAAATTGGATCTTGCAATATCAGGCTTTGAATGAAACTTCCACAGTAGGAGATGATGTATGATTACTGTCAGTAGTTCTTTGATTGATTATTGATTGTAATCATATGCTCTCTCCCATGATGGAACTGGCTATAATGCATCCATGCAGTGACTAATAATGCCATGTCCCTCATTTTCAAAGGCAACGTATGCATATTGCCGCTTGAGATAAATTACTCATCGACAGTGGGGGATGGAGAAAAGTGAGAAAGGAATGATTCTAGTTTACTAGTGACTGAATGATATATTGTGTCAATATCTGTGTCCCAGCTATACATGATGGGGTTGGATGAAACTCACAATGGGGAGCCAACATGTCAGGTAGCCTGCCTACTGGATTCATTGCCAACAAAGTGAAATGCAATTGACAAGCTCAGTAGAAATTATGTTTCCAAATAAATATTTCACTTGTGTAAAAAAAATTAATGATCACTAATGAAGTACCTCAAGTTTAAAATATTTCCCTGGATTGCTTTAGTTAGGAGCCAAAGAAAATAAGTATCAACGATGAATTTTTGCTTTCAATTTGCAATGTAGCACTTAATCATTGCTTTTACTAAATTTGTGACCCTGGCTAGGTTAATTAGCCTTTTTGAATCACAGCATCTACTGCATGCCTAATGCTCAACAAATATTTGTGCAGTGAATGAATGAGTCTTGATCTCTCTACCATAGATGGCTTAGAAAGGAAGTCAGGTTTGCAAACTCAAATCTCTCATAGGCCAAGTGTGTGAATTAATCTAATGGGGTATGAGGAAGCATATAGTGGGGTCTGTAGAGAAGTGGAGGTACTCACATTTTATTTTAAAAATAGACTTAGGCAAGTTAAATAAGGCTTCCTGATAGATTTGTTATTTTTTCCACAAGCTTGAGTTAATATGTGAGCTTCCAGTTTGTCCATCGTGACTTGGATGATATGGTTGTTATGAAACGTATGTGAAAGACTGCGTATAAAGCACTAACAGTGTTTGCTACTTTTAAAAACAGGAGCTAAACTTTAAATAGTATTTTAATATGAAGACATTAGAAAACATTTTTCTTACTATTAAACATAGCCTTCCATTAGTTCATGAATGGATAAACAAAATGTGGGTCTATCCATACAATAGAACATTATTTGACAATAAAAAGGAATAAAATGCAATACATGCTACAATATAGATGGACCATAAAATATGCTAAGTGAAATAAGCCAATCACGAGTGCCACATAATCACTATATACCTATCAAAATGGCTAAAATAATAATTAAAAAACTAAATGCTAGAGAAGACGCAGAGGAATTGTATTGCTCATACATTGCTGATGAGAATTTAACATGATACAGCCACTCTGGAAAATGGTTTGGCAATTTCTTATAAAACTTACATGCAATTACTATACAACCCCAAATTGCATTCACGGGCATTTATCCAAGAGAAATGAAAACTTATATTCATGCAGAAATATCTGTGGAAGAATTTCATAGCAAACTTCAGAAGGAAGGCAGGGGAGGGTGGGGGAAGGATAAGAGATCAACCCAAAGACTTTTATGCATGCATATAAGCATAACCAATGGACACAGATACTAGCGGGGGTGAGGGCATGTCCTAAGGGTTGGGGGTGGCCATGGAGAAGTCAATGGGGGGAAAAGAAGACATATGTAATACTTTAAACAATAAAGAATAAAAAAGGAATGTTCATAGCAGCTTTATTTATGAGCCAAAAACTTACAACAGCACACCTGTCCATTCAGTGGGTAAATGGTTAAACAAACTGTGGTACTTACATGGAATATGGCTTAGCAATAAAAAGGGGTGGACTTTTGATACATGCAGCAACTTAAGTCATCTCCAAGGAATTATGCCAAGTAGAAAAGTCCATCTCAAAAATTAATACTGTTTGATTCCAGTATTTTGAAATGACATTTTGGAAATGGAGAATAAATTAGTGGTCACAATGATTGGGGACAATTAGGGGTTATCAAAGAGTAACGCAGTACACAAGAATCCCTTTGGTGTTGGAATTCTTCTGCATCTTGATTGAGTAGTGGATACACACACCAACATGTGTCAAAATTGCTTAGAATTGCCCTAGCTGGTTTGGCTCAGTGGATAGAGCATTGGCCTGCAGACTGAAGGGTCATGGGTTCGATTCTGGTCAAGGACACATGCCCCAGTTGCAGACTCAATCCCCAGTAGGGGATCAATGATTCTCTCTCATTACTGATGTTTCTATATCTCTCTCTTCCTCTCTGAAATCAATAAAAATATATTTTTAAAAAATTGCTTAGAATTAAATACATAGCTATGCACTTGCACACACACAAGTAAAGCTGAGGAAATCTGAATAAGGTGAGTGGCTGCTATCCACATCAGTATTCTGGTTCTGATATTCTACAACGAAGCAAGAGCTCACCATTGGAGGGGACTGGGTTAAGGACAGGTAGGACCTTTGTGTACTATTTCTTATAATGTCATGTGAATCCACAATTATCTCAAAATACCTATTAAATTTTAAAGGCCACATATTATATGATCCTATTTTTATGAAGTGTCCAGAAAGGCATATCCATAAAGACATAAAGTACAGACTAGTGGAATGGGGGCTGGAGAGATGGTGGGAAAGATGCGATTGCTAATGTGAGTGGTGTTCCCTTTATGGTGGTGAAAATGTTCTGCAATTACATAGTGGTGGTGGTTGCGCAGCTTTGTGACTATGCTAACAGCCACTGACTAGTACACATTTCAAAGATGGATTTTATGTTACATGAATGATATCCCAATCACCCTTGACAGTTTGTCTCCAGGTTCTGAAAGGTGGCCCTCAGAAAAAGAAGACAATAGGACAGAATTTATAAATAACTCTCTTCTCACTCCCACCATCCCTTGGGAAAGAAACTTCTTCCCTTCACCTTCACTGAATTACTCATTTGAAAGAATGGCTTCCTACACACATACCCTTCAATCAATGGCGATGCACATTTCTCATATCCCCATTGAGCAGCACCTGAACAGAAATTTCAGCTCCCAGCACATGCCTTGAAAATGCCACTCGCTTTGTGCAGAAAAAGCACTGAAATCCGCACTAGTGCTTTATTGTTTTCTGCTGTACAGAATTTGCAACAATGGGTCAAGTTCTAGAACTAATCTTGGTGAGATTTAAAATGTGATCCATCCAGTTTCCATAATTTAGAGAAACAAACAAACAAAAAGATTAATGAATACTCAATAGAATAGATATTAACTCTTTGGTGTAAAATTCTCTTACTAATCATGACACATAATGCATATCCCGTGTGCTTTTGGACCTGTTTCATGAGTGCTAGCATGTGTATTTTCTTCCTAGAATAAAAGAAATTAGAGGATGGACATCACTTATGAATGTACAGCAATTCTGCACAGATGTCCCCAAATTCATGCATAGGCACAGAGGCCATTAGCAGACGCCCTTCATTTGATGATGGCTGTGAGGGGAACTACGTCACTGCAGAAAGACTGAAGCGGATTCTCCACCTTTTGCGCTGAGGAGGTGAAAGAGTGGAGGTGGGTATGAAAATGACACGGGCTCACAAAAGTCATAGTTGCATAAGCTGGTGGGTTGATTTGGGGGATTTAATTTCTTCCATTAATTTGAGATCAAGAATAAAACCTGGGTCATGCCAGATTATTTCAAAATGCTTTAGGAGGTATGAGTGCAGACACTAAGCCTCCAAAAGTGGTAACAATAGGTAACAACAGGCAGGAGGAACTATAAAAGGGAGGTAGGAGTGTGGGTGCCAAGGGATGTGGTTGAAATATTCTAAGATAGCATATTATTGAGTAATTTTCACAAGCCACAAGAGTTCAACACACACACACACACACACACACACACACACCAGAAAACTCATTGAACTATTGGGACCAAACAGGCTATAGATCAGGGAGAGAGAAAAACGTATTTCAACTGTCTACTTTCAGGATGAGAGATGCTATGAAATATTAAACACCTCTCTAGGGAAATAAATGTGATATTTTTAAATGCCAAATCCAAACCATGTTGTAATGAATATATTGCCTCACTTTAAAATGCATTTATACTGGTTTATCTTTTGACTACCAAAATTTTTTTTAAATTAAAGTTAGTGTTGAAGGGTTTTTGTTTTGTTTTGTTTTGTTTGTTTGGCAAATGTAGAAGAGAACTTCAGCATTTTTTATTGCTCTTCAAGGATTTCTAGTAGCCCCTCTTCCTTCTGGAGGCAGCCATACAAGGACTGCCTCCTTGTAGAGAGAAGCCCTGGTTTTTGGTTGTTTATAGAGGTTACACATTTCAGAACACGTTTGCAGGATTGATATAATACCTGGTGACTGCGTGGCTCATCACTTCAAAGGCAGCCCTGGAGAAAAGGAATTTCCTACAAAACAGCCCTGAAAACAGGAGGTTGGTTATAAGCAATGACTGCTCTGGAGTAGATGTTTGAACACAAGTAGGTCACCCCAAAGCTAGTCAAATTAACAGAAATTGCAGTAAATAGCAGAAGATGTTTAGAAGGCCAAGTTGTCCATCCTGTTTACATTCTCTCTTTGTGAAATTTCAGTGTTTCTTTTTTTAAGATATATTTTTTAATTATTTAATTGATTTCAGAGAGAGGAAGGGAACAGGGGAGAGACACATCAACAATGAGAGAGAATCATTGGCTGCCTCCTGCATGCCCCCCTACTGGGGATTGAGCCCACAACCTAGGCATGTGCTCTGACCAGGAATCGAACCATGACCTCCTGGCTCATGGGTCGACACTCAACCACTAGCCAGGACAAATTTCAATGTTTCTTAATCCTGGGACCACCTCTCTAGGTCTTCTTTCTGGAAGCCTAGCCTTCCTGCTTTGGGGGTCATTAAAGTCAATGAAAATTAACTAGACCGATGTCCGTGGAAGCTATAATGAGCTTGCTCTCCTTCGGGCCTTTGCATCTACAGCACAGTCAGGGAATACTGTCAATACCCTGAGCATTCTTAGACACTCACACGGTAAATGTTCAGGGGCAAAGACAGTCAAGATGCATCCTTTTTAGATTTAGGTAATTCATTCATTTTCTCTGAGAAAATATGTTTTGATTCTTAAAGTATGGTAGAACAGGAAGACGACTGAACATAAAGTCAAAACTTCCAGTTCTACCTGCTGAGCCCTTCCTTGGTGCCATTTATTTATCTATTTATTGATTATTCCTGAAGCACTGTTTACTTGGGAGATATCATGAGATACAGATATGACTTAGTTGTACAGAATTTTCTTAATTTTAATTTTTATTTATTTTTCAAGTAAAGTTTAGTGCATTCTGTCTCTATTTTCATAGGAACCCTGCAACAAACAGTCCTCCTTTTGCATCTGATAAAGATGAAACTTACTGAGGAGTGTTTAGTAACTACCCCGAAGTCACACAACTAGAAAGTGGTCAAACTGGGACTTAATGCTCACACTGCTTCACTCCACCTACTGCCTTTCTTGCTGATGAACTTGGACAAATCATTTAACTGCCCCTTGTCCTTCTGTAGCTCCTCATCCATAAAGTGTCCCTGTGTGTGTTCATCAGGTGCATCACCTCTCGAGAGGAGATGATGCTTGTCCCTTCTACTAACATGTGAAAATAGTTGTGAACAGCATGATGATGCAAGTACTTGTAAATAACACACTGCTCTAAAATATAGCACATATTACAAAGCCACTGTTCTCAAAACTGCCTGGTACTGGCACAAGAACAGACATATAGGTCAATGGAATAGAATAGAGAACCCAGAAATCGACCCGAACCACTATGCTCAATTAATATTTGACAAAGGAGGCAAGAGCATACAATGGAGTCAAGACAGTCTCTTCAATAAATAGTGTTGGGAAAATTGGACAGATACATGCAAACAAATGAAACTAGACCACCAACTTACACCATACACAAAAATAAACTCAAAATGGATAAAAGATTTAAACATAAGACGGGAAACCATAAAAATACTAGAGGAATCCAAAGGCAACAAAATCTCAGACATATGCCGAAGCAGGATCTTCACCAACACAGCTCCTAGGCCCTAGGGCAATGTAAACTAAAGAGAAAACAAACAAATGGGACTACATCAAAATAAAAAGCTTCTGTACAGCAAAAGAAAGCATCAACAAAACAACAAGAAAGCCCACTGCATGGGAGAACATATTTGCCAATGTTATCACTGATAAGGGTTTAATCTCCATTTACAGGGAACTCACACAACTTAACAAAGGGAAGATAAACAACCCAATGAAAAAATGGGCAATGGACCTACTTTTCGAAAGAGGATACAAGGAAGGCCAAGAGACATATGAAAACATGCTCAAAGTCACTAATCATCTGAGAGATGCAAATCAAACGACAATGTGGTACCATCTCACACCTGTCAGAATGGCTATCATCAACAAATCAACAAATGACAAGTGCTGGCGAGGATGCAGAGAAAAAGGAACCCTCGTACACTGCTGGTGGGAATGCAGACTGGTGCAGCCACTGTGGAGAACAGTATGGAGTTTCCTCAAAAAAACTAAAAATGGAACTCCCATTTGACCCTGTGATCCCACTTCTAGGAATATATCCCAAGAAACCAGAAACACCAATCAGAAAGGATATATGCACCCCTATGTTCATAGCAGCACAATTTACATAGCTAAGATTTGAAAACAGCATAAGTGACCATCAGCAGATGAGTGGATTAAAAAAACTGTGGTACATCTACACATTGGAATACTATGCTGCGGTAAAAATGAAGGAATTCTTACCATTTGCAACAGCATGGATGGAACTGAAGAGCATTATGCTAAGCAAAATAAGCCAGTCAGAGAAAGATAAATATCACATGATCTCACTCATTTGTGGAATATAATGAAAACATAAACTGATGAACAGAAATAGGTCCAGAGACAGGGAAGAATTGATCAGACTGTCAAACCTCAAAGAGAAGATAGGGAAGGGTGAGGGTAATGGGGAGAGATCAACCAAAGGACTTGTATGCGTGCATGTAAGCCTCAACAGTGGTCATCAAGCTCATTAGTCAACAGAGCCAAATATCAACAGTACAACAATTGAAATTTCTTTTGAGAGCCAAATTTTTTAAACTTAAACTATATAGGTAGGTACATTGTTATTAACTTAATTAGGGTACTCCTAAGGCTTAGGAAGAGCCACATTCAAGGGGCCAAAGAGCCACATGTGGCTCGCGAGCCACAGTTTGCCGGCCACGGGTAACCAATGGACACAGACACCAGGGGGGTGAGGGCATGAGTAGGGGGGAATTGGAGGTAAGGACACATTTGTAATACCTTAATAAAGAAATATAGCATGTTAATAGTATATTTTTTAAATTTTCACTATGTAATATACACAGCATATTTTTATGTCCCTGAACTAGTATATTAGTAAGTTTTAGCTGCATTGAAACTGATTTAACTATAGCTTTCTTTTTAAAAAAACACACACATATTTGTATTGATTTTAGAGAGAAAGGAAGAGAGAGAAAAACATGGATAAGTTGTCTCTCAAATGCACCCTGACCAGGCATTGAACCTGCAACCTGGGTATGTGCCCTGATTAGGAACAGAAACAGCAACATTTAGGTGCATGCGATGATGTTCAACCAACTGAGCCACTCTGGCCAGGGCCAACTATAGCTTTCTATAGCTACTTTTTTGTTATATAAATTTGCTAAAATTTTCCATTTGATTGGAGAGGAGAATTAACCATGTTATTTCCCAGAAAAGTAAGCCAGTTAAGAGGTACATTTGTTCCTTTCTCTGAATCACAGCACAAGAAGTCTGCCTGGAGCAGATATTATCTTTGCATGCACAAGGTGACTTTGGTAGATAAGAAGCTAGAGGTGAATGCCCCTCTTTCTAGGGATAACATATATGATAAGGAATAACTAATATCTGGAAGTCCTTGGCTGAGTGATTATATCAGATGAGCGTTTGAGACTCTGAGGAAGAGCTGATACCAATGGACTTTGAAGAAATCTGGAAAAACTCAAGGAAAAAGCCATGTGGCACTCCTGTACGTACATGCCAACAGCAATAAGAATATGACTGCTCTTCCTCTTACCTTAAGGAAAATGTACCAATCCTAAATGTTAATGAATTTTTGTGACTAATATTTTCCACTAATAATAACACAATTTAGAAAAGTAAGTTCATTTTTTTTTCTTGGAAAACCAGGCACAAAGATGAGCACTGGAATATCGGTCCACTGCTAATTATCACGGTCAACTGAGAAAACCCATTGCAGTGGGAGGCTAAGCCTCAGAATGCCCACAGCCTCCTGTTTACGCACTAGGTGTGCATAGTTTTTTATTCATATCAACTTGGCCACAGCTGACTAATAAACATTAGGTATGCGACCCAAACTTAGCATAGATGCAGGCTGACCAGTGGCCTAACTGGTGAAAGATTGTCCTAAATGGGATTTTGGTGACTATCCCAGTCTTAAGTTGAGCAGTCCGTAGACTTAATGTAGGAAGCAAAATCTATGAGGTGCTGAAAACTACCAGTAAGCAGAACAAACAAAAGAGTAGGACAAATCCAAAGATTTAAAAAAACAAAAACAAACAAGTGTAGCATGAGCAGGTCACTGGGGCTGATGGATCTTGAAAGGCTCCATGTCCAGTTGCAGAGTCAGGCTCCTGTCTCTTTGAAACTGCTGTTATGGGCTGGATGTTTTTGTCCCTCCTCCACCCAATTCATATGTTGAGATTTTAACCGCAAATGTGATGGTATTAGGAAGTGTGGCCTTCTGGAAGTAATTTGGTCATGAGGGTGGAGCTCTCATGAATGGGATCAGTGGCCTTCTATACAAGAAATAGACGTTAGAGAGTTCCTTCCCCTCTTCCCACCAGGTGAGGAAACAATGAGCAGTCTGCTGTCTACAACACAAAGAGAACTCTCATCGGAACCAGACTATGATGGCACCATGATCTTCACCTTCCAGCCTCCAGAACTGTGAGAAATAAACTTCTGCTCTATAAGCCACCAGTCTCTGGTGATTTTTATAGTAGCTCAAATGGACTAAAATATAGTCAGTACCAATGAACTTGTTATTTGAAACTTGGTGGTACAGACTTTTCTAGGTTCTTGGCTAAAACCTAGAAACATGGTCAATATACTTTATTAAAAAAAATCTCCCATTTCTTAGGCCAGCTGAGTAAATCTTGGTTCTTAGCAATGAAAAGAAAAAAAAATCTAGTGCACTGTATTTGAAATATGTCCTGATACATACATATATGTTTTATATTTGAAGAAGAATGTCATGAGTTGTGCAATATGTATTTATTAGAGAACTAATGAGATAAAGGAAAAATGAGAGGAAAGAAAATTTTAGCCCATGCAGGAGGCTAGTCTACCCCATGACCAGTCCATTACACCAGTATATTGATTTGAGAATTTTAAATCACTTGTGGCATCCATCATAAAGTTTCTAACAAGATTCTACATCATCTTTAGCTCTCACAAGGAGCAACGACAAGATTTTAGAGTTTGAAATTCAGTGGTTTTATTTCTGCTTTGCAAAAGCAGGCAAATTTGCTTTGTTGACCCTTCCTATTAAAGGTAAAATGGGCTGCCTAGAAACTCATTCTGTGGAAATAAGACAAATCTCTTGGGGATCAGACTAGTTGCCTTCCCTCCCAGAACTGGCAGAGCCTGGATGCTCTTGACCTAATGCCCTACTGCATGCCAAACAGGTGTAGTCATTTCATTTTCTTGAAAATACTTTTTCCAGCCACAGACCGACCAAAACTAACCTCAGAAAAACCTGAACTTGTGATTGAAATTTAACAGCTGAGTGTTTATCTAAAAGTAAAATAATGATGGTTGTTGGTCTGGGATTTTCTGCTGACTGAGAGGAGATGGTCAACATCTTTGGCACGTACATATTAACGGACTAAATTGTTACATATGTAAACATTAATAAGCTCATTTAGCAACCAGTGAACTCTGTATTTTTCTAACACATTTGCTTTCATCCTTGCCCTGAAGATAAACATTTGGGGGGAAAAATCCATCATTTAAGTGCAATTAAGCTTAATAATTATTCAAACTTGTCATCCATTAATCATGACCAATAAAACATTTCCAACCAATTGCTCATCGGTGGAATTACTAGCTATGCATTTATTATAACAAAAGAACCACTATTTCATGCATTCTACATAAAGTCCCTTTGCTTAAAGATTATGTTTGGTTTTTTTTCCTCATGATATTCCCCAGCAGACTGAATACGTTATGTGAACACCATTTACTGTAGAGTTGAAAAGAGAAAAGAACAAATTGCTCTAAACCTAGTATTCTGTTCTTAAGTTAAAATGTTACCTCTCAGTGGTGTTTTGTTCATCACAGAGAGATTAGAAGTATCTGTAACATGACTCTGTTAATCCAGGTAGATGGAACCCAGGGAAAGCCCTCGTCACACATCTGGCAGAATGATGTTGCCCATGATCAGCAATATTGAGCAAAGATTTCACCCCAGAGCTTTCTTTTGCTCCCTGGATAAAAAAGGTATTGATGGGGGAGCTTGGGTCTTTAAACATCACTACCTGCAGGTAATATTCTGAAGATTTATGGCGATATTCAGAAGTTAATGAGTGGAACATAGCTATGATACTAGCACACGGAAAACATTCTACTATATTCTTACTTCCATATTACCATCTTTTTCTATTTTTCCTCAATTATATTATTTCTCTGTCTTCATTGTCACCATGCTTAATAGGAATGTTAAGAAATCTGTCTATGATAACAACTACCAATTTTTTTTTCTATTCACCATTCATTCAGCATTTATTTGTAAATATTTAATTGCTAATCAGCTACTTTTTTAAAAGTCCAGTTATCCTGTGTCAGGCAATAGATCAAGAGTTCACAAGCTTTTTCCGCAAGCGATCAAATTGTAAATCATTTCAGCTTCGTGGGCCATAAAGTCTCTATTACAACTACTCAAATCCAGCCCGAGAGCACAAAGGCAGCCATACACACTATGTAAATGAATGTGCATGGTTGTAGCTCAATAAAACTTGACTTATGAAATCCGATGGGCAGCTAGACCTGGCCCGCAGGCCATAGCTTGCCGATCTCTACGACAGACTGCTCTAGATGGGTAGGGGTGGACGGTGCAAAGGCTGGAAGATGATCTGAAAAAGTCAACAGTTTTTACCAGGCCCATTTGGATGATCATATACATTTACCAAAAAGTGCAAAGCAAACCTAGCAACAAATGCAGAATAATATCTTATAAACATCCAAGTAAGCTAAGCGACATAGAAAGCTTTGTCTTAAATCTGTATGGCAGGGATATCTTGAATGGGGAAATGTGCATTTTCATATGTTGTCTGATTGCCTCCTAAATGCTGGACACTGTTTCGGGCATTTATAAAGGTAATTTTGCTTTATGCTTATAACAAGCTAGTAAATAGAGCATTATAATTATTTAAATATATGTTCTTATTGATTTCAGAGAGGAAGGGAGGGAGGGAGGGAGGGAGGGAGAGGAGGGAGGGAGGGAGGGAGGGAGAGAGGGAGAGAGAGAGAGAGAGAGAGAGAGAAAGAGAGAGAGAAACATCAATGAGAGAGAACCACTGATCAGCTGCCTCCTGCATCCTCCCCATTGGGGATCTAGCCTACAACCTCGGCATGTGCCCTGACTGGGAATCAAACCGTGACCCCCTGGTTCATAGGTCAACGTTCAACCACTGAGCCACGCCAGCTGGGCTATAATTTTTATTTTAAAGATGAGACACAAAGGCTCAGAAAAGTTATATAACTTTACACAACTAAAAACTGAGAGAACCAAGATTTAAAATTTATCTAAAACTATATTCCTGCTATGATCAAAGAATCTAAAAACCCCTATTATAACCACAGAAATAATTTGCCTCAGCCTTCCACCAGAATGTGCTATCTGGTACTAAAAATCTAACTTTAGAATGTGCTTGCTGCTTCTCCTCCTCCCGTCCCCGGCAAAGATATTAATATGAAAGGATAGCAGGCATGATCAAAGCAATGAACTCTCTTTGGTTCCACTGACTGTCACCAGAGGGATGAAGTGGGCATATAACCGAGTCAGCCTCAGTAACTATTTTCTTGAACACAGTTGGAATACAATTATCAGATGTGGTCCTTGCTATCTCTCTCTGAGAAAACAGTGCCTGTGCACAGAAAAGCTGGGCCTCGACATGTGGAACAATGTATTTCCAAGAAGTTGGGCATAAAATTGAGACAAATCACATTTACCTATAATAGGGCAGGAGCGTCTTCAGGGATCTACAATATTTTTTAAAGTACAATAGAAACCATTTCAATCATATTCATAATCACCCTCTAATCGTTTTATTATAAATTTTTTTTTGCTACATCAATGCTTCTCAAAATAAGCTTTATTTAAAACCCAGTGTGTTTCAAAGTGCACTGGAAAGACAGAAAAATACTAAAGAAGCCTTTTGGCAGGATTATTTTCACTGCTTCATAGGAATTTCTTTTGTCTTAATTTTTAAGACTATGCAGACCTAAGTATACATTGTACTAAATTTTCAAAAGAGGCATGCCAAGATGTTAATTTTCATCTTGTTTCATGAGTCCAATAGGTTAGCCTATCATTACTTGGTTATTAGAGAAAGTTGGTGTTATAATACCCTTCATTTCCATCTGCTGACAAGACAGTGACATAAGACAATCCAACAGGGCTGTAAAAACTACTAATTGAGAAGAGCAGGAGATATTTATCTTGTTAGTTTCAGGTTCAGTTGTTGTTCCTTGGGCAAGTATGCAGACATCAGAGAACTGAAAAGTTTGCTCTTTTTTTAATCAGGTTCAAATGACACTATCTAAACGATAATCAAAATTCCTTAATGTTCCTAATAAACACACTTAAAAATATAATTATAAATTATTGATCCCATGCCAAAAATCTGTCACCAGTGTATAAATCAGCATGAACATATGTTAATGCATAATTCACCATTTGCGACAGAGCTTTGTTAAAAAATTGATGAAAATTCATGAAAGAACCCTTCTAAATTAAGTTTCCCAATAATGAGTAACCAGAGGCATTTATAATATAGAGTGAATACAGCTTTTGAAATGAGCTTTCGTGAGTTTTGTAGGACATTTATAGGACATAGTTAAACCTCTAGGTAAACAATTTTACTGCTTTGCATCACAGATGTCTACATTTAACTACTTAATGGGAAGACATTAAGAGGTCATGTGGTTCAGTGTTTCCCAACGTGTGGTCCATGAACCACCTGCATCTGAGTCACCTGTGAACTTATTAAAGATGCTCTTCATCCTGACCCAGTCCCAGGCTTCCAGAATCAAGAGGTCAAATGAGAGGCCTGGAAATCTGCACTTTCCCCCAAGCACCTCAGATACTTCTTATGTATAATTCAACCATGGAGAAACTGAGGCCCAGTTCCCGCAAGGTCACCTAAAAACCAGTGGCAGGAAAAAAAATAAAATAAAATAAAAAAATAAAAAACCAGTGGCAGGTCTGGAAGCAAAATCCATTATTTCCTTACTCCTAATCCAGTGTTATTCTCCCACCTTTCAGGGAAAAGAAAGTATATACTAGAGATAAATGTGTTGCGCATGAGAGCAAATAATCTGTACCAATGTCACTGGAATAGTCAGTAGCCATGGCTAACACAGGCTTCCCATTGCCATATCCTATTTTTAGTACCAAAATATATTAACTGATTTAATCCTCACATCCATCCTCTGAGGTATGTACTATTTTAATGTCCAATTTACAAATGAGAAACCTGGAGGCACAAAAAGGCCAAATAGGGCAAGAGGAGATTAACCAATGCATTTATATGCATATATGCAAAACCCAAGGGCAGAGACAATAGTGTGGTGAAGGCCTGAGGGGTGGGAGCAGGGTGGAAAGGGTTAATGGGGGGGGGAAAGTGGGACATCTGTAATACTTTCAACAATAAATATAAATTTTTCAAAGAAGGTTATATAACTTGCATTGCTGTAGGATTATCACCTTTTCAGATGAGAATCTACAAGAAATACCACATCTAACCTCATCTTGGCCATTCAAACAGGATAAGGAGGTATTAATATGTTCTTGAGGTAAAACATTATAAATTATCCCTGATCAGAATGTACCTCCAGAAGACTGATCCTCTGGATAAACAAAGTTCTCTTTGAACTATAAGAATATACTTAATTTAATTACTATACATTAATCTAGCTAACAGATGTATATACCTGAGTGTGATTTTTTTTTTCCAACTAGAGTCCTGTCTTCTGAGAGGTGGACGAAAATATATACTATGATAAAGTGTCAGTTGGGATGGACTTGGAGGATTTCCAGATTTAGCAAATAAAAACTTGAGATGCCCAGTTAAATTCAAATTTCAGATAAATTACAAATTATTTTTTTATCATCAGTGCATCCCAGATATTGCAAGATTATAAATATCTCCTTATACTAAAAGTTATTTATTGTTTACTCAAAATTCAATGTAATTGTGTGGCAACCCCAGCACGAAGGAAAAAAAAAGGCTTTAGTGGAGAGAGTGGGCAGACATGGGCGGGGGCCTCACTAGGGACTTTGATGAGCCCCAGGCAGTGGAAGGACACTGCACCTGGGCCACTGCAGGGCACAGAGGTGATATCTCCGGACGTGGCCATTTTGTTTAATGGTGGGAGCATCCAGCTCTGCCTAACAGCTAGACTAGACAAGAATCTCTGTGCAAACTAGTGAATAGGATAAAAATGATGCTGCGGAGACGGGAGGGCTGTGTACATGTTGGTCCTGCCATTGGAATGTCTGCGAGTATCCTTTGACCCTGTCATTATTCCTAAGTAGCTGCACACCATGCCTTGATCTTGGATCTTGCCTTTGATTGTTTAATGATTTCATTACATCTTTCTTAATTTCCCAAAAAAGCCACCAGTTTTGTTTTGTTTTAAATGGGGGCATTTTACTTTACCAAGTAAGCTTGTAGAGAATATGCCCTGATTCAGAGTCAGGACTGAGGTTTTTTTTCGTCTTGGTAGATTTTGCCTAAATTATTCATTTATTAATTCCTCCAACAAACATTTATTGAGTACCACCTTAAGTGTGCAACTCGCTTTGCCTGGAGAGGCACTATGAGGATGAGGGCTTGGCGCTCATCTCCTAACCGACATGAAGTTTTATGCTCCCTTTCATGAGCATAGAAGAGAAAACCGTGGTTTATTAATAAACAACCCCTGGGCAAACCATTCACCTTTTTCTGTTTAGTTTTAAAAGCATGATAACTTTCTTAAAATAATGTAACCCAAGTCTGGTATACCTTCCCCAATCTAACACACAGTTTATTTTATTAATTTCCACTTACCACGAAATAACGAGTTAAATCTCAAAGAAAAATCCTTATCAATCAAGTACAAGCACAGCATGGAGAGACCATGGGGTAGGTTTCAGTGCATTGTAACAAGCAAGTATCAACCCAAAGCGAGCTGTAATCTCATTGCTGGTGGAGGGACCTGTCCTCCATTTGCAAAAACACACAACACCTGTGAGACACAGCAGGTGCCGCGCAGTCAACAAGGTGTTCCTGTGTGCTTTTTGTTTTTCTTCCAAACCAGAGCACCTCGGTCTGAATGTAAGGAAAAAATACGGAGATTGTCTTCTAGACCAGTGATGGTGAACCTTCTGAGCTCGGCGTGTCAGCATTTTGAAAAACCCTAACTTAACTCTGGTGCCGTGTCACATATAGAAATTTTTTGATATCTGCAACCATAGTAAAACAAAGACTTATATTTTTGATATTTATTTTATATATTTAAATGCCATTTAACAAAGAAAAATCAACCAAAACAATGAGTTTGCGTGTCACCTCTGATACACGTGTCACAGGTTCGCCATCACTGTTCTAGACAAAGTCCCTCAATATAAGTTTTGGGCTGAAACACACCAGCGGTTAAAACAGAAGAAAATACAGTATTTTTTTCTCAAACAGTTCCTGTCGGTTTGCAAGCTTAAATAGAACCTGAAATCCACTTGTTAGGAAAGTCTATAGCCATTTTCCAACCTGATCGTAAGGCCAAATAGTTTATTCACAGATTTCAACCACGGCGTGAATTCTTACGCATGAAAACAATACCAACTAAAGCAACAAAACACAAACTATTGTTGTAAGTCACTTTTAACAGGTGAGTTATAGTTATAACATGAAAAGAGTATTTTGATTCCCTGATCCTAGAAATTACAAGAAAATTTCTAGATTTCAAAAAGTGCCTATGTTAAAAACTGCATAGTAATAGGATCAAAATTACTTTGAACACAACTGCAGACCACAATTATTACAGGAGCAAGCCCACAGATAAAAAGAACTAGATCAGCAAGAAGGCTTCTCCCCAGCCCCTCACCCCCAGCCCTGCCCACCAAACACCAAACCAGGGGAGAAGGGAAGAGTTTCATAAGCATGGCCTACCCACAAATTTCTTCTCTGGGATCATCATCCACCACCTCCAAAATTCTACAGAACTCAAGCATTTGTATTACTCCATTTAGTCATCTACCTTGGTTTCCAAACAGCCACCGAAGGCAGGGGAGGGTGGGTGGGAAGAGATCAACCAAAGACCTTGTATGCATATATGCATAACCCATGGGCACAGACAATGGGGTGGTGAGGGGGCCTGGGGCGGCAGGGGAGGGGGTGGAAACCAGCTGGAAAAGGTTAGTGGGGGAAAAAGAAGGACCTATGTAATACTTTCAACAATAAAGATTAAAAATTTCTTTTAAAAGTATACACATCACTGAAGAGGTTTCTGTTGGGAGGATGGGCAACAGTAAAGGAGGAAACCTTTAGGGAAATTAACTTAGATTTAATGACTTCGGGCCCAGCCACACATGCTGCGGCCACAGGAAGCCTGTCCCTGAGAAGCGACCTGCACAGGAAACCTCTCAGAGATTCAAAGGTCACCGCTCAGCCTCGGTGCTTGTGGGAGGGTCACAGGGCCATGGCTGTGGAGGGCAGCAAGGGGGATTGTGCTTTTGAGGGTCTGAGTCCAGACCAGCGTGGGGGCACTGGCTTTGGGAGGGACCTCTGGCGCCCAGGTAGGCTTGGGGTGCTGTCAACGTTACCAGGGGTCCTCAAACTACGGCCCGCGGGCCACATGCAAATACAAATATTGTATTTGTTCCCATTGTTTTTTTACTTCAAAATAAGATATGTGCAGTGTGCATAGGAATTTGTTCATAGTTGTTTTTTTTTAAACTATAGTCCGGCCCTCCAACGGTCTGAGGGACAGTGAACTGGCCCCCTGTTTAAAAAGTTTGAGGACCCCTGGTTAAGACAAATGAATGCAGCTCCAGGCTTGGGACTGCCTCTCTGCCTCTAGGGCAGCGGTTCTCAACCTGTGGGTCGCGCCCCCTTTGGGGGTCGAATGACCCTTTCACAGGGATCGCCTAAGACCATCGGAAAACACATCTATAATTATATATTGTTTTTGTGATGAATCACTATGCTTTAATTATGTTCAATTTGTCACAATGAAAATACATCCTGCATATCAGATATTTACATGACAATTCATAACAGTAGCAAAATTACAGTGATGAAGTAGCAACGAAAATAATTTTATGGTTGGGGGTCACCACAACATGAGGAACTGCATTAAAGGGTCGAGGCATTAGGAAGGTTGAGAACCACTGCTCTAGGGTTATCCTGCGTTGTTTTGCAAACCACTTGATGGGAAGTGAGTCACCTTTGCTGTTGAGAGCAGCCCTACTTACGGCAAGCAGTGTCCTCCCTGTCCTTTGGCCTGGCTCCTGTCCTTCTCCCTCTTCACTCCGACAGTCTGCCCATCACGGCTCACTGAGGTTCTGAAGGTTCTTCATCTCCAAGCAATTTCCACTCAACTGTCGGCAACTCCCAATTGGAATCGCAATTAGCCAGGTGTCAGCCCTCCTGCTCCCTCCTCCTCGGTTCTCCTCTATTTAGTGATCACCGCTGAGGTGGGAGGTGGAGCCCGCTAGGGTTCTACCTTTTAAACCTGCAATGACCCTGAAATTGAGCCAAAAGATTCACCACTAAGACACAAACATAACCAAATCCCCCCTCTTTCTATCCTTTTCTTCAAACTTCGCTTTTTCTGTTTCTGCCCTACTTGCCCCTACCCTGTCACCTGTCCCTGATTCTCATTAAACTTACTCAGGCATCCTCAGTAGTAAAGCTGGTGGAGATGATTAAACTCCGGCACGTGTTTTCTAAAATACAGTCTCTTTTATTCTCTATCAGCAAAATCTGTGCATCATGATCCCCTCCTTGGATCTCCTACACCTCCCGTCGGCTTCTTTTAAAAAATGGATGTGAATAAAAATACCCTCACTGTGCTGTAGTTCACGTTTACAAAGGGGTCTGTTCCTTGAGGCACGCAAGACCTCACTTTGTAAGTAAACCCCAGGCACAGGAAGCAGAGAGTAAACCCCAGGTATAGGAAGCAGAAACCTGGGCAGTCATGTGGAGCGAATAAATAGAAAAGTTGTCGCTCAGAAAGATTTAATCACCCGAGGAGGAAAGCTTTCCACATATTTTCATCTGTTACCAGAAAATATAATTAGCAAGATGGGTTTTCCGCCACCTACTGAACTGTTCCAACACAGGGGGCAGGAGCTGAATTCCTGGCCTTCATTCAGGGTCACAAAGTAATCAGTGCCTCCAATGCTTCCACAGGTGATTAATCTGCCTGAGAGAAAGGTAAGGCAAGAGGGTCTGCAAGCTCACAGGCGGGGCATGTAGATATTTTCTTAAAAGCAGCTAAAACAAAAACACACTGTAGGGGCCCCGTAGTTTATCTCTCCTTTGGCTCTGTTGTCAAACACACTCAGTTTGCGAGTAAAGAATGCTTTTATAATTGCCAGCACTGTGCACTCTGCCACCTGCAGATACATCCAGGAGAGTGAGGACTAAAATATCAATAGGGATAACTATTTATTATACATCACCTGCCTCCAGTTAAACATTGCACAGTTTTGTTTTAGTTTTTCAGATACACTAAGGTAGCAGGATTTTAGTATGATTCTTGTCTACTCACCCAGCAACTACAGAATCTAAGAGCAAAGGGATTGTTTCTCTCCAGAAATCTCTTTAAGCCCCAAAATTGGTTTGGCCGTGCCATGCCTTTTCACTCTTCTCTATCCTCCCTTATAAGAAATCTCTCAAAGCTCCACCAACTCTGAGTTCTCCCTTTCACCTGGGAAGCCTGCCCTCAACCACTCGCAGCTCCTGGCGATGCTTTGATGGGTGAAATCACAGACTCAAAGGTGTATACTATGTTCAGTGTTCTCTCAGGCTCCTACACTGCTAGCCTATGGACTCAAACCCTGTGGCTTATCAGTCCTTATTTGCATTGTTGTACAGATTGCTTTCTATTTCTAGGACATTACTTTTATCTTGTTTTCAATTTGAAGAGTCAAGAATTTATTAAGGTAATTAGTGTCAGATTTTGAGCAAAAGCAACACTACAATCTCAGCCAACAAATAAAGGAAGGAAGGTATATATATATATATATATATATATATATATATATATATATATATGTGTGTATATATATATATATATATATCCCTAATATGGAAATAGACCGAACGGGGGAAAACTGAACAACCAATTGCTATCATGTGTGCTGAACACCAGGGGGCGCACATGGAACATGGTGGGCGTTGGCCTCGGTGGGATGGTAGAGCAGATGAGCGGGGCGCCAGACCAAGGTGGGGCACTGGTTGCTGTCATTGGGGCGAGCCTCTGTTAGTTACTGAAACTTCTTTGCCTCTCAGGGCTTCTCCAACTCCCCCTGCTCCTGAGGGGTGATCGGGGCCGGCACCTGCCTCTCGCACCTGCTGCTGGCGATGGCCCCAATCACTCCGCACTGTCAGTGGGTGTGAGCAGGGCCGGTGCCATCAGCATGTGTGAGCAGCGGTGGTGGGGATCAGGGCTGCTGGCAGAAAGGGGACTGGGGGCTGTGGCGGGAAGGGCCCGGCAAGAAAAAAAAAGTCACAAATTCAAATTTTAAGGAAACAAATCAACAGTCTTATGCATATAAAATAAAGTAAACCACATTTCCAAGTCCCAAACTCAGTGGTTGTCAACTGGGGCAAGAAAGCATTATCAGGCCCTAAATATCAATAATGGTGAGGTTAAAAACTCAGCTTCAGTAATACTGAATCCTTAACAAATTCTAAGACGACTTCATATGGAGAGAGAGATATAAAGTCATATTTTGGAACTTATGAACTATTTATATACACTTATATGGATAAGTGTGTATATGGAAACACAC
>NW_005871064.1:181908-185274 GCF_000147115.1 Myotis lucifugus
GTATAGTTTTATTAGCAATAAATGGATACCCTATATTGATGTGATAAGAGTTAAACTCTGATGAAAGTTTTCTTCAAGGTATTAACCATATTTTTGAACTGTGAACTATCTTGTGGAAGTAAGCAGTTAATATGAGAAATCCAAAAATAAATAAAGCAGGAAGAACAAGTGAGACCCATCTATCTGTATAAAACCCTAATATGCAAATCGACTGAACGGCAGAATGACCGGTCGCTATGATGCACACTGACCACCAGGGGGCAGATGCTCAATACAGGAGCTGCCACCAGTCTGCAGGCTCCCAAGGGCGGCAGCGGCGGGGGGGCAGGGCCGGCAAGTGGGCAGCACCAGTCCAGCCAAGGCGGGTGCGAGCAGGGGTCCCGATCACCCTGCTGGTCGCCCCACAGATCGGCCCTGATCGCTGGCCAGGCCTTGGGACTCTACCCATGCACAAATTCCATGTACCAATCTCTAGTAGATTATATAAAGTCAAAATACTGTGAAAGAATATGATGCGATGAAATCCTATAGGTTACTTCTTGTCATTCTGACCTCTTGCTTCAGCAGCTCTCTGCTCAACAAAATAAACCTCAAGGAACTTTTGTTAGACATTTGTAGAAGTGAGAAGTTAACAGGGAACCAAACACCACAGGGTCCACCAATGGTCTCCCATATTAGCTTTTTAATTAAAATTAATTTAAAAAATGAAATTAAATATTAGTTTCTTAGTCAGTCACTAGTCACATTTCAAGTGTTCAATAGCCACATAGGGCCAATAGCTACTGTATGGGACAGTGAGGATTTAGACTATGTCTCTGCTAAAATAACACGATTCACTCTGTAGAATAGCATCTTATTTGTTCTAAAATCTCTCATTTCAAACTTCCAGGAGAAATTTTGTACACTAGTATTCTATGATTAGGCAATTTTCTCCTCTTTATGAATACTTTCAAAGTTTTTGATTATATCACTTCTGAGTGTTAACATTTCCTGAATATAAATCCTCTAATCTTATAAAGTCAATTTCCTTTTGAAATCACATAACACCCCCAATCAACTGAGTTACTGCTCTCTGAACCTTCTCCAGCTTTTTTCATATATTTTATTTGTGTCAGTGATCAAACCTGAAAATAATCTTCTAAATGTGGCCCAACAATTCCTCAATATAAAGGTGTGCTTTATAATCTAAAATTGTCAATATCTAAAGAAAGGATTTATTTTTCTTCAAATAGACTGCAATTGTGAATGTTCTCTGAGAGCAATAAGCTTTAAAGGAGAATTGGATATATTAGTATTAATGATGACGTTTATAAAGGTGATTCCTTATTTTGCCCAAAACATGTGCACTACACTAAAACAAGAAAACTTCAAGTTTAACACACTGCTGGTAGGTGAGGCATTGTCCTAAGAAGAAACACACACACACACACACACACACACACACACACACACACCAAAAAATCAGTTACCCTCCTTCTCTAAACTAAGAGGGGCATTTAAAAAATACTCCCCCCATAGATTAGAATGAAATAAGTACTTAATTTTTCAATAGCAAAGGCAGACCAAAAACAATGCTTTGATACCAAAAGATACTTAGATTTTAATCCACACGAGAGAGTAAGGGTCTATCTAGGGACACATTGCTGGACAAAAGGCCAACTTGCTGGGCCAGGTGCACTGCTGTGCCCTGGGCTGGGAACATGGGACAGATAATACTTCCATTGCCACTCGCTTAGTTTATGGTTTGGCAACTGATGGATTAAGTACTGAATTCAGCAGGAGAAACCACTGTCTCACTGCAAGGTGTTATTTATTTATTTATTTTTTTTTTCACGGAAAGGACTGCCTACCTCTCATTTTGCTTCAGCCACTATCCTATTCAATCTCTAATCTATGATTCATGCATTAGGAATGCAAATGCTTAATATGTTCATGGCCAAAAGCGTTTTACACCAACCTTCAGTGCAATCATTTCTATACTAATATACTTACAAGCATCGCATTAATATATTTGACTCTGAGAAATTCGAAATGATTAGAAAAATAACATATCAGTGCTATTCACCAAACTGATGCCTTTCACAAAAATTAATTAGTTCAACCTGATTGGCTCACTGTGATAATAATAATTAGAGGGAGCCAAAGAAAGCCCAACAGAGTAAGTCTCCTGGGAAAGGTGTGAGATTCCTATGATTAGCATCTTATCTCACATTAACAAACAGCCTTGGTGTATTAGGTTGTTTTTTTTAACTGTTTGGTGTCCATTTTGCATCTTGCAATATATTATCTTTGAATTGATTCCAAAGCTCTCTTTTGGAATTCTTTATATAGCCACTTCCTTCTCATTAATTAATACAATCCATCACCAATTTGAACTTCAAATGTAATTATTCAAAATATCAATGATATACCTATAACCACTGTCACTTTAAATTCTCCATAAACTTTATTATTCATAATCATTTTTCAAAAATTTCCTAAAATGAATAATTATATGTATGTCCAGCACTGACAATAGATACAATAAAG
The DNA here is from genome assembly GCF_000147115.1 of Myotis lucifugus. NCBI lineage: Eukaryota > Metazoa > Chordata > Mammalia > Chiroptera > Vespertilionidae > Myotis > Myotis lucifugus. Next base: position 184,438 of record NW_005871064.1, read on the forward strand.
TATTGTATGAAACCAATACAATATCCAGTAATCATAGTTTCATTAATAGCAATGCTGAGTAATCTATACCTTGGTAAGAAGCACACTGTTTCTTTCAGGGGTGGGGAAGGGTAGGAATTTATAGACTTAAATTTTTAAAAAATCACATAACATTAATCATACTGACTGATACTGAAGTATTATAGACAAACACCTTTGGCTTAATAATTTTTAATATCAGAAAAGAGATACTGCTTCATTTGTCCTGAGAACATACAGCCAGAATCTACTACAAGGTAATGATCACATTACAAACTAACCATTTGGTATGGGTATGTATTTTAAGGGTTGTATGAATACCTCATATATATTACTATATTCCACACAGTTAAACCCTATTATAACATGAATCAGGTTTATATGGCTTTGTATCTTCCACAGGTCAACCTCAAACAGTTTAAAAAAATCTAAAGGATTATAAATCTTACACATTAAATAAAGGCTTTTATATTGAATCATGGACATTAAAAAAAGGTATTCCATTATAGCAGGATATTTCCAAATTTTAGCTTTGTTAATTAGTCCTAAAAATGTGTTGCCTAGTCTAGAATTACATAAAATAACTCATCCACCAAATTATAGAAAATTACAATACTATCTGCAAAACAAAGGTGAAAACAAATTTTTCACTAATACCTGCCTATGGGAATGTGGTATTGCAAGGGCAATAAGGAATGATGGTGCTGGAATCACATGAATAGTTTTTCACTTTTTAAAAACCCTGGCAGGCTGCTCTGTGACATGGTATGTAATGTGTTTCCTCACCACCAAAAGAAATATTTCAATAAAATTGGCAGG
>NW_005871064.1:185374-370820 GCF_000147115.1 Myotis lucifugus
GATTTCTTTGGGACAAAAACAATGACATTTTGGCAGCATCAGATGTGCCAAGAGGGGTGGTCATCATTCCAATTTCCATTTCATTATTTGTAAGATTTGAATTTTTAAAAGTAAATCCCTCCCGTGACAACTAATATGTCTGTAAGACAGACAAAATAGCTGTCTTCTTACATCTTCGTCTTTCAGGTTGGACTCAATTCTATGATGAATTAGGACAGGGGAAAAGGCAAACTCTACCAGTTTTTTGTATTTTTTTAGTCATAATACCCGCTATTCTTTTTAATCCCTCCAGAAATTAGAAAGTGATTAAGTGATCTAAATTTTTACTGACATTCTATATATAAAACTTCCTTCATGTACATTGGTGAAGATTTACTCTTTTCTTTAAATACATATTTTCTTCTAAAAATAAATGTCTTGAAGAAGAATAAAAGCCTATAGGACAAGATCTGTGTGGGAATTCTGTGTAACCCCACAGTCACATGAAATGGGCAACTCCTTTCCATGTCTCCCCGTCTCAGGTTACATATCAGTGACATTGTGGAGATGAATGACCTTCCTCAACCCATGGTGTTTCCTAAAAATCAAATTAGACATGAATAATACATGAAAAACATCAGACGAAGACATTTTAAGATGACGATTGGCTAGAACATTGTTGAAAACCAGATAGAGACATACAGAAACCAGCTATTTGTAGAATATTTCAAGAAATTTAATATGTTCAGTTTGCTTCTTATGAAAAGTTGATATATTATCTTCTCTTTCCTCTCCCTTCTTTTCCCCCTGCAAATAAACAGACTCTTTGTAAAAACTCCTGAGTGTTTTGTGTGTTCTTTTAGTTATTTCTTTAAATGTTTTTAGCATATTTTAAAAAATAGAAGTCACCCTGGCTAGGTTGTTCAGTTTGTTTGAGCTTTGTCCCAACCCACCAAGGTTGTGGGTTCAATCTCTGGTCAGGGCACATACAAGAAGAAACCAATGAATGCATAAATAAGAAACAAGTCAACATTTCTCTCCCTCTTTCTCTCTCTGAAATCAGATAAAAATAGGAGTGCTTTATTTTGAGTATTTCTGAGATGATTCCAATTATTTTGGAAATAAAAGTAAGGCAAATGTTCACTATTGTATAAGGTGTCAGGATAGATGTTGTTGATTTCTTTAAACCGGAATTGTTAGGTTGCTGCAGACACGAGTGGGATTTAGGTAGAGAGCAGAAGAAGGAGGCTGCCATCTCCTGCAGGCCTACACTGGGGCCACTTCGGGGGAAGATGGGGAGTGGGGTGGAGCCAACAGTATTGGAAGAGGAAGGATGGTAATACCCTCTGCATGTGAACTCTTTATGGTTTTGAGATATCCCACTCCTGGCTCTTGCTTAGTTTCCTTTGTTCCACATCTCCCAATGCATTTTGTCCCGGGAAAATTGAGTCAGCCCAAGCCAGGGGCTGCCTAGGCCAGAGATCCCAAGCAATCAGGCATGACTCTGAGGAAAGACCCCAAAGGCTTTATGCTTTATTCCTGGTTTAACTTAACTGTTTACTGAGGAGTCATAAAAGGTGAATGGACTTGCTTCCTGCTCTCTAGGAATTCCGGGTGGGGGTGGAACACTACAATGAAATTCTAGCCAATTTCTGGTTACCAGTGTGTCCCCTGCCATCTCAGCCTTATCTTAGTTCTCTTACTTTTCTCTTATTTTACTCACCTCATCTCATCTTACTTGCTTTGACCTTTCCCCACATACACTGCTAGTTGCAAGGTCTCCCTTTAGAACCAAGGAATAAAGTTGTCAAATTCTTGGCTTTTATTGATGGAGGGAAGGAGCTTGGTCCACATATAAGCAGAATATTAGAAGAATAAATGATCCAGGATGTCCAGCAATCACCTCCCTTCTTCTGCCCCTGTACATACTTGGCAAAGATCCTCTGAACTTGAGGTGGAAAGGGGCGGAAAGAGAAAAGAATTAAGAGAAGGAAACAGGGAAATTAGATCTCGGAGACCAAAGTGGGCTGAAGATGTCAACATGAAGGAGGGACAAAAATCAAGAAGAGATGGACCATAGATGCTTGGGTATATTTCTAGGCTCTCTATTCTGTTCCATTGATCTATACGCTTGTCTGTTTTTATGCCAATACCACACTATTTTCATTACTTTAGCTTTGTAGTATAGTTGAAATCAAGGAGTGTAATGCCTCCGACTTTATTCTTCTTTCTCAAGGTTGCTTTGCCATTCAGATCATAGAAATTTTAGAATTGTTTGTCCTACTTCCATAAAAAGATGCCACTGAAATTTTGATAGTGATTGCATTGAATCTGTAGATAGCTCAAGACAATATGAAAATTTTTACAATATTAGGGCATGCATTTTTATTATTTTTTTCTAAATGTTTTTTTTATTAATTTTTAGAGAGAGAGGAAGGGAGAGGGAAAAAGAGAAAGAAACATCAATATGATAGAAAACAATTATTGTCTACCTCCCTCACATGCCCCAACAAGGAATCTGACCTGCAACCTGGGAATGTGCCCTGACTGGGAATCAAACAGTGACCCTTGGGTGCATGGGATGATGCCCAACCAATGGAATCACACCAGCCAGGGTGGGCATACATTTTTAGATCAGCAACATAACACACCTCTAAGAAGGGTGACTCAATCCCAACTTGCCTAAAACATGAGCAACGCGATGAACTTTCACTCTCAAAAGTGTTCTAGTTTAGATGATGAATTATACAGTCATTCAACTTCTAATTTCTATTATTTTCATTGCCTTACAAGTGGAATATTTCACTTTGGTATCAAATAGACACCGATATGCTGGTACAGATTTTTATGTGTGTTTTTTTAAATAAAAGGTAAAATAAGATGATAAAAGATATTTCTCCCCAGTTTGATTTGGCTCTTCAGGCCCTTTGGGTGAAATTGACCCCTTTAAGAAGCAAAGCAGCTAAATACATTAGTTTATTTTCCTGAATCAAAATCCCAAATGGCAAGTACATGACAAATGTATGACAAAGGCAAACATTTAGCAGTACAGCACAAACTAAAGAATGCAAATAGGAGGAACTGCAAAAACACTGTTTTGGAATATTTGGAAATTCTCCCAGAGTGTCACTGAATTCACTTCCCCTTCCGATTCTGAATGTCAAATATATACAGCATAAACTCCCTCCTCGGGGCTTTTAGAATATCCCGGAAGAATTATGTAGGCTCCTGACTTGTGCTGTGTAGGCAGAAACGTAGACTTTGCATGTGACAGGGTAATAAAGCAAGTATTTGTCAGCTTCCAAATTGGAACCAACAATGAATTGCCTATTTGCAACACTGCTATTTCTACAGGCATGATGCAAACATCCTTTACTCCTGGATAATGGATGGAAGGACCGATTCTGGAAGTGCAGTGGCCCAGCGTATTTTATCATAAAAACCCTCCTCTCAGACAAGGATATCTCCCACCTCCACTCCTTGAAGCCTATGTACTTGCAAAATGACAAGTTCTTAAAATAGTGTTGGCAATCAAGGAAATTTTAGGATACATGGCTCCATGGGAAAGGTTGGTAGAGATGGACACCCACACCATGGAAATAAAATGAGTTAAGATGTTCTTATTTCTATCTCATGGTCTTTGAAATGTATTCAATATTCTTGTTCCTACAGAGGTGAATGAAACATTTTCTCCTTCTTTGTTTTCTCTGATATTCCTCTTCTAGATTACAATTTCTTTAATTCTAAGTTGCTAAAACAGAAAGTCTTAGAACCAAGTTATCCACTGAAATGTCTATAAAGCAAACCATTGCTCAACATGGAGTATAAAAATCAAGTTCCTGAGGTGCTGTATCTTCTAAACCAATGGTTCTCAACCTTCCTAATGTTGCGACCCTTTAATACAGTTCCTCATGTTGTGGTGACCCCCAATTTCATTGTTGCAAATTGAACATAATTAAAGCATAGTGATTAACCACAAAAACAATATGTAATTATACATGTGTTTTCCAATGGTCTTAGGTGACCCCTGTGAAAGGGTCGTTCGACCCCCAAAGGGGTCGAGACCCACAGGTTGAGAACCGCTGTTCTAAACATATGTGAAAACGTGGAGCCCTGAGTCAGGATCTCAGGGCTTCCCCGACTAAGAACTTTTGTTTAGCCATTCACTTTACTCCAAGAATCAGTAGATGCTCAGGTAACTTTTAATGCCTAGGGAAGACATCATTCACCTCTTTGATTTTAATTACTTCATCCAGATAATGAAGGTAACCTAGACTACCCTAAGACAAAGAACCATACATAAATCAGTGGATGAATGCTGATTAGTCTGTTGTCCATCATATGCTACAGATTAAAGAAACTATAGCATTACCTTAAGCAACAACTAATTAGGAGAGAGATCCAGCCAGACACTGTGATAGCAACAAATTATAGAGAAAAGAAAAGGGGGCCTCAAACATGATAGGCATGGGGGTAAATGTGACTCCTCCTTTCTCAGGAGGCACCCACACTACTTCCACTTTCTGTGACTCAGTTTCCCAGCAGTAAAAAGGCAGCTGCCATTCTCAAGAATCCTCCTCACACTGATCCTTGATGATTACATCTGCTCTCCCGTTCCCCAGTGACAGTTCAGAAGACTGAAATGCGACTGGATAGCTATTCTCTTTTTTCACATTACCTTCTGTGGCATAAACTTCTCCTTAAGAGAGACAACAAAAAGGCATTCAGTTCTGTGTGATGCATGCAAATGAGGTGTGCTTAGAAGTCCATGCTTGAAACGAATAGAGAGAAAGCGATTGTATATTTCGGGGAGTGCAGTAAATTGATTCTGGCATATCATTTGTTTCACAATTTACTATACTCCAATTCTTTGCCAGATACCTGCTCCATCTTTAATAAAAGAGTCCTGCGAGTCTTTAGGAATAAGCATGCTGTTGCTTATCATTTCAGCAATGACGAGTAAACCATGCACTTGGCTGAACAGGAACCAATGAATAAAATCTCTAATACAAAATTAGCAATATGCAAAGATTTCCAATAAAGATGCTCTAAGAGATGACTTCTTTTTTCTCCTTCCTTTCAATGTTACACAGTTATTTGGTCGCATCTGTGACATATTAGAATCAGTGGCCATTAGCCTATTTGTAAAGCTCCACTTTAACTATTTGAAATAATGATAACCATCACAAATTATTGACCATCCATTATGTGCTTGTGTCATTTACTTTAAGTACTTTGGAGACATTGCTTAATGCTTTCAATTCTTTAGGAAAACACATAGTTTATCCCCATCTTGCAGGTGAGAAACTTGAGGATCCAAAAGGCTGTCACTTGTACAAGATCACACAGAAGTATTCCAACCCTCTCTCCTTACCGCTGGATTAAACAAAAATAATTTTTCAATCATTTCACCAGCGCTTTAGTATTAAAGAAATGACATTCAAGTTCATGTATCATAATTTTAAATGACACAAGTTAATTTTTGATAGAAAATTGTTTTCATCTACAGTTTTTTTGCATGGAAAGAAAGGCAGAAAGAATATATCCAAGAAACTGAACTGGAGGCTAAAGAGGCATAGTTATTAGCACAAAAAATAATTTCACAAAAATGGAAGCTCGTTTGGCATTGCCTGCAACAAGTATTATGTTTCTAATTATTTCCTTTTTTATTTCTTCTAAATTAGATCCTACAGGACTGCCTGCTTCCTGACGTGATAAATCTGGAATGAATGAAATATCAAAGAGGTGAATTCCTCCCCAGGAGGCCATTCCTTCTGGTTGCTAATACATGGCTTCTCCTCAAAGCACTTTTGTTCTGCGTCTTCACTTGCCATTCATGAAATCCTTGCATGTGCCCTTACCCCTGGCTGGAGGCTACACTGTTTGTAGGCATTTTTCAAGGACTCACCTCCAGAAGGAAATGCAGGTGCAGCCACTTTGTGGTGAATGTTTGCTATATGCCAAGAATACTTGTGCCCTGTCACCTGCATTTCTCCTTGGTGTGAGCAGAAAACCTAGTGACAATTGTTTCCAGAAGAGCACTGCATGCCTAAAATCAAATAGAATCAGGGACCCTAATGCCAGTTGAACTTACTGAGGAAATAAAAGGGTAGAGGCAGGGAAGTGTTAATTCATGCCAATTTCATCTAAAAGCCAGAAAAGCAGATGAGAAATATAGGGTTTATGCTGAAGTCATTCACTCTTCCCTCAGGCTCTAAATCGTAACTGTGGCATAGATAACCCTTGAGAATGATTTATGGGGATTCCACACGAGTCCCCATCTGCTTGCACCATGATCCACTAATGCAAACATTTCCAAAGCAAGTGAGAGAAGCTCTATCTTGGGAGTCATTATAAAGAGATGGGGCAAAACACTAGGAAATCTACAGCAGGGAACAGTACAGAATGGTGCCCTAGAGAATCAACTCACTGTGACCTAATATTGAAGATTGATAGCCGACAATGTTGCAACATTAATAGTAAATAAAATGCACTGGGAGGTCTTTGTTAAGCAAGGACCTTGTGTTAAGGATGGCTGCCAAATAGGCCCCTGATGCGGAGAGGGGTGCAGGAGAGGAGAAAGAACACTCCATCCGAAGGCCAGGGGATGGAGTAGCTGGTCTTCTGATTGCATCAGAAAAGTAGGTGAAATGGTGAAGGTTGCCCACGTTAGGCCTGCACTAGAGCCAAGTCCCCGCCATGTGCCAGATACTACAAAGCACTGGCTCTTCAAAATGAGCCTCTGATGTTTAGTCGCTAATCCCTCCATCAGGAAGACAGATGTACCTTCACACCTCTTCCCCCAGGTGGTGATGAGGCAATACACTGAAAGAATGCTCAGAACCTGAAATCGCCTTCCTGACCTCCCCAAGCAGGAAAGATCAGGCTGTGCCATTTCTAGCTGGTAATCTTTAACTAGGAAGCTCAACCAGCAATGGGAACTTGTGTGAGCTCCTGATCCTTGATCAGTACTGTCTGCTTCAAGAAGCTTACACTTTGGTTGAAGGAACGGGATATGTTATAATACATTTATAAGCCTTAATTTAAGTCCGAAAAAGAGACTCAGTTAACAAGAGCAAGGGGACATCACGGAGGATGGAGATCATTGTGGGTGGTATGATGAGAAAAAATGTTAGAGGAAACTATGTTGGGCACTTCCATGGACTAAATAGTGTCCCCCCCCCCCCGATCCATATCTTAAAGCAGTATTCCCTAATGTGGCTGTATTTAGACATAAGGTCTTTATGGAAGTAATTAAGGCTAAATGAAGTCATCAGGGTAAGACCCTGATCTAATAGGATTAATATCCTTGTAAGAAAAGACACCATAGTGGGGGAGGGGTAGAAGAGGGAAAAGAGGGGGAGGTTAAATGGTGGTGGGAAGAGACTTGAATTTGGGTGGTGAGTGCACCATGCAGTATGCAGATGATGTGTTGTTGAGTTGAACACTTGAGACCTGTATGGTTTGATTGACAAGGGTCACCCCAATAGATTTTGTAAAAAAAAATAAGACACCAGAGCTCGCCCTCTCCCTCAGCTCCCCATTCCCCTGCCCCTGTCCTCTTTCCCTCTCCATCCTGTGAAGACACAGTGAGAATGCTGCCCTAGGTACAAGCAGGGAGGGCGGTCTCACCAGAAACCAACTCTGTGGAACCTCCATCTGGGACTTCCAGCCCCCAGAACCATGAAAAAGTAAACTTCTGTTGTTTAAGTTCTCAGGCACAGTATTTTGATATGTTCGCCTGATAAGCTAAGAGAGGTACTGAGGCCCCATAGCATCCCTAAGGAAGGAAAGCAAGGGTGTAACCTAGGTCAGGGGCCTGCACACTAGGTCCAATCTGCCACCTATTCTTGTATGGCCGGTGAGGTAAGAATGGTTTACACAGTTAAATGGTTTGTGACATGCGAAAATGAGATACAATTAGAATGTCAGCGTCCATAAGTAAATCTGTAATGGAGCAAGGCCACATGCATTCTCTATGTGCTGTCGAGGGCTTCTTTCAAGTTCTCACAGGAGAGCTGAGGAATCGCCACAGACTGTGTGGCCCCCCAAAAACCAACATATTTACTCTCTGGCCCTTTAGAGAAAAATGTCAATCCTGGGTCTAGGGTTCCTCTTCCACTTTAATTTGCATATGTATCTCCTGGGGCTCTGGTTACAGAGAGGGTTCCCATTCCACTCCCTGGGGTGGGGCTGGAGGGGCTGCACTTCCCACAAGCTCCTGGTGGTGGTGCTGTTACTGTACCTGGACCACCACATGACTAGGAAGGTTCAGACCATTTTATCAAAGATTCTGCTTTTCATAGAGGAACATCTTCTGTAATTATCTGGTTGGTTGGATAATCAGCACCGATTACTGACAGAATTATCTTGGGATTCATCCTAAACTGTAAAAAGCAGTCCTTAACAGAGGATGGGTAGGGCAAGGACAGAAAGGGAACCTCTGGTTTATGTGTTGGCAATTGAAAGCCACTGTAAAGGAGGCAAAGTAAGTCAAAACGGAAAGTTAGTCGGGCCAGTGTGGCTCAGTGGTTGAGCATGGATCTCTGAACCAGGAGTTCACGGTTCAATTCCCAATTAGGGCCCATGCCCAGATTGCAGACTTGATTCCCAGTGTGTGTGTGTGTGTGTGTGTGTGTGTGTGTGTGTGTTGTGGGGGGAGAGAAGGCGGTGTGCAGGAGGCAGTGATCAATGATTCTCTCTTATCATTGATGTTTCTATCTCTCTTTCCCTCTCCTTTCCTCTCTGAAATCAATAAAAATATACATTTTTATAAAAACTGAAAATTAGAAACTTACATTAAGGTAATGATTCATTTTTTCTATTGATATTATTCCTTTGATAATTATGTTTCATTATATGTAAAACAGCTTGTTTCCTTTATATGTTATACCCAAATATCTTTTTTTGAAGATGCAAAAAAGGCCAATTCTTTATGGTGTGAACAAGCACAATTCTCTTTTTAACAAAAGCTGTTAGGGTCAAACATCTAACGGTGAATATTGAGATTTAAACTGATGAGAAACATATTGGACATCACCTGTCAAAGCTCCAAATGCCACAAAATAAATGGTAAGATAGCAGCAGCCTCGGCTCATTGAAATGCAGGCTGTATTCACCGTGATTTCACATGCATGTCCTCCCACCACTGTCTCCTTAGCAGATGTCAGCAGATCAGATATACAGGGCAGGCAAGATGGAGTGCAAATACCACCACCCCAGGAGCTGCTGACACCCCAACTTGTGAACCACACAGGTGCAAGTGGTTGGGTGAAAATTCACCAGGCAGAGGCCCAACATGTCATGTCAACCACAAAGTAAAACCTGGCATTTTAAGGATTTAGTGCTAATCCCTTTCTGACGTCTTAGCATATAGTGCCTCTTCAGCGCCCCTGTAAGACTAGCTATGCTATTTTGAAAAAGTGCCAGATATAGAAAAACATACTGCATAGTTCGACATTATCCTGAGTATCAAAGTATGGACAATGAGCTTTACTTTTTGTGATTTTTGTTTATTTATACATTTTTTTATTGCTAATGGCAGCACCAACTCTATGTGTCATCGTTAAACAATTTTATTTGACTTGTATTTACATTATTCATATCCTGTACTTAAAAGAGTAAGGTATGAGGAATGGAACCATGGGGTGCTTCGAGATTTCACCTGAGGTCAAAACAGAGATTGGGTTGTAATCAAGATGAGTAATAACATTGTTACTCCTTGCTGAATCCTTAGTATGTGGTAGGGTGCGTAGCACATTAAAGTGAGATAATATACATAAGGTATTTCTTATAATAAAAGTAAGCAATCAATAAATATATTCTTCTTTAATCATCCTTACAAACATAGGAAGCAGGTTTATCTCTCCCCATTTAACAGCTGGTGAAAGTGAGGTGGAGAAAGATCTAGTACCTTGGACACAGATAGTAAGCGACGCAGCCAGGGTTGGAATTCCCTGACGCCAGCTGATGGTGTGTCCAGAACAATGCTTCACAAACTTCCAGATTGCTAAGAAATGCAGTCAGCCTGCAAAGCCTTTAAAACTCCACAAACCCCCTCCTCAACTGATGTGCAAAACCCCTTCAGATTATTTATTTTGTAAAATGGTATTGTTTTGGAATGTTTGCTTCTGTAGGTAATATGGAGTATCCGATAGCCAACCATAGGTCCTGCCAAGACAAACTAGAAACGTTGGGGAAAATACAAACAAACAAACAAACAAAACCTTGCTTAAACGTATCAGAATTTTGCTGAAACAATGAGAACAAAAAGGGTCAAGATTTCAGAAAAAAGAGAACTTTATAAAAGTGAGCCAATGTTCTATAGAAGCCTTTTCATGGGGCTTCTGCAATTCTTGGTGCAGGGAAAGACCCTAAGAAGTCAGGCTTTGCCTGCACAGAGGGTTATAGGTGGGGTCAGAGAACCCACAAAGACTTTTTTTGGGGTCTTACAGAGACAGAAATGAAGACTGGCACAGTTAGAGTCCTACTGAGAAGAGGAACGGAAGGCCGAAACAATGTCAGTTTTCTCCTCAAGACATTTGTCAGATTCTGAAGCTTTATGGGAGGATAAAAAGCCAGTAATAAAGCTGTTAGGATGCAGAATAAAGTGTTCTGATAGCCCTTGGCTGATGAAGAGACAGGGATTAGAGTGTGAGACCCATCAAGGGAGGGGTCCAAGTGATCACACCAGGCTCTTTGTTGAAAGCCATGAAGGGCTGCATCCTAGGAATAAAAGGAAGTAAGAGAAAATGCAATTCAGTCATGATTCAGCTTCCACTCTATCTTTCTAGCAAAGAAATAAGTAAAACCTCTGGGCAGGAAGATAACAGAACATAAATAAACATATATATATATATATATATATATATACACACACACACACACACACACTATTTAGCATTTAATTAAAAAGTAATAGACATGACAAGATACAGGACAATATAACTATTTTTTTAAAGTTAATAGAAATAGGCCCACAGTGAACCAGGTAATTTAATTCAAATTTGAAAAAAAATAAAGAGCAAGTTTCATATAACAGATGCAAAGAATGACTATTTTCACTAGAGAATTGAAATGTGTAAAGAGAATCCAATGAAAATGCTGGAACTATAAAACATAACAACTAATATTAAGAACCCAATAAATGACTTTATCAGCCAATTAGACACTGCATAAAACAAGGCTAATAAAATGGAGAAAGTCAATAGAAAAGCTCAGCATTTTTTTTTAAACTGGAAAATACAGAAAAGTGAGTAAAAGATGGTGGGACTCTATAAAATACATAGTATGCTGGTAACTAGAATACTATTGAGAGAGGGGAAAAGAGGCAAAAGCAGTAGCTGAAGACATAATGGCTATTTTCCAAATTGAAAGAGCATTAACTTAATGGCTGGGTTATAATCAAGATGAGTAATAATATCGCTAAAGAATCTCAGTGAACTCCAAGAAAGACAACACCAACACACACACACACACACACACACACACACACACACACACTAAATTAAATTGCCAAAAGCCAAAACCCAGAAAAACACATTAAAAACAGAGAAAACAGACATTTCTATAAAAGAAAAAAACAATAAATTTACTACTGGTTTCTCAACAGAAATGATAAAAGTAAAAAACAACAACAACAATAAAAAAACTGCTAACCTAGAATCCTACACCACTCAAACATACACTTACTTAATATGTAAGTAAAGATAAAATAAACACATTTTCAAAATAACAATAAAACAAAATCTGAGTATTTGTCACTAGCAAACCTGAAACAAGCAAATTCTAAGTGGAAGGAAAGAAGGAAATATCAGGTAGAAACAGAAAGAGTAAATATGTGGGTAACTACATTTCAATGGGGATTAATATCTTAAGGACTTCAAAGTGTATTTAGAATTAAAATGCATGACAATAAACAGAGGAGATGGAGGGGCCAATGCAGTTAAACTATTCAAAGGTTCCACCATTATTGATAGCAATAATATGAATTATCATAAATCAAAGACACACATTGATATCTCGAGGGTATCCACTAAACAAAATAGTAAATAAATATATAACTAATAAGTTATTAGAGTGAAAAATTGATCAGCTATAAAATGATTAATTGTACAAAAGCATAAGAAAAGACAGAGGGAAATATTGAAATCACTGAGACCAATAGAAAAATAATAGTAAGTAAATAGGTATCAAGCAAAATGCATTTAATACACCTGACCTACCAAACATTTTAGCTTAGCCTCGCCTACCTTATATGTGCTCAGAACACTTACATTAGCCTACAGTTGGGCAAAAGCATCTCACTGCCGATGTCCAGCATCACAAGAGACTATTGTACCTTATATTGCTGGCCCAGAAAAGATCAAAATTCAAAAGTCATAAAATAGTAAGTCACAAGTCAGGGACCGTCTACATTTTGATTCTCTATCTATCTCTAGCTATCACTACATTTCTCTACTCCAGAGTTGCCTACTTCATATCTTCTCCCAAATGTTCACTATACCTCAAGTTTCTCTATTGAGATAATCAACATGTTGTATTGCCAAATCTAGTCAACACACATTTCCTATTCAAACGTTCAGAGATATCTGTACAATCTTCCATTCCTTCATTTGTGAAATGATTTCCTTCTTTGGTTCAAATATCACTGTTCTCTGGGTTTCATCCTATGCCACCAGCTGTTATGCCTTCTTGTTTTTTCTAATCACCGGGGTTCTCTCAGGGCATGGTTTTAGGCACAGTTCTTCGCTCTTTCAATATAACCTGTCTACTATCAGGTTTATATCACCACCCAGATTGCTCCTCGGAGTTCCAGATAAGTATGGTCACTTAAATATCTCAGACATATTCCAAACACCCCAGCCTCCACTAAGCTATTCTTCCCCAGACATCTTCAAATTAATAAACAACTCCATATTGTAAACCATTGCTGAGGTGAAAATCCTATTTCCTACATCTAATATTTCAGTAAGTCTCTCTCTCTCTCTCTCTCTCTCTCTCTCTCTCTCTCTCTCTCTCTCATATCCTGACATATATATGACAGATATATCCTGATGTCTACATGCCCTACCCAACCATTTCTCTTTCTCTATTGCCACCACCACAGTCCTGACCCCCTCTCATCAGCACTATTGAAACTGCCTCCTCACTGGTCTCCACTTGAGCTCATGCCACTATATTTCACTCCCTGCAAGCATCTAGAAAATATTTTTAACTTTTTTATTTAGAAATAATTGCAGATTTATAGGAAGCTGCAAAAATAATACAGAGAGGTTTCCATGTATCCCTCACTCAATTTCCCCAATAGTTTTTTCTTCCATAGCTACAGTAAATATCAATACCAGAAAATGAACAATGACACATAAGTGTGTACAGTTCTATGCCATCTGATCACACATCCATTCACGTAACCACTACTACAGGGGAGGAATCTATTTAAAGTTAAAATGATAACAATCCTTCACTTAAAATCCTTTAACAACTTTCCTTTATAGTTAAATAAATATGCAAACTTTTGGTGTTGGCCTAGGTCTGCTCCCTGCCCAGTTCTTCACCTTTTCTAATGCCTCTGGGTCCCTCACCTCCTATGCTCCAGCTTCATGATCTACCTCCTTTCATTCCTGTAATAGGCTGACCTTGCCCACAACTCATCCCCTTTCTCTTTATCTGAAGTTCTCTTTCCCTAGCTCATCTATTACTCCCAGATCACCCTATAAAATATCTAAGCAAGTTCGCTCTCTGCACCTGGATTTCCTTTCATGGATTCCACCACAGTTTGAAATTTTATATGTATCTGTTTGCATGTTTTTGACTTCTGTATTTCTCCTCCACCAGACGATGAATTCCATTGGGAGGATAAAATGTGGGTTATGATTATCTTCTATTGCTATTACCTGGCACCGAGCACTGACATACAACATATATATAGCAGGTGCTCTGGCTGAGGGATAAATAGAGAGCATAAAACACAATGAGGAAAATAAGTTAGTGAAACAAAAGAAAAAATTCATGGTCTGAACCATTCTGGAGCCTTTGATGAAAGATTGGACAGGTGTTAAGCAGAACTGAAGCTGCTTGCCTCAGTAGTATGCCCCCTCCTGTGCGTACATGATTCTAATGAATGCTAATTGAATTTACATATGCATCAAGGGGAAAGTAGAGTGCTTTTTGTTGTTTTGCATACAGCTCCTGAATATCAGGTCTAAAAGGCACACAACACTCCTCAGTTTAACACAGACCCCTCCTTTCACTTTAGAGACCCCAGAGAGTCATCAGTGTTGGTCTCTGGATAAAATCTTGTCCCTGTCCTTCAAGAGAAGGTGTGGGGTCTTTAGTCCCTTGTATTTAAAGTCAAATAATCGTGTACTATGCAAACCAAATATTGTCAATGATGTCCAGCACCGATATGGCTTAAAATATGTATTCCAGACATCACTGAAAAGGGAGGTGGGGTTGTAAAATAAAAAAGGCAGGTGCATAGTTTGAAGACGTGAGCATCTTAAATGAAAGACGAGGCTACCTAAATGGAAAGAGCCCTTCACTTCAAATCAGGTTTCTAGTCCCAGTTCTGCTCCCAACTAAGGCCAGGCATGTTGTCTCTTAGTTGCAGTTTCCTGGCCATTAAAAAAAGAATAGGTTCCTGACTACAGACCTGTCTAGTCCTTACCAGGCTGAAGCTATTCTCAACCTGAAGCTGTGTTCATAAGCTGCCATATGGCCAGGAAAACAAAAAGAATGAGAAAGGAAAAAATAGACTGCTCCTGTTTTTTTGAGTAGATAATCTCTTTTGCTTGAAAAAATGTCATTTTTTTTATTTGTTGCCTCACTGTAGCAAAGAGAGATGCCATTTTTCCTACTTGCTAAAAGCTCCTATTATAGAAATTGCCAGATCTATTAGTATATCTTAATTATCGCATCTTGTGCTGCTTTTAGCCTCCAGTGGGCCAAAATTGCCATGATTTATGCTTTGCTAACAATGATATTTTTCCATTAGTAAGCAATTAAAGGGCCCAACAGCACGCCTGGGAACTTCACAAACCGGTATGAAGGACTGCCATCGCTTTAATTTGTATCTGCTCTAATTGTGTTTACAGTAAACTTGTAAAAGAAGAAGACTCTGTCAAAATATGTACCGTGCACACAATGAACGTGCGTAAAGAGAGAAGCATTGGTGTCCACGTCGACTGTAGAAGCAACATGTGAAGAGAGAGAGAATGGGCTCAGGCGAGGTCACACCGGCTGATGCGCAGCGTGGGGTCTTAGACTCGTCAACTCTGGAAACTCAGATGAAAGGGACTGTGCTCCAAGGTGCAGCTTCCCTCTCGGGGGGTCCTGTCTGGTAGCCTGACAGCTGAAGCTGCTCTTAACCCGGAGCAGCGTGGAGGTGGGGAGCAGCAATCCTTTACATCTGAAAGGAAGTGGGGGCCTAGTAACAGAAATGTCCATTGTGAATAAAATCGCTAAAAAGGCAAAGGTCTGCTGCCAGAGTCAGTAGAATCAAGGCCGGGAATTACTGCTTCCCGCCTCCAAGACACAGGCTATTGAGAATCAATCCATCTAATTTGACAGAAAGATTTACTTCTTGTAATTTTGAGGTCTCACCATGTAAGATTTCTCTCTCTCTTCCTTCATGTATTCACTTTTTCTTTGCCTCCAGCAGCCTCTCTGTGTTCCAGGTTTACTCTCAAAGCCTTACTGTATTTTTCAGAAAAAAAGAGTATTATATTTAATATGTAAGAATAATTACAGAAAAATGATATAGATTATGATATGAGTATTTCACTTTAAATCTTTTGAGCCCAGCTATTTTTGTTCAGTGTTTGAGCATCGACCTATGAACCAGGAGGTCACGGTTCAATTCCAAGTCAGGGCACATGCCCAGGTTGTGGACTCAATCCCTAATTGGGGGAGAGGGGGGGGATGCAGGAGACAACTGATCAATGATTCTCTCTCATCATTGGTGTTTCTATCTCTCTCTCCCTTTCCCTTCCTCTCTGAAATCAATAAAAATATATTTTAAAAAATTTTGACCTACCATATTAAACCCAAATGTTGGTATAAATCTAAACTCTATACTTTTCTTAGGATCACAGAGCATCAGCATCATCTGGGAGCTTGTTTGAATGCAAAATCTCTATCTCAAACCTCCTGAATCAGAATCAGCATTTTACCCAGGGGACTCCTGGGCACAGTGATGTTTGAGAAACACTGTAATTGAGGGGGAGCAGAGATGAGAGGTCCATGCATCTATCAGGGAACTTTAGTCATGATACCACAAGGTCCATGGCTCTAAAAACAGATGAAGAAATGGAAGAGCAGCAGGAGAGAGATGAGGGGGAAGAAGAGGAAAACAGGAGAGGAGGGGAGAGGAGAAGGGCGGGAGGGGGAGCAGGTGGACAAGGACAGGACTAGGAGAAGGAGGAAGGAAACAGTGTCTTTCTGAAGTTATGTCAAGAAACTCCTCTTTTCCAAATATGCTCCAAATGGAACCAGATCTCTAAGACCACGTTGACAGCAGATATCCTTTCCACATTGGGGTGTGCAGAATGTGGAATGAGCCCCTTTGACCCCAGTCTTACAGATGCCTCCCGTCTAGAAACAGCAATACAGAGCAGGTGGTTTCACTGTTGCTTGCAACTTTGCATTTAAATAATCACAGCCCAGGGTCTATAGAATAAGACTTGCACAGCATTTCAAAATAAACTCGGGCGGAGCCCACAGATTAAACAGCAGTCGATGACAGTTCAATGCCATTTCGCCTGAAGACTTCAAGAGAACTGAAGAAGCAGCAGTCAAATCTAGTTCATTTATGCATGTGCCTCTCTCTGGTTGTCCTACACCAATGCCATGTTGAACACACTGAATGTACTCCTACCTATTCCCCCATCATGCAATTCTACATCAGATAGGAGTCTCATCACTTCCAATAGCACTTTCATATTGGAGGAAGAAAATACTACTTGCATTGACTTTGTGTCCACCTTCTTCTCAAGTACTGCTGCTTTATGAAAGTTTGAGTTTTATTTAGAAACCATTTAAATGGTTTATAAACAGCCATTTCTAATTAAAAGTTATGCTGTGACCTACAAATAATTATAGAGTACTGGAGTATCTGAAAAAATGCAGTTAAACAAAGAGTCTCAAAAGTAAGGTCTACTTGTGAGAATGGTGGTGGAACAAACAAAGAATAAACATAAAACAGTCTTTCATTTTACTTATTTTTAGAGTTTTTTCTTTCTTTGTTTCATCAAGTTTATGAAAATATACTTCTGATGAAGAAGTAGAGAAACATTTGGTTGGGTTGGGGACAGTTGCTCATATACACAGACACCCAGACCTTGGCCGTCATCCCATTTAATGATCAAATATCTGTCATTGCAGAAGATCTCAGGTTCTGAAAGGCTGACTATGTTAAAGGAGACTCATATCCCCACAGACCTAGCCTGGCAATCAAAGGGAAAGGTTTATGCATTTATGTAAGAGCCCTGACAGTGAGAATTTGCTTATTTTTCTAATTAATTTAGTGCTTTTGATTATTTCAACATGTTTTCCATTATTGTTGGGCACAGCTTCCCAGGGGGACAGAATAGACAGCCAGTATTGTCTCCATTTTATAGACGTGTCACTTGAGGCACTTCTAGGTACAGAGACTCTCAATGATATAATGAGGACAAGAATTCAGTTGTCTCCCAACTTGCTGCTTAATATTTAAACCTACTAACCTTATCAGCTGCATCTATGTTTGTCAATGACCACGTTCCCTTATATGTCTCAGCCACTGATTGAAATGCTGTTGGTAGTTGCCAAATTTTGTTAAAGACCATTGGACTGGCTTGATATTTGGAAAATCCAGAGATAAGCAGGTATCCATCCAGGTAGCCACTAACCCTCCTGCTCCATAGCGCAAGTATGGCAGCGTTCAATACAGTTATTAATTCCTATCTATTTAAGGGTTTCTGAGTGGAAACTTTTTATGCCATATCTTAGTTGCACATTCCAAGTCAAAAATTTGAAACTACATCCTGCCTAAGAGTTTTTCTTGTTCCCCACAGAGAACAATAGCATATGTTTCTACTGTTGGGGAGATAGTGAATAATTTACCAAATGAGAACATTCTGTAAAAGACACTGTTTTGCTTTGATGTTTTTGTGCAACTGCCACTGACTTTAATGAGAATTACACACATCTGTCATTGGGCAGAATCAAACCCATTATTTATCAAAGCTGAAACCCACCATTTGTCATAAAGTCTTCTTCTAGTCAATAATTAACAGATATAAGACTCACAGATTTGTAGTTCATACTTTATCTTTCTGATGAGTAAAACATGGTGATGAAAGAAAATGAGCCAGTGAGTGATTTTCTGAGCCTGAAAGGATTTTCCTGGTTCCCAGGACTGAATAACTAGATTTTCCATCTTTGGTGATTAAAAGGAAAACAAATAACTTCAGTGATTGTTTCTTTGGTATCACACCATCTGTCTTAGTAGATGATATAAGTTCATTTGATTTGTTGGTATAAATCAATCACTTTCTATTTTGTGGAATCAGCGGGAAGAAATAATGAGGACATGAGGTCTGGCGGACTATCTTTAGGAATCTGTGACCTTGAACTCTATTCTTGCTTCAAATAGGCAATCAGCAGACCAGTTGTATTGACATCCAATAGACCTTGTTAGAAGTGGAATCCCCAAAAGGCCTAATGGGTCAGAACTTTGGGGTGTCCCCCATTTGTGCTTTAACAAACTGCCCAGGTGGATCTGATACTAAAGTTTGAGAACCACCCATCTTAACCATATCTACAACCTTGTAAAATAACTTGCAAAAGAATTACCAGCTTGGAAAGAATGAAAAAGTAGTACTAGTGTTTTTATATTCTTATTTTTCTGCATGCTTCTATTTTGTACCCTAAAAATATATTAATTATAAAATAAAATATTTTTTCAAATAAAAATTATAATCCTATTTTTTATTACAGTTGACCCTTGAAAAAACCACAAGTTTGAACTGTGCAGGTCCATTCATATACAGATTTTTTCTAATAAATACTGTAAATGTATTTTATCTTTCTTAGGATTTTAAAATAATATTTAATTTATCTTACTATTCTAAGAATACATTATGTAATACATAAAATATACAAAATATGTGTTAATCGACTGTTTATATTATAGGCAAGGCTTCCGGTCACCAGTAGGCTATTAGTAGTGAAGTTTTGGGGGAGTCAAAAGTTATACACTAATTTTCAACTGTGCAGGGGTTTGGTGTCACTTACCCTGAATTGTTCAAGGGCCAGCTGTAATTGCATAGGTCATATTTACTACTGAATTATCCCTTTTGGTTTGGAGAAAGATTGCTTTGCGTGTTTAAGTACATTCTCTTTCCGCCATCTAAGCAACATTTTCTGCTCTTTAAACTCTAGTTATTTGTTATACTTTAATTTATTCTGTAATTTTCATTAAAATATAATAAAATATCACCAATGAAATACTCATAATACTTGTATAATTGTTTTCCTAATTTCTCTGGCATTACCTACTCTCCGCTATTAGTAAGAACCTGCTGGAACACTCTTTCTAGGTACAAATGTTTAGGAGGAAGAGATTCTGCTCATTTTTAGTATCCCCATGTCTCCTGATACTCGACAAGAGTTGCCACTTGCTTCTAGTACTTTGTAATGAGCATTGGGTGAGTAGAAGCTATTGGTGCCGGTACACAGCCAGACAGTACATAAAAATGTCTAATGATACAATTTATCTCCGAGACCAAAATACAATTCATCGCCTGGAAGAAATAACTCTTTTTGTGCTGCATTCTTAGTGCATTCTGCATTCAAACCTCCTAAAATTCTCTCCGGCAACATTGTCCACATGGCGATGATGGATAACTGGTTTCCAACAGAGCTGTAAGCGATTAGTAATCCGTAAGCATCCGCCTGCTGAGGTAGTCCATGTTTCTTAAAAAATTAAGGACCATTTCCACACTGTCAGAGCTATTATCATCTTTCCTAAGCCCGCAATGTGAGACCTCCTGTCTATTACCATATTTCTTTATTAATTCAAGCTGACTGCCAAGACTTCTCAGCACCTACAGTCTAGTTCCAGAACCATGGAAGAAACCGCATGTCATGTAATGAAAGGGACTGTTGCTGTGATCATACATGCATCGGATCGCTAGTCACCATGGGAGGTCTCCATGCTACAAGTCTCAAAGGTCAGAACAGTAGAAGGGGTATCACATCAAGTCACAGGATTTCAGAGACAAAAAGAACCTTTGACATCATCAGAACCAGTTTAAAAAATGGGGATAAAAATATGATCTCCCCCCCAAAAAGCAATCAAATGACAAGAATCTTAGAAACTTAGATGAAAAAAGGCCAAAATACTCTGCTCTGTTTGGAGAGCAAAGGGGTGAGAGTTGTCTTATTTCTCTCTGCCCTTGGTAGAGACCTGCTTCTGACACCTTAATAGAATTAGCCAAGCTCAGAATTTCTAGTTTTGTACAACTCCTTATGGCTTACAGATGAGGAAATTAAGACCAAAGGAGCTAAATCACTTGCCCTCCAACCTCAAACATTATTGATAACAGGATTTGGCCAATTTCTATATATTCTGACTCTCTGTCCATTGATTATCGCCAAACAGAAATATGTGCAGATGGAAAGTTCTCCTAGAAAGTAATGCACAAAGATCAAGGATAGAAAATGCATGAAAATACATAAGAAATTGAAACAACATTACTGAAAGTTCAGCATCCAAATAATTAGGAGTCCCAGAAACAGACCAGGATGATAACTGTGCAATCAGAACAGGCTGGCTCTGGAAGAATCATCTTCAAAAAGATGACATAATTCATAAATTCCTGGTGTCACTAAATGCTTTAAAAAGAGGTTCAGACAATTACAGATAATTTGGGTTGAATTAGTGGCAACTATGTAAAAAATTAAGCAAATGAAAGTTTAGAATGGAAAAGTAAATAAGATTTACAAAAGGTCATAATAGGGTAAATAATGAGTGTTGATCTCATCAAAATTATGATCTAACTGTATTGGAGGATTATGGATGAGTGTGAGTGGGTGCATGAGTGTGGTTATATGGGCGTGGGGGTGAGTATGGTGGGGCAAAAGTGAGAATGAACATCCTCATCTTCCATAAAACCAAGTCCCTAAAACTTAAAAAAAAAAAGCAATATAAGCATGTTAATTAGAGGTATGATAGTAAACATCAAAAGGATAAGAAAATAATTTGAAACAGTTAATTCTGAGGAATAGTAATATTTTTGTAATAATTTAATAAAAGAAATCTAATTAAATTATTATAATATAATTCATATGGTACCACATTTCAAATAATATTTTAGGTACTTTATAAATCTTGTGGGGAAGGTACTATTATTATTATCCCCATTTTGCTGATAAGGACAATGAGGCAACATGGTCCCGCAATAGTGTGAGAGTCAGATTTGGAACCTAAGTGGGCACCTTTAGAGTTCCTACATTAATCTCAAAATTTCCTACAAAAGAAAATGTTCATGGGGAGTTGGGCGTACAATTTAAGAAACATTGTAGAACTGGGAGACTTTTAAAATTACATAACAAACATGGAACTTTGGTTTAAAAACATAACCACTGGAAATACTTGGTGGAAGATAACAGCTGCTTACTCTGCCATTTTTGTGTGTGTGTTGACTCAGCCTCAGAATCAGTGTGAATCTGGGGGTGCACGTGGGCAGGAGCGCAATGACAGGCGGTGAAGGTTTTCCCGGTAAAAACTTCATCTGACCCACTCTTGGCCACTCCAAGTTGGAAAGCGCGTCCCTAGCACTGCCTGTGACAGGCAGGAGGTGGGCAGATGTGTGGGCACCAGAAGAAGGGGGACCTTGGGAAGTTCTTGAAAAACAGCTTTGAGAAGACAGCCTGGTGCACATCCCTACAGTATTTGCATTCTTGTGTCAACACTTCATTCCCATAGATTGAACCAACACCTGTTTAAGCCCAAGAAAGTTTAAGAATTTGAAGAAATTAATTTGCATGAAAATGAAGCAAAATATTTAAGCCTCAATAAATATCTTTGCTTTCTTTAGTTGTGCCTGAGTTTACTTATGAAGATTATCTCCAGTCTATATGAAGTGAGTAAATGAAGATGTCCTCATTAACTGTAATAGATTTTTTATTAACTTCTAACATGAAACAGTGTGATAAGATCTCTGAGAGGGGAATAAGTTGCTCTCTTGGTAATTTTAAAGAGATTTTTTCTAAATAGTTGGTCAACTCAAAACAGCTATACACAAGAAGGAGGTTTTAGGGTCTGGAAATGAGAATTTTAAAAATGATATTTTTTAAATCCTAAATACCACAGTGAATTGGTTAATTTGGTTGGCAATGCAGAAATCCAAATGAAATTAAATTATTATCATTTCTAAAGCTAGAGACACTTTAGATTTATAGCTGTCAAAGGGGAAATTGAGCAGTGACACTCATTGAGACCCTAGTTATATTTCTAGTCATTGGAACAATTAATCCTTTGTGAGTGTTTATCAGGAATAAGGCACTGTTCTAACTGCTCAAAAATATATCCACTTATTCATTTCTCACAATAAGCTAAGATATTGTATTATTAATATCATCACTATTTTATTAAAAAATGGCATGGAGAGGTCAATTGGGACTATCAATCTGTTGATAGCTCTAGAACCTGGGATCTCCAACAGTGCATTATTGAGAAGTAGGTTTGCTTGTTAATGTAAAAATGTGGACCTCAAAAGATCTTCAGCAAAGAATACATATAATCAAGGGACATGAGTTGGTCACTCACAGCTGTATTTCTTGTCTCACTTAGTAACTTCAAGGAACATGAGAAGAATCCACATTTTAAGCCAATGAATTATTTTAATAGATACATAGCCAAAGTAGTTGCACATTTATCTCTATTTAATAAATTGGTTCGTGGTCTTCATTTTTTTCTCTTGAATATTAGGCTGATGTAGTCTTGAATAATGAGGATGGTAGAACAGAAAGAGCAAGTCTTTTAGATTTAGGCTAACCTGGGTCCAAATCTCAGTTCTGATATTCACTGGCTGTGGGACTTGGGGCAAATTTCTGTTCTGAGTCTTAAGGTTAATAACAAACTTGACTGTGTTGTAAAGAGAACTATATAGAATGTATATCACAGAGTCAATGCTCCATTTATGTTAGCATCCTTTATGATTGGTGGGGTCTATTATAAGTATATGGTTTGCTAGCATAAATCTGAGAACAAAAATACTCAAAAACTGGTTTCCTTTAGTATTGTTAAAGCAGAGTTCAGAACCCAAGCGGAAGAAAGAGAAAAGCAATCTTTAGAGCTTTACTTTAGCATGATAAGTCTTCATTTTCTTTCTTGATTTTTTTTATATTAGTTATGTTGATACAGAAAGATCAAATTTAACAGAAAAGTTGTCTGCATTTGTGGTCAAATTACACTTGAATGGATTAGTTCACAACCATAATTTGGAATTAATGTGTCAGAAGGAGTGAAGCACTTGAAATAAAATTCAGAATAAGAGACAGAGGGAGATAGCAGATGGCGGGAAGACTGGTACACAGTAAAGATGTTACAGATGTCCTAGTAGCTTTGATTGTCCAGAGACATCCCCAGAATTATGTCTGAACAAATTACAGGCTACAGAGGAAAAGTTCAAGTTAAGACTAAGGGACTAAGAACAAAGTGCTTAGATTCTCTAAAATGATGAAATGGGTTTTGATGGTGACTTTTTAAATACAAGGCAGTGACACAAAAGTATATCATAGAAAAACAGTTTGAGAGGGCAGACTAAATCCGTCTTCTTAAGCAATGATGAACTATATATGGTTTAGCATTTGAAAGGTAAGAATCATTGCACCTTTACAATGAGCCAATTGCTGGGCTAAGCATTGTACATGTTTGAATGCATCATTTAAATCTCACAAACAAGACTATGAGATAGTTACTATTATCCATACCATTTTCAAAGGGAGAGATGAGGCCCAGAAGTCAGTTACCCCAGGATAATACTGCCAGGTGGCAAAGCTTGAACTTTTTAGTAATCTAACACCAGGGCCAACAAGCTTTTCTCCCACACCAGCCAAAATACATCTTCACTGACTTGGTATTACCCACATTCTCTAGCGCAATGCCTTCCTTGCATGCAGTAAGTGCCCAGTAAACATTGAATGTTCCTCTTACAGTTAAAGTTATGGGATACTTCTATGAAAATGCACCCATGAGTAATTACTCATAAACCCTTAAGCAGCGGTTAAGTTATTGGATTAACCTAGTAGAAAATATGGATCTTAGGATCTAGGACAAAGGGAAAGGTAAATGTGATATAAGAGAGAAAGATAATGTTCATAATTGTGGGGCACGATTATGAGATACTGGGCACCTTTGACATTCAGTCAAGAAGATAGTCATTTAGGTGGAAAAACAAGATGCTATTCCCCCCCCATCCTTTATATTACTACAGGGTGACTGTCCCTTGGGTATAGTTGATGGTTGTGGTACACCACACCCACCCATATCAGTATTAAACTCCTCATGTTTCTGGAAATAGAAACTCTCACAATCAAGTCAGTTCCCTTCCAAAATATGAATATTTAAAATATATAAAACAGTCCTGGATGGTATAGCTTAGTTGGTTGGAGTGTCGTCTCATATTCTGAAAAGTTGCAGGTTCAATTCCCAGTCAGGGCACATGCCTAGGTTACAGGTTCCATCCCCGTTAGGGATGTATGGAAGGCAACCAATTGCTCTCTCTCACATTGATGTGTGTGTCTCTCTCTCCCTTGTCCTCTCTCTAAAAATCAAGAAATATATCCTCAGGTGAGGATTAAAAACAAACAAATAAAATACATAAAACAAGAGTCATCAACCACCATGTCTCTATACAACACAATGGGAAGACGCAGGTCCACAGGAGAGAAGAGGAATCCAAACTGCAGAGAGAGCCAGAGAATGAAAACACTAGAGTCACACAAAGGCCCGGTCCTCCTTCCTGAGTCCAAGATGCTGCTGGTTCTTCCCAGGGCTTGGTGTTGCTTGGACTGCCATGGGTATCGTTGGCTCATAAGTCTATCATTTTTGCTAATCTAGTTGAAATTTGGTTTTAGTCACAGATGACTAAAATAGAGGAGCAAACCTTCATAATATCACACTTTCAGCTTGCTCCCTGTTGTTTTCCCTAAGGCATTTATAACTGCTGCTTTACACGATTATCATGCTTATGGTGACTACATGGCCCACCTTACAACCTAAATGTGACTCGTACTTGAGTGAGAAAAATCCCTATTGTGAGTTGTTGTTGTTAGCAGTTAGCCCATAGTGACTATCACAGGAAGTGACTTATCCAAAGTCACACAGTTAAGTAGAAGCAGTCCTGGGACTAGGATGGAAATCTTGTTGCTTCTTCAATGCAGTCTCTTCAAGACACTACATGATTTGTAAGACACGTGTAAAGGTAAAAGGAAGTAATTAAACTTTATTCCCATTTAAATGAATGATTTTGACTAAGCCAGCATGCTTGCTTAAAAGGCAATGGTAGTACATGACAAATTATACAAATGAAAAGCTTGCCATAATCTGTGTGACATTAAATGAGTAAAGGAAAAGTCTTTGCCTTCGGCTCAAATAGCATTTTACATTGATTTAATTAAACACTGACAGGATCTCTTCTCTCTCTCTCTCTCTCTCTCTCTCTCTCTCTCCCCTACACACACACACTCTAAGCCTAAACAATCACAAATCTAAATTGCAGGTTCCTTATGCCAACAAGCCAGGTGATTTAAAATAAAACTGCAAATGGTTTCTGTCAGGAATGGAAGAGGACAAAGGGAAAAGAGACAATGTGGCTACAGTTGTGAAATATCAAGTCCGATTTCAGCCCTCAGCTGCTGCAGCTCCAAGTACATTATTTTTAGCCTTGAAACTCGCAGAAGACACATTTTGGTTCTCCTGGATCTCGTGCTATGGGGAAGGAAGCTGACTCGGGGGGACCGCTAGCTTGCATCTACCTCTAGATCTTTGCTTCAGTTGTTCTAGGGATCAAACGTTTCAACAGGGTGCCCATGTTCTGTCCCAAATAGTACATCCAGACATCAGCTGGAGAAAAATTAATATTCTTGATGAAATTATTGCAAATGATTTTCCTTAAAGTATGGAAGGCAATAATAGAGAAGGAGGCTATTGGGACTGTAGACTAGAAACCCTGATTGAAATAAGATTCAAGGGTTGTACTATTTCCACATAATCTATCTGGCTAGACAAAAATATGCTGTTTTTGGAAATTCAGAATCATTACCTTTAGTTAATATTTATCCTTTGTTCTACGAACCATTCCCTAACCCTGATCACCCCATGTTTTCTTCTTCCCTCTTTTATAATCTCCACAAGCACAAAGCTCAGAAAGGCAAAACAATCTCACGAATGGCTGGAATGGTAAAGCCCTTGTTTTCTTGGGTGGTTGGTTAGAAAAAGGATAGTGCTAATCACTCCCTTCCCTTTAAAGAAAAATACAACCTCATGCTACCTCTACCCCCATACTCACAGGAAAACAACAACAACACAAACACTTAGCTCATACCTTCTGGTATCAACAACCCATTTTTTTCCTGTTTTAAAGCATAAAAGTAATTATGAGCCCAGCAACAAATATCACATTTTTTACCTTGACAGAAGTGGGAAGGATACAAGGGCTTAATGTATTATTTATTATCTACCTCATACACATTATTTGCTGCCACTACTGGAGCTTTGTGTTCATTTTCTTACAAGCAGTTATTTTCATATTAGCTTCACCCTGGCAGTACCTACTGAATTTGAGTGTTTTTAGAACATATTGTATTTTCTGCCTAGACGCCAGTAGAAAGGCCTTAAAACATTCCCATAAAGTTGCTAAAGTATTATCTATCTATAGATATAAAATAAACTACAGACAATGTTTCCTAGGTTCCCACCCAGAATGTGTGGTTATACGTCAGCCTCTTTACTTGTCAACGTGAGGGGTAGGGAGTCGACACCAGGATGCTGAAATTACCACCGGCTCCCTTAGAACTTCTCCATATTTTTCAAACTTAAATCAAAGAAAGTCTAATGCAGGGGTCCTCAAACTTTTTAAACAGGGGGCCAGTTCACTGTCCCTCAGACCATTGGAGGGCCGGACTATAGTTTTAAAAAAAACTCTGAACAAATTCCTATGCACACTGCACATATCTTATTTTGAAGTAAAAAAACAAAACGGGAACAAATACAATATTTGTGTTTGCATGTGGCCCGCGGGCTGTAGTTTGAGGACCCCTGGTCTTATGAATAGTATCAGAGGCAGAACTTAGTTTCCTAACCTTTAGACAGACACCAATTCAGGGAATGAGAAGAATTTTAAAGACAAAATGGCGAAGCCAACTAATCAACAGAATAAAGATAACTAGTTTGGGGGTGCCATGTCAATGTTTTCTAAAAAAAAAGTTAGAAAGAAAGTTCTCTCCCCCACTCTCTGAGACAAGCATGAGCTACAGAAAGAAGAACAAGCTGGAGGATTGGAGATCTGAGTTATTTTCCTGGGTCTGTGTCTATCAAGCTGTGTAGTCCCAGAGAATTTACTTACCCTCTCTGGGCCTCCATTTCTCTACCTAGAAAATTCTGCAACTCTGCATGCATGGCTATTTAGGATGGAGGCCACGGCCTCCTCTAGTTGCAGGTGGAGTCAGCTTCAGTGAGTCTCGTGGGTGGCAGATGTTTTCACTTTCATCACCAGGTAGCCTGCCATGAGTACCCATGACTGTCACAAACGTGAAGCCATAAGCTAATGCCTCTGACTGATTTAAAATCTGCACGTGAGACTGGGAGAAGGCAGAGAAGAAGCATGCGGAGTTGATTAATTTGGAATTCTGGATATTTTCCCTTTGATTCCCTCTCTTAGTGAATCTTACACATCTCCTAACCTCTGGAACACCAACTCCAGCCTCCTCCTCCCACCTGCCTTCCACCTTTCAACCAGTAGGGTAGTGTTTTATAAACTGCTTCATTTTTTTCTCTGATAAGCCTATTAGAATTTAAGTTGGAGTGATTTTCTTCTGCTCAAATTGCCCGTGTAGCTTAAGGCTGGGCTGTAGCCCTCCTGAAGTTTCACCATAATTAATTCTAAAAGACCTCACAGCTATAGCAAAGTTTCTAGCAGCATTATATCAATTGATTAGAAAAACAACAACAACAAAAACATCCAACAAAAAATGTGGCCTATGGGCTGAGTTCAGGGTCATTGCTGAACATGAGAAGGACATCGAAAGAATGTAGCAGGAACTTCAGTGGAATCTCCACACACCCCATCTCAAGGGTAACTGGAAGAGAAATTGAGTCTCGGCCAGAACGACTGTGCTGAGGAATAAAACAAGGGCCCCGGAGGAAGATGAGTGACCTTAAGTGAAACATAGAGGAAGGTGATGTGCTACGGAGATGCCAAATGACTTGCCAAGTCTATCATTTGAGATTGACTTTAGAGACCTGTGTCATCAGCCAAATGTTTAAAATCGTAGAGTTTTAACTAAGGAAGAAACACAGAAGCTCACATAGCCCTGGTCTTCCTCTACAAGGTGAGCTTCCTGAGAGTCATGGATACCTGTCTGGGGACTTTGGGCAACCACATACCTGGAAGCAGGGGCTGAGCCCACAGGTTCTGACTCCTAAGTGTCCTTTCCACCAAACGTTGGGCCCCTAACCTCAAAGCAGAAACCAGTTTCCAAAAACAACTGAGCCATCTTGTGGATTTCAGACGACACCCTACTTTAGAAACAACTTGAGTTTTTGAAAACCATGTTTGCGCATTAATAATGGACATTCTAAAAGAAAGGCTTCAGAAATACAGCTTTGGGTTTTGATCGGCAAGCTTTCCTAATGTGGACAGGAGTGCTGGCATCCCCTCACTTTGGAACACGGGGCCTGCGAATGAGGTGAAAAGTCACTAAGTTGTGAAGGGTCCGTTGTTTTCCTTCTCTTAGAACAGCTTCTAGCATAGGTGCCTCCACCCCTGTAGCCCCATTCTTTGTGTACCTGGGGTTTGTCAAATACTGTCCCCGACTAAAAGCTTTATAGGATCTATCCTGTGAGGATGGGCTGCAAACCTGACTTGAGCCAAGAAAATTATGGCAATTAACACGATAGTTCGTATCAAGTTACCCAGAGAACCTTCCATTTCCTTAAAGAGTAAAAACTGCACTTTGGACAATGACATTCATTTGTCAGCAGGTCCATCGGATCAGATTCTAAGACAAAAGTAGAATTCAGTGTCAGGCTCCTAATCTTCCCCCTCTCAATTCATCTGCCAAAACAATCCACTGATTCAGCAGCACAGAAACTGAGTTTCACAAATCTCCAGAGATACCGTGTGTGAGGGAAGGCAACGGCTGTTTGGGACATTCCCAGAGGACCACTAACATGCTACATGATGACTCCTTCTGCAGGCAAATACAGAAAACATATTTTTTCAGTCATGATTTCTCCACTGTCCATATTGTAATTGAATAGCCAAAACCTGAGCCCATGGAACCTGGGTTGTGGGCTATCACATACACAGTCAAACTAACTCTATTTTTGGATCTAAGTGCTTTGCAATCTCCTCTATTTCTCTAGACCCCAACCAGAAAGATCATTCTGTTATCTCTGCCTGAACTGCTAAATATTATCTGTTCCTTTGGCTTAAGGCCCTACATGGCCCTTTAAAATACAAATATGTTATCAGAGAAATAAAACATATTAAGTTCCAAAAGGTTGTGTGCATTTTGGAGGCAAATGAAAGCTCATTCCTAGAAACTAGCACAAAATAGGTTTGTAATAAGTGTTAGGGGGAAAATGAAAGGGATGAGTCTACTACAGCAATAACATTGTATATTTGTTCATGAAGTTTACTTCCTTCTATCAAGCAGACCTCTGAAAGGGGCCCAGAGGAATCATTTTGATGGGATTAATGAATGGTGGGAATGATCCCCCCTAGAGGACAAATCAGGGGAATGCAGATGGTGGGCCTGAACAGAGGAGGAAGCTGGTGTAGCCTTGAAAAATGAGGTCCAGGGTCTAGGGACTGTGCAGAAAAGAGAATAGGACAGCAGGCAGTTTTATCCATGAGGGTAAAAAGCATGTTATTCTACCTCTGACTTATTTCACCATAATGTAAAAGAATCCCTATACAAGGTATCTTGTAAAAGTCTATCACGCCTTGCTCAAAAGTCTCTTACAAATATTCTTCTTGGCTGTACAGTTTGCATTAAGGAAATTGTGTGGATGACAATCTAGTTAATGACAACTTGGGGATACTTTGTGTAACCCTACCTGGTCTCATAGCCCCCGTCCAATAGGACAGCCTCCACAGGGCTTGGAGAAGACCTGGCCTTCCCTCCCTGCAGGAAGCAATGAGGTCATCCTTCTGCAGTGAAAACTGACTTCATCATCGCAGGCTTCTTTTCCGTTTTCTGCCCTTCATGTAAGACAGAATTGCGAACATTTCCGTAAGAGAGAAACAATAATGAAAATTCAAGGTTCAGCAAGGTCACACAAAGCATTCCAACACCACTGAGAATGCCAGTGTTTCATTAGTCCTTTCCATGATTAAAAAGGCTCTGTAGGGCTCCTCCGATTGCACGGCTTAGAAGTAATGTAAGAAGAACATGGTCATTATCCTGATATATAGTTGCCACAGGTTCACTTCCAATAAGCCCCATCTAATTTCTTCTTCCCCGTGCAGGACCGCGGGCTTCTCAGCACAACCCTGAGCTAAGTGCTGCTGAAGAGAGCTTTCTCAGAGGGACAGTTTCTGTTGTTGCTTTTGCTTAGTCTCACCTAGGATGATAGAATGTGATCATGCACCTATGATCAGTTTAGTCTAATCAAAATGGTCAAGCATGAATGATAATGCTTGGCAATGGCGCACTGATGAAAACGGTCTACGTGTGTTCCCTTTAACACATCACAAGGAGAAGTAAGCCAGTGGAGGGAACTGACCTTCTATTTTCAGGGTGAACACAGTTATTAGAGTAGAGCCCATGTAACCTGCTGCCCCCACAAAAGACAAAGGATTACCTCCGCACTTGGAGGTCAGCATTCAGGAGAGAGTCTTCTTTTTAAGAGTCTCTGGCAGATTCTGCCTATTTGTTACAAGTGGGCAGTTCTTTAACTTCTACTGTGTTTGTGACACAAAATTAGATTTGAAGATTAGAGCCCCTGCTCTACAGGAGATAAGCATCTAATTCCAGAGACAGTGAGTGTGATAGAAGGATCAGAGATTCCTAGCTTTATGTTGTAATGCTGTGAGGAAATAGGATATTTCGTCTCCAGTTGGGGAAGGTTTATGTTCTGTGCTGACACAAAGGAACACCTGTGTGGGAAATCACTGGGGTTCCTGACTAAAGTCTTGGGAAGTCTCCCATTGGCTGAGTCCCTGGAAACCCCTCTGAGGCAATGTTTTCTCTCCTGTCTGTCACTCTGCAATTCCACCCTCCCCAATCCCCCTTTTCAGTAGACATTCCTCCAACACACTGCCCTGACCATCCCAGGGCATACTGAGGATGTGACACATTTCCATATTTTCCTTGATATGACCAGAGATTCGAAAGTCAGATAGAAAAATCTATAATAGTTCAAAGAAAGTTGTGTGTGTGTGTTTGTTTTTTCAGTTGCATTCTGGGTCTTCTAGGAAAAATGTTTACAATTTATACCTCATCTTAAATTGTCTAGAACTTAATTCCTGCAGGAGAAGCTATTGTAGTCCTACTGGACATATCCTACTTTTGGACATATTTACATAACCCCACAACAGACATACAGGCAACAGAGCAGGGGGACAGTGGAGAAGAGGAGCATCAGCTGTATGCCTAAAGTGCCAGAGACCACCAAACCCCTGATCATATCCTGCCTCTTGTAGACAATTTTGATCATCTTTCCAGCATTTTGTATGTGATTCTAAATCTTCTGTTTCTTCGTGATCAAACACACATTTGACCAGCTGTGACATTGCCATGTAATCATTGAACCCCCTTTCCTTTCCCCCTTGAGCACACGACCAGGCACCTTGGCAATTACCTGGGGCCAGTAACTGAAATCTATCCAAAGAAAGTGAGTAAAAGTGATGTGTATCACCTCTAGTCTCCCTGCTCCCAACTTTTCTATGTGATCTCCACCTATTCTTTCACCTGGGGTCTATCGGATGGAGGCAGGGAATCTGATTGAGGACACGAAAGTCCTGAAAGCCCTACTTATACATGGCCACAGGAAGAAGATGCCTGGGTCTCTGAATCACTACATGGACCAGAAAGAGATACACACTGCTTCATATGTGACTGTAACATGAGTCACATAACCTTTACTGCACTAATTCAGCCAATGATATTTTATTATAGCAGTTAGCATAACCAGTGGTCGGCAAACTCATTAGTCAACAGAGACAAATAACAGTACAACGATTGAAATTTCTTTTGAGAGCCAAATTTTGTTAGCTTAAA
This sequence comes from Myotis lucifugus, assembly GCF_000147115.1. Lineage (NCBI taxonomy): Eukaryota > Metazoa > Chordata > Mammalia > Chiroptera > Vespertilionidae > Myotis > Myotis lucifugus. Next base: position 217,850 of record NW_005871064.1, read on the forward strand.
CTATATAGGTAGGTACATTGTTATTAACTTAATTAGGGTACTCCTAAGGCTTAGGAAGAGCCACACTCAAGGGGCCAAAGAGCCGCATGTGGCTCATGAGCCACAGTTTGCCGACCACGGGCATAACCTGATTAATACAATGGCCTAAGTCAGATGAGCATTCAATTAGAGCCATTTTGTTGAACCTGATTTTATCTGCAATTATCAGTCAAAGTTTATGAGATCATACTGCTTCCCACTATTGTAATTACCAGCTTCCCATTTTCCATTCAATATTATAAAATAAGTATATCTCAATATTAAATAATTAAACACTTCTTTATATGCAAAATTGTTATGTTCTCTAAACTAAATTGTTGCCTACCAATAGCACCTCTAGAAGATGGCACTAGAATATTTTTATAAGGATGAAGAGAAGCCTAAATTCAGCATATATTAGGTATCTTACTGTTGTCAGTTTACACAACTGCAGGTGTTAAAACTATGCATAAAAAAATCATAGACTATGTATACTGGTAGCATGTCTAGTCCTGAAATAAGAAGATCATTTAAGTAAACACTTTGCTTTTAAAATTATGTCATTCAAAAAACTAACAAAAGTTTAATGTAGCAACATCCATGAGTTTTGTTATAGTTGTACAGATTGTAATCTTCAAGAATAAGACAACTGGAAGGCTACTAGTCTTCTGAGGGTTATCATACTCCAACTCTACCACTGTTAAAGTCTATTGGCTCTTTACCATGACGGTGGTTGGTTGAGGCAGTAATTTTGCATCAGTTTTATTAATGTAAAAGTTTACATTGCTAAACATATTAATTATCAATAAGCCTTCATATTGGCCTTTAAGAAAACCAAAGAGATTAATGAGAACCACATGCTACTATTTACTTGAAGTTTTGCTTGAAGGCCTGGAATAAAGTTGACCAATAAAACTGATTTCAGAAACTAATAATAATTAACAATTAAATGTTTCCAAATAGCCCAGAAAACTTATCCAAGGAAATTGAAAGGCTCACTTGAGATTTATTTCACCTTCATCCTTGTCTGCGCTCCTTTCTCTCCTTCACTATATTCAGCCTTTTGGAGGGACCATCTTTATGGTTACTACATCATCTCAATTCCCCTTATGAGTTCTAAGTCCAGGTGGTATCTGTGCTCTGTCTGCCTTTTTTATAGTCCATAATGTTTCATCTTGTCATTATTTGATTGTTTCACGTTGTATTTATATGCCTGTCTCCTCCACATGACTGTGAGCTACTCCCAGGAAGAGATCTTCCCTTACTCATAGCTACATCCATAGAGCCTAGCATATAGTTGGGATTCAAAAACCTTTGTTGAATGAATGAGCCTAACTATATTTCTTCACTGAATATGATGGATATCTATGTATATAAAAATATCATCAAAGCTATATAACTCATCAGAAATTGCTTTATAGGACTGTTCTTAAATCACTCAGAGAGAAGAACCACATAAAGAGTAGGTTAGGACATGGGCTCAACCTCAGGTTGTCCTGGTTTGAAATCCCAGCTCTGCCCTTACTTCCTGTTGGGCAAGTTGATAATCATCTCCAAGCATCTGTTTTCTCATCTTCAAAAAGAAGATATTAATAAAGGCAACTTATAGCACTTATAACTAGTGCATATAAAGTGCTTAGCTAAGTGTTTGGCATAAAGATTCAGTAAATATTAGATATATGTTGTTTTTATTATGGAAGCTCAGATGGCACATTGTACAGTGTGTTCTAATTTGAAACAAGACTAAGTATAGTCTCAGTTTAGCTTAAATTATGACAAAAGAAAAGTCATCACTGAATTCTGTTATTTCAGTAATAAAGCCAATATTGCTACTACAGACAAGATAAATATTAGGAGCTCAATCAAGGTCAACACATCTTTTGTGAGGTACAGACTATGACATCCATGTGCAAGAGGCAGAATTGGACTAGAAACAATGACTCCTAAATTGTTCCCTTGAAACACCCACTCAGTAAATATCCCCTGACGTAGCCCACTCCCCTAAATATTTCCAGAAGTTGCCTGAGTTACATTACAATGTTATGTGAGTTTTCATATTGTATCCATGGTTGATTTAACATAAAAATAATGTACTTATTAGAAAACCCTGTTATATTTATGTTAGATCAACCACAGACATATTAGCCAGTGTCTTCTCGGCATCCTGCTGTATATTCTTGTTCTAGAACAGTGGTTCTCAACCTTCCTAATGCCGCGACCCTTTAATACAGTTCCTCATGTTGTGACCCCCAATTTCATTGTTACAAATTGAACATAATTAAAGCGTAGTGATGAATCACAAAAACAATATGTAATTATATATGTGTTTTCCGATGGTCTTAGGCGACCCCTGTGAAAGGGTCGTTCGACCGCCAAAGGGGTCGCGACCCACAGGTTGAGAACCGCTGTTTTAGAAGCATGGAACTAGACTAGACAAAAGGTGTAGAGAGCAGTGTTTCTCTAGAAAAGACTTGGAGGCAAGAGACAGACTTGCAACCAACCACGCATCTAGCTTTTTATTGTGTTCAGCCACCTGAATATCAAATAGTAAGAAAAGACAATTCAATAATTATTTCTGGTAATGTAATTATCAACCAGCATTGAACTAATTTTTATCAACAACAAGCTCACTGGGCTTGAAGAGACAAGCACATGTTATTGTTTATAAAATGAGTATAATTGAAACTATCTCTTTGTGTCCACAGAAGAATTGAAAGAAATACTGTTTGTGCCAGTACAAGGAGACAGGAAGAGCCATTATCAATTTAAGTTGGTGACAGGGGGTTACCGTTGTGATTGTGCCGGGTCTTGTGGTGATAGACTCTAGGGGAGATGTTTTCAGCATTATCTGAACAAGTCGAGTTAAAGGACCTACACAGGATTCCTCTTTTCAAGAAATACCTTGAACAATGGGGCTGGCAATTTAAAAGGACTAAGCTAGTGGCCTAGGCCTGAATGGAACCACTTCAGGGAAAAGGCCTTCAACAGAAGCTCCTTTGTCAGGATAAAGGGCCTAAGCCTCTTCCCACACCAATTGTGATGCCTTGGCCCTGAGGGCATCACCACAAAACTCTAGGCATGTCAGTGACAGGAGGTGGCTATTGTGCCTCTAATGACTGTGAGACTCAAGAAAACAGAACCTTAGAGAGCATGAGGCACTTTCTGTGAAAAAGTCCCTTTGGCTTGGCTACATGAAAGGGACATTTATTGACCAAGGGAAACAGGAAGATAAAGTCAGCAGAGATGTGGGTCCTTGGCTGGGAGTTACCTTTACCAGTTCCCCTAATCTTTAGGAACCTCTGCCCCACCACTGACTTCTGGAAAATATATTGTCTCAAAGGCAGACTAATTCTTAAAAAAAAAAAAGTCATATTTAGCAATTCCCAGTACTTACTGGGCAGGTGTGGGTCCCTCCATATTAGTGGGTTAAAGTTATTCTAGTTTAGTGGAGGGAGGTAGTGGGATGACCAGCTTGTTCTGGAATGCCTTACATTTCCTTAGTTTTAGTTCAGGAATTCCCAGGCAAAATGGCAAAGTCGGGCACCTTAGTCCCAATCAACAATTCCTTGTTGTTAACGTAATACTCAGACCAAAGATGACCACTTGTAAAATTCTAAAGATCTCTTTATATTCTCCTGAAATGATTAAGAAAGGTAAGATGCCAGCAAAAACACGCCTCCAATCATAGCTGCCTCCAAAGAACATCAGTTATGTCACAGGCAGGATTTCTGTTGCTCCAGGAGAGAGCCATTTTGCACAGCAAACTGAAGTATCAGAAATGAAATTTCCATGGGGAGAAATAAAACAGCAAAACAAACAGACAGTGGCAACTGCCTGCCGAAAGTCTCCCTCTGGTTTCACACTGCCTACTCTTTGAAACTCAAGTTGAAAGTGATGCTTTGTGCTACAGAGTTTTAGAACCACTGATGCAGGGAAATCTACATGTTCACCTGTTGAATGTGTCAAGTAGATAGTTGCAAATTAAAAATCACCACTTTGTGTCACTGTCCATGTTTGGTGCAGGTCTTATGGGCAGCTCACTAATCTGTAGATACTAATGAATACACTTGCTTAATTCTATAAAACCCAGCTCTTCACACAGAGAGCTTAGTTACACCTCTTCTATTAAAATCCACCTACTGCTGACATCTGAGTGTCTTTCTTAAGGCCGCAGGGGACTAAAGCACACACTTTAGATCCTAAGCTCAGATGTTTGGGTGTTCTGATTTCATGCCCAGCTCCACGGCTTTTGATAAATTACATTAGCCACTGGTACTTTCATCTTCCCATTCAAAAAGAGTGTATATAAAAAATTGTCTCCCTACCTAGATGGAATTCAGTGAGCATATATTTAGACATTCTTTTTGAAGGGAAGAAAACTAAGAATCTTAGGGGAGTAGGCAATTAAATAAAGAGAAAGCCTTTACATTCAATAAGCTGATAATATAGCATAGTTAAGCAGGCCCACACGCACATCAAAAAGGCAAATTGCAAATAAAATTTCAGTAATTTCATAGAAATTGAAGTTATAAGTACAGAAGAGGACCCACTATAGAAACCTGACTGGCCATTCTGAAGGGAAGCTATGAAGACTAAACACCAAATAGGGGTAAGGCAAACACTTCCAAATGCAGCATTAGATGATCCTTATTTATATCTACATAAAAACGTCAGTCTTTGCTTCATATTGTATAATATTCTCCACCTGGTCTAGATAGAAGGTGTAACACAGAAAGAATCTCTACTTCCACTGCTCTGATTATGTCCTCAGCACTTAACATAGTGCCCGGCACAGGCTATGCAATTGAAGAATATTGATTCAGTTCATCCTTCTGCAGATATCTCCAACTGGTGCTTGTGGTCAAGGGCTCTGAGTTCAAATTACCAAGATAAAATCCTAGAACCAGTACTGAGCAGTCAGTGTGAGACCATGAACAATTTTCTTATAAGCCACATGCCCCTCACTGGTCAAATGGAGACAGTATTACCATCTAAAAGAGATATTGACCTCGAGCTCTTAGCACAGTCCCTAATACATAGTAAGCATTCAGTGTATGCAAACAATAATGTTTATGTCCCTAAACACAACATGAATCTGGAGTTCAGAGAAGTGGTTTGAGCTGGAGATAAAAATAGGGATGTCTTAAGCATCTTTAAGCCATGACACTGACAAGCTCACCAAAATAATAAACATGGCTAGAGAAGAAATCCAAGACTGAACCTTGAGCAATCAGAAAGATGAAGAGATAACAGCAATGAACTACTAAGCAACTCATTGGAAAGGAGGCCAGCCGGAAGAGTCTGGTATCCTAGAAGCCAAGTGAAGAGAGGGTACAAAGAAGGAGGGAGAGATTAGCTGGGTCAAATGAGCTAAGAGGACAATTGAGAACTGAGCATTGGGTAAGTCACTGGGAATTTTAGCACCAGCAGTTTTGATGCAAAGAATGAGGAGGCAAAACATGAATAGGGTAGGATTGACTAAAATAATAAGAGGCGTTAGAGATAAAACAAACAAAACAAAACATCTTCAAGATGTTTTGAAGGACAGGGAAGCAGTGAAATAGGGCAATATCTAGACGGGGAAGCGGGATCAAAAGAGGATGGTTTTGACTATTAGCTTGGGAAAATGCCAGGAGGCTGTGTATTGATAAGAATGACCTAGTAGAAAGGGTAAGTTGATGTGAGTGATCAGAGAATTCCCTGGGTAGAGGCTGATATGAGATTTTGATTCTATGAGCATTCTGTAACCACAGGGTAAGTCAAGATTATGACTAATTTATGGGATGCTTCGAGGTTGGGAGTTAAAAACTCATTCACTGATGTGCAAATCACATGGTTCAGCATAGCAGAAGTTGTTAGATCTTAACTGCCCTTTTCATTTTTTTACGGCTCAAGCAATATAATTATTCCATCCAGAAAGCAATAGTAAAAAAAGACAATTAAATGTTTTTAGTGTTTACACTCCCTCATCCCATTCAAAAGTGAGAGTTTTTAAAATAGCATACTAGGGTAATCTAACTCTAAGATATTCTAAGTTCTTTAATAGGGAATTTTAAAAAAATTAAAAGTATATAACAAGATGCTTATTATGGCAAAGATTAAACACTGAGTAAGAGATAATTAAAATTTTTATGTCAGCACCTTTGATATCAAGTAGTACAGTCAAGACATTTTATTGAAGCATATTTGCTTAAATGAATCACTAGTGGTGCATCCTTAAATTATGTAAATTTGGGCCAAGAAGAGCATAGGAGAGGAAATAGGGGGAGAAAAGTATATAAGAGATCTCATAGACATTTACTGTTTCTTTAGTAATTCAAGTTGGTCACAAGGTATAAGGAGGTTCTGTTTCTATAGGAATCCTAAGGATTCTGGGAAGAAGGAAACCCAAGCTCTACAGTCTAAGATTTAATAACAGAATAGTGCACAAGGCACCGGACCTAAGATATGTTATCAGGGAAGGCTCATGAGTTTTCCCAAAATCATATACTAGTTGATGACCCTTGCTCAATATAAAAGCTGTAGGCTCATGGGAGAAAGTGTTATCAGGACACAGCTGACAATGAAGGTGCCGCAGAAGCAGCCACTGCCAAGGTCTGATTGGATAGGGTGGTCTCAGCTGTGGGGTTTTAAGCAGAATAAATCCTTGCGGTTTTCTGTGGAGAGCACCATGGCTCAGCCAAGATCTGGACCACTGAAGACATCGAGAGTAGCAACTTATCTCCATCAGTGGCACTGAGTGGCATCATCCAAAGGCTGTAGCAGACTGAACTGATCAGACTGAACTGATCAGACTCTGGATATTTCCAAAGTTAACTTTTATATCGAGACAGACCACTTTGACCTGAGTACCTTCTGTTTTCTTCCTCCTCCTCCTTCCCTCCTTTCTTTTAAACAGTTGAAATTATAGAGATGGGCAAGATCTTTAAAAGGATAGTTAGGATGTCTAATAACAGTTTCCTGGAGACTGAATAAATAATATTCTGCATGTGTGTGTGTATTTTATATATATATATATATATATATATATATATATATATATATATATATTAAGTGAGTGTGATTATATTTATCTTTGAATTGGTGAAACAAGTCATGTGATCCTTAATTAACCAAATATTTTGAATAAAGGAGTGAACTTATCAAAACCCATATTTAGAACTATTTGTTCACTTTCTTTTCAATCTCTTTAGCTTAGGCATATTTTTAATTCAGTGCTTCTTATTTGATTATTTGGTGATATAAACTCTGAGGGTGCTACTAATTAATAGATATTGGCACATTTACAAACACAACATAAAATTATTGTGTAATAGCTCAGAATCTAAAATAACAAAAATAATAAAAGAAGTTTGAGTATTTAAACATTTGTATCTTTTTTTACTCTATGAGTGGCTCCCTGTGCCCACCATGTCTAAATTTTGTTCAGTGAATCTATTGAATATATCACAAATATTTAACATGTGGCATAAAGATATTTGCTGTGTACTGTTGTATCAAGTAACACTGGATAAAAAAATTGCAAAATAGGACTAAATGTGATATGTTCATTTTCCTGCTGCCTGATGAGACACACTCTACGTGAGATGCCTCTCTTTTGTGATTTCTGTATAACTATTCTATTGCATTAAATTCCAGTCATTCCTTTCTCCTTTTCTTTTGGCACCTCATTTTAAATCAAAGATTTTCATTGATGATTTTTTAAAAGCACAATTCATAATTACAAATGATTTCAACTACAATAGTGAAGAGCCTTTGGTGACAAAGAGAAGCAGAAATGAAAAGTGAATACAAAAAGCCCTCCGTGTGTTGCATCTCCATGAAGTGCAGTATAATAGGGATTCTATTCACTTCAATACAAATCAGAAACAAAAATCATGTCTTTTAAAAAAAAGTCTGAAAAATAAAAATGCTAGATAAATTCTCTCTGGGAGTAATATTCTTGGGAAACAATGTTGAACATCAAAAACACCTCAGAATTAGTATTAGAAAACAGGATTCTGTCCCCAGCTTTGCAACTTAAAGCTGGTCACCTGTGAAATAAGGGTGAAGCCAGCTCATTCTTGAGTCAAGTTAAGGTCTAAGATTCTATGAAATCTATCTATAGGTTGTGTGTGTGTGTGTGTGTGTGTGTGTGTGTGTGTAGGGGGTGGGGGTGTACATATATATTTTCTTCTTTAAAATACCACCATAAGCAACTTTTTAATATCCTCTATGTTGCTTAAATTGTTATCTCTTCAAATAGCAGGAAAGTTGAAAATTATGTCATATATTGGAGCCTAGTAAAAGATGAGATACTTTTTAAACCTGAATATCACTAGACATATTTAAAACTATTTTATGTTAACATTTCGGCTAATATGTAGTTAAGTTGGTACACTAAGCAAAGTTATCATAAAAATATGTGGCATTTTGAATAATCTTTACTACATCTCCAATGTGTGTTGGGGAAAGAGGCTACTGTCCACCATCACTATTCTGGACAACAATGCTCTCACCAATTTCACATGAAGGCAACAGAAAATTTGCAGTATCCATGAATATACACCTAGAATAAATATTGATTGACATGAATGAAAATGCAGTATCATGTATATATGTAACTTGAAATACTAATAATAATAATACATATTATTATGAAATTCATTTGTCATTAGTTTCCATTACCACTGGAATATAACTGATCACCCACTTAAATCTGACACCTGAGTCCTAAGGATAAATCCTCCAGGAGTATTTGAAGGTTTATCCTTAGATGAATATGATTTCAAAAAATGAACACCTACAATATATTTAAATAAATATAACCTGGAAATCTGTTCTCAACAGAGAACAAGGAACAGAGTGGCAATTCCCTTTAACTCTGAGACAGAAAAGACCCAGGAGGACAAGTTTCTAGATCCTCAGTACAACTTACAGAGATCCCAACTGAAGCTACTAATCTGAATCTTCTCAGGCAATTTTAATGACAAGACTAGATATAAAACCCATACCAACATGTTGAAATAAATAACAAATGGTGGCCCAATTTGGGGCCCAGCACTATGCGTGCATGTGTGTATGTGCGATGAATCTGTGCATCGGTCTGTGTGCGTGCACGGGTATAAGCTCCCTCTCCATGTCACAGTACGCCTGCCACTTTCCTTTATCAACAAAATGTGTAACTACCCCCAAATAAGAGATCAGCTAAGCTCTTCTAGAACATGACATATTGAGTCAGCTCAGATTTCAGCATTTCAAATTGTCCCCTGGAATTAATTCACTAAATAACCAGACAGTTAAAGCGCAGATCCATTAGGCTCCGTAGAACACATTTTTTAAATGTTAGTGCCATACAATGAATAGTTGATAAGTGCATCATTAATAAAGCTTGGTGTGGCATAATTGATAGGTGGATGTTTAATGACAGTGATAAATGATGTAGCGCACGGCATCTCCCTGTCCCTCAGCCATCAGGCAGGTCCCCCTGCATCACGCGATGGGCACAATGGGAAAGGCAAAATCAGATCTTCATTAGTGCTATCCACACAGCTTTCATTACAAGAGAAATGATTATGGCCTATCTTTATTAATTAACCATGCATTTCTGCAGACCAACACAATTGAATAAAATGAGCAGTAGTTTTTAAACTATACAAAATCTTAAATGTCGCAGAAATACACTCCACCTATATTTATTTCATGCATTTAACCACCTACTCTTTTGAGAATTTAAGGCAACTGAATTGAAAATGCTGCTAGCCCAGCCTTGGTGGCTCGGTGGTTGAGCATGGACCTATGAACCAGGTGGTCACGGTTTGATTCCCGGTCAGGGCACATGCCCAGGTTGCTGGCTCAATCCCCAGTGTGGGATATGAAGGAGGCAGCCAATCAATGATTCTTCATTGATGTTTCTTTTTTTTTAATATATTTTATTGATTTTTTACAGAGAGGAAGGGAGAGGGATAGAGAGCTAGAAACATCGATGAGAGAGAAACATCGATCAGCTGCCTCCTGCACATCTCCCACTGGGGATGTGCCCACAACCCAGGTACATGCCCTTGACCGGAATAGAACCCGGGACCGCTCAGTCCGCAGGCCGACGCTCTATCCACTGAGCCAAACCGGTTTCGGCCTTCATTGATGTTTCTATCTCTCTTGTGAGCTTTCCCTTCCTCTCTGAAATCAATAAACTTTTTTTTTTAAATATTGCTACCTACTGACTGAACTTCACACTCAAGAATATTTTCCTCTAACATCTTACTTTGTGACTGTTGTGATAAACTGATTTGTCCTTTTTTTCAAACAATCACTTCAAATTCATCCTGAATGTATTCCCAGCCTTGCGAGGGCATGGGCAGGTCAATTAGAGCAGCATTGGTGCTTACAGAAATGAAGTGACTTACATCTTGAGAGAGAATTAGCGGCTACAGAGCAGGTTACTAGAAATCCTTAATTCCCTTGTCACTGAATCACGCATAGGAAAAGAACTAATCGTCCATGCTCAAATATTTGAAGTCCTCCTTTATTTGGGGGTCCGAGGTTGCTTGGATGTCAGCTTCCTTTCTAGCTGTTTCCGACAGGAAAATAAGGAAGGTCACTCCAGAAGGTCAGCTGTTTTCCAGTCCCTAAGAATTGATAAAACCCTAGTACCCTCCATTCCTACCCCCCCTCCCATATATAAGGCAAAATTCTGATCTCTCCACAGAGGGACTTCTTAGATTATCAACTTTAAAGCTTAAAAAACTACACTAAGGAAGGAATCCATGGAATTTTTTCCTTGCTATGTCTTTTTCACATTTACAGTTTTAGGAGCAAAAGCTATAAAACAGCATCAGTAAATTTCATAATCTTTATGAAAAAAATCATTTTCCAGATACTTTGATATATTGGAGTCCCTGAAAGCAAATAATAAAATCCAGTCAATAAGAAGACATATGTATTCTTAGCGCTCACAAAAGCATCTGAGGAAAATTTTGCCAAGTAAAGCAAAATGTATGTGTATAGTATGATCCAGAATGAGGTGCCTAAGATTAATTTGATAATATGAGAGACTATTCTGGCAATGAGCCAACTTTTTCTCCATAATTCCACTATGTGTTATTTTTATTTTGTGATCACTGACAGAAATAATGACATTGTTAATTCCACTTTTATTGACTATGGTCCCTACAGAGTTCATCAACCTACCGTAGTAACATAAAACAGGAAGCTTGACCCTCACCTTGTCTGAAAGTCTTTTATTTGTAATGTCATCACTTGCATTTATTGGTAATGACTTTGATCCTTTATGATTATGTTATTGATTCTTCAGCATGCCTTTCAACGGAAGCATTAACAAACATTTAGCTTTGAAGGTGATGCTTTAATTTCATTTTCTGTCCTTTTTTAAGGACCTTGACACTAACTCTGACCATAATATTTCCAATACCCATGAAGAGAAAACGCATTTCCATAGTTTATTGCGTGCACTTCCATTGTAATGGCAAGGCTGCTGGTAATAGAGTATCATAGCATGCAATTCCTACATGGGCTAAAAATTCCACTGGACTACTCAAATGACTCATTTTGCATTAGTGCAATTGTTTTCAAGTGTGCTTCATCCTAATTTATTAATCTTATTTTCTTCTCGTAGCATTGGCCATTAAACTCTATATTATGAATTAAATCTATGAAGTTAAAATTCCTTTATAAAGTTGTCTTGCCATGATTTTTATGCTCATTTTGATTCATTTCTTAAAATTTAGACTACTAATGCAGATTGAGAGATAATTCTGATTTAATTGCATTTATTTTTGGTATTGTATTTCAGATACAGGAATCTCCATCAATATGTTTCAGGGAATCCCTTCTCTCACATTTCAGCTGAGCTCTCTTTGCTACTTGCCTTTATTCACATCATCTATTCTTCCTCCCTGATCATTCAAAGACTTCAGGGCCACTGGGTCTTTATTCCACACCTACTTTGAGTTCTCTCTTTTTCTCGCCAGTTCCAAAGTAAATCCAACTCTGTCACCAACCAGCTACATGACCTGAAGCACACATCTTTGTCTCAATGAGTAATGGTTTATGCTTGTATAAAATGATGCAGCTTGACAAGGACTTAGGGACTCTAAAAAAAATCAGACCCGGTCTGTGGTCTTTAATTTATAGACAGCAAGACTCATGCAAAAATGAGGACACTTGGTGGAACAGTGACATATGGCTGTGTTGGAATGCCAACTTCTCTCCTTAGTAGCTCTGAGATCCTGGGCAGCTTACATAACCTCTTGCCAATGGTTCATCAACTGTAAAATGGGGTTATAAGCTCTGATTCCATAGGACAGGTTATGAAGATTAAAATGAGCAAATATGTTGGAGGTGTTGAGACAGTGAGTGGCACAGTGTAAGTAGACTCAAAGAAGGTCAGCTGTTTTCCAGTCCCTAAGAACTGATCAATCTTAGTATCCTCCATTCCTACCCCCACTTCCTTATATAAAGCAAAATTCTGATCTCCCCACAGAGTGACTTTTGGAGATGTAATTTGAAATAATGAAATATATCAAAAACTTTTTAAAAAGTTAACTTTTTATTTTCTTGTCCCAGTTTTGCTGGGACTCTGAACCAGAACTTTCTGAGCACGAGTTGTGCCATAGCAATGCCCTGTGAACCGGTGACAGGGAGCTGTGCCTCAGTGTGCCGTACCACTAGTACTAGCATAATTACCTGTGTGTGCTGTGACATGAATCACTGTTCTGACAACTTTTTAGATTCTTCTTGCAAAAACTTGTACGGCAACCCTGGAAGCCCACCCACATTCGCCCATTTTTGAGACAGAGACCTTCCTCTTCAAACCTGAAAGCATTTGCCTCAGGCTGAATCTGGGTGGGGAATGAGGAGCAGAGGAGGAAATGGTGAAGGCCATGGATCAATACATCCACCCTGCAATATGAAAGAGAATACTGGAGAGAGACATGCTTATGAGTGAGCGATATAGGCTGAGAATAATGTAGAAGTTACTTTCAAATATTGGGGGGGGGAAGAAGATTGACAATGGAATAAAAATTGCATGATCATATTAATTTATTGATATTTTATAAGAGCTCTGAATTTGCCTGAGGTACATATAAGTGGGGTTTTATTTATATAATATTAGTGGAATATATTTCTACTTAAATAAAATTTCTCAGCTAACTAAACCTCATTGTGCTACATCTCAGGACTTATGTTTGGATTTGTTTAGGCATCTGCCACCCCTTCAGTCCAGTCCTGGTGAACCAGCTCATCTGTAGCTTCAGCTTTGTGGGTCATGAGAATCAGACCCGATAACCAATACACTTCCTCCCTGTGTCCACAAACTAGGGCAGGAGCAGGCAATGGATTCAGAGCTGGCAATCCAGGACATTGCCAGTGGGAAAAGATGAACAGGACAAATTCAAATGTCTTGAAATTTTATAAGAAAAAGAAGAAAAGAGAATAAGGGAGAAGCAGAAATTCAAACTGAGAGGAGGCTTTGAGAGGAGTCCAGAGGGGTGATCACAGACCAAGATGATGAAAGATCAGAATCAGAAGCAGAGATATCATATTTAAAAAGAAAGCAGGGACCTACAAAAGAGGTCGGCACAGGAGTGAGTCCATGGGCTGATTCAGTTTCTGACCACTTTTACTTGCAGCTTCTAACCCCTAGGTGCATGCACAGGTGCACACACACCTTGCTCGTAGAATGTGTTCAGGGGCTCTATTACTTACAACCAAAAGAGCCCAAGTAAAATGCCAGTCTCACTGAAATGGATTACAAACCATGTCTTCTTATTGAACAGAGCACGACAAACCTACTCAACCCTTTTCTTGATGACCCAGGGCCATCATTACTGACAACTACAGGGAGGTGCTGTAACACAGTGATGCTTTCTGGGCTGCTGGGCGTGCAAGGCTCTTTATCTCTTCTCTAAATGGCCTCGGAAATGATGCTCTTTGAATCCCTAGCCTCCTTTGTGTGGTTTTTCAGTCTCTCCCATTACCATAAATCTGCTTGCCCGTAACAGCTTTCTTTCTAACTTTCTGCTTCTAATCTTCTGGAGGCTGGGAAATAAGATAACCAAGCTTGATGGACTCCGGTATAAAATAAGACTGCAGCTCATATACCCTGGGTCACCTCTTCAAAATGTGATAACTATATACAGAAAACTCCCGAGATGGAAAGAAGAAGGGAGAAGAGACATTCTCTACATCTGGCGCTGTTCTAAGAGGCTGGCTGCTCACTACTTCCCTCAGCCACAGTTGTCTGATCCCTTCCTCACAACATTCCACAGTGGAATTCTAATGTCTACATGGTTATTTCAACAATAGTTGCTGCCTCTCAAAGCTTTAGTAACTGAGAAAACAATGTGAATATCTTTATATTGTATTTACATAAGATTGGATTTTAAAAGCAAAGTAAGTATATTCAGATCATATTTCTAAAATAAAATTAGATAACCAAATAACTTCTTTGAATTCTTAAAATGATTTTTTGTTGTTGTTAATCCTCTTTCAAATGAAACCTTCTCTGCCTAAATGGGCATTGGCTATTCGTAATTCTCTAGGTAACTATAGTGGCACAATTTTCTCAAATGGTGAAATGGTGTTAGATGATTCACTAATTTATAACACATACTTGTAGAATACCTACTATGTTCCAACAGTAACTTGGGCCAGGGGAGATGCCGGTGAACAAAATAGACAAGGTACCTGCCTATATGAGGTTTACATTATATTCAAAATACTAAAGGCAATTGTGCTATAGTCCAGAGAGCTCAGGAAGGCCGGACCTAGCAGATTTTCTCTGAGGTGACATTTCCCCAAATAGTCTAATTTATAGTTCAAACCAGGACACTTCTGGGAATAAAAGTGGCATTGTGAATAATTATGCAGGGTCATTACGCACATGGCTGGACGTTCCCTGGAAAATTAGATAGATGGCCACCTTGTCTATAGGTCAATGCCCTGCACATAGTAGATACTCAATAAGCATTTGCTGAATAAGTTGAAATGGTATGAATAAAAGGGGCCATGCAACTAAATTATTAATGAAAAGAGCAATTATTCGTTGACTAACTTTTCATGTTCTCTGTCATCCATATAAGCAAGTTTAATAAAATCTTGGTCACTTCCTATCTGGCTTCCATAAAAATGATGAAATAATATGGCTGCTGGCCAACACCTGAAAGCTCACTTAGGAAAATTACATGGACTGGAGGCAGCTCTATTCTATTTAAGTCTTCGTTTGAGACAAGCTTGTTACTGAAATTGTTCCGCCTCACACACTTGTTTCTTTCCCTAGCTGAATATTAACCTTTTAGCTAAGTTCCTCCTAGTTATTCATTCGAATATGTTAGATTTATCAGAGTACAGTCCCAAATAAGGCTCTAATTGAAAAATAAAGCTCACTCCCAACTGTTCTTCCTTTAACGGTTTGTCAGCCCAAATGTCATCATTTCATTGCTCTTTCCCTTCCCTTTGAGCCAGGAGCAAATGCTGTACACTTATCACTTCTACCCGGGCTTTGTAACTATAATTCAGACCTCACCTATACTAACTCACTAAGGAAACGTACTGTAAGGGCTCTTAAATGAGCATCCATGCATGTGCATTCTGAAACTGTACGCACAGTCTTGTCTATAAGTGCATATTGTTTTCCTAAGAGGTTCCATAGCTTTTCTCTACTTTTCAAAGGGCTCTGAGATTAGAACCATCATTCTAAAGAAAGCAACATTATTTTCTCCATTTTACTTTCTATGAAACTATCCTCCAAATTTATTTTATCACATTTGGCAAATCACTGGGGGAAACTAGAGTGAAAGGAATGGATACGAGGTGGGAAGGCAAATGCACAAAGAGTTGCTCACACCATTTAGAATGACCTGGGTAGCTTATCTTCTACATAGAGACTATGTATAAGGATTATGTCCACTCCAATGCATTGCCACCATTCTGATCTGAACACACAGGGCCTCATTTGTAAAGCTCTAATGAAATATGCTGATCTCTAATGAATGTAGATGAGATGTACGGACCTCTAATGAAATATAGTTTTCCCTTCTTCCTCCCTCCACCACCACCATCCACCCATCTACCCACTTCAATCAGTTGTGGGCAGATAAATCTTAGAAAATCTCTCTCTTCAAAGCCTTTAGAAATCTTCAGTGGATTCCATCTCCCTTGGATAAAATTCAAAATTCTTAGCCAGTCATTAAAACCTCTCCATAAGCTCATCTAACACAATTTCCTATCATGAACATTCTACTCTCTATGAAAGTATGCTCTTCATCCACAAAGAAAGCGTTATTCTCCTTCCAAGATTGAACTGGCATATCCCCCAGACTCACGAGACTGAGCTGGCCCATCCTTCGGGGTCCAGATCAGTAGCCCTTCATCTGCAAAATCTGCTCCAACCACTTAGCACACACTGCAGTCCTGTGCCTCTTGTAGAGTAACTATTTCCTGTCCCAAACCATCAGCACTTAACACATGCTGCCTTGTAGTTATATAATTTTTTTTAATTTTATGCTCAGACTTCTCAACAATGCTGAAGATTTTTGAAGGCAAAAGCCATCTTTAGACCACTTTGATTCCCTTACTATTTTTAGCACTGCTTATCTTCTGATGGTGTTGTTTGAAAACAGTATCATAGGGTTAGAAGAGGAGGGTATAATGGACCAAGACAGGGGAATGGGGTGGTGGTGTGATCTTTATTATGAAGGAATTGTTTTGCTTCTTTGAAATCCCTCAGCACATTAAGGTGTCCCTTGTGTCTCTTCCATCTGTAAGAGATATTTTGTTTGCACAGGAGGACTGAAGTTTTTGAGGTCCTTTTAAGAATATGGAGAAGAGAATTGCTTCAAAATTGTTCTGAGGTTATTACTGTGAACAGTGTAACTCTCTCAGAACTACTCAGACAGAACTGAGAATGGAAACTGGCAAATAGTGCTCCTGAGACTGTAACACAAAAATCAATCAATTGAATTTAAATGTCTCTCTGGGCATTATGCTGAATCTAATATAACCCCACAATTTAAAATTTGAGAGAAGGTTCTGTTCAACTCTCTGCAAAATGAACTGCTAAGGAGATAAGGAACTCAGCAGGTTTGGCGCTGGCATCCTTTTCCATCTGAACGGCAGCAATATGTAAACAGGAGAATGATTCCATGATACTCATAAGCAAATTGCCACAGTAGCATCAATACCAAAAGATAGAGGCAAGGAGGATGCCAGATGACATTATCAATGACACATGAATACAAATCAGCCACACAGATGGAATGAAAGTGTCATAGCTGGATTATGAATTCCTACAGAAAGTGTTTTTTAAAATTACCTGAAAAGAAAAGAAAAACAACATTTCAGATGTATTATGGAGAAGGGCCAATCAATTATATAAGGCCCAAGACAATAAAGGATCTGATGTGATCTGAGGAGGTAGCTGATGGAGTTACTAAAGATAGAAACAGAAGAAAGCTAGTAAAGCCTCTCTTAGTGTTACAGGTTCACTAGATTGTAGACTTGGGTGACCAAGCAGGTTGTAAATAAGCACTATAAACTGTTTTAAACATCCACACATTTATGATTTTCTTTTTAATCCAAGTTAAAATGAACATGAGCCTGTTGTGTAGGGGTAAAAGAGATTTTATCTTATTTTTTAATATATTCTATTGATTTTTTACAGAGAGGAAGGGAGAGGGATAGAGAATTAGAAACATCGATGAGAGAGAAACATTGATTAGCTGCCTCCTGCACACCTCCTACTGGGGATGTGCCCACAACCAAGGTACATGCCCTTGACCGGAATCAAACCTGGGACCCTTCAGTCCACAGGCCGAAGCTCTATCCACTGAGCAAAACCGGTCAGGGCTAAAAGAGATTTTAAAGTTGCAGAAAGTGCTGAGGAGGTTACAGGCTACGGCCTTTATCTGCTTCTATTGTAGAAATCTCAAGAGTTACCTTCTCTTAGCTGCCGCCCTCTCCAACACACCTGCAATGCTAGATTCCCAAACTGGAGGCCAGCGACTAGAAAACCAGGGTTCTGATAACCACCTCAAGGGCTACTCTGAATTTTAATTCCCGAGCAAAGCTTCACTCTGTCTGAGTCTCTTCAGTCCTTTCATTTCATTGAAATATTCCCCACTTACATATTCAAAATCCATTCTTGCGCTAGAGAAACTGAGCATCTGAACATAGTATTACCTTAAGGACAGAATACACACAGCGACACAAGTAGAGGAGTAACAGATAAGCAATATTTAACATTTGCATTTGAAGAGCACACAGTATGTGTGAATATATAAAGTGGATATATTTTTAAAGAATATACAGTCTCTTGAATGTGGTTACAGTGTTTTTCTCAGTACTTGTGTCTGCAGAATGATGCTGTGAAGAGGGAGGGAAATAAGTGCAGCTATAGGATTTTTTATGGATAACCTTCCTGGGAAATCAAATCATCAGTAATACCCCTGCCATTCCAAAACCTACAGGTTAAATCAGAGACTGCGGTAACCACTGCATTCACTGGCAATTGTTATTATTATTAGTTGTTATTAATCTCATGTTGAGTACAATAACCATAAATTTCCTTGAAAGAAGCTGTTATTTAGGGATTGAACAAAAAAAGTTATCTCCTTGCTTTTCTGTTTCCTCTCTCTCTCTCTCTCTCTCTCTCTCTCTCTCTCTCTCTCTCTCTCTCCCTCTCTCTCTCCTCACCTGAGAACATGATTAGAGATAGGAAGGGTGAGAAACACTGATCATCTGCCTTCTGTATGTGCCCAGAATTGAACTGACAACCTCTCAGTGCACAGGACAAGGCTCAACCAACTGAGCCACTCCAGCTGGGACTCTCTTTTTCTCTTTCTTTTTTTCTGCAATAATGTCATCATTACAATTGTTGTCTGGATCTTGCATTAGCCCCTGCCTTGTATGTCCCACCTTCTCTAAACTCATTCATTGTTTACAACAACAACAAAAGAAAAAAGCTTTGTTTTTGTAAATTAAAAGAAATCAGTAGCCTGCTTATAAAATACCCATTGAGCTCACTGAGGCCCATTATTTTAGAATTATACTGTGATCCACTGTGTTCATAATTGCTGGATTACTGACCAAATAACTGTCTTTGCTCTTAACCATAATTAAGGTCTACACTTATTCTAATTTGACAATATAGGTTGTCAATTGCTGTCTTTCAGGTCACTCTGCCACTGAGTCTAGCTGTCCAGCTAAAGGGTTTCGATGATTTTTTTCAAATATATATATTTTTAATATTTTTTTTACTGATTTCAGATAGGAAGGGAAGGGGAAAGATAGATAGAAACATCAGTGATGAGAGAGAATCATTGATCAATCAGCTATCTTCTGCACACCCCCTACTGGGGAACAAGCCCACAACCCAGGCATGTGCCCTGATCAGGAATAGAACCATGACCTCCTGGTTCATAGGTAGATGCTCAATCACTGAGCCACACAAGCTAGGCTGTATGAGCTTTTGAGATGAATACTAAGAAAACACTTCGGAGAAGGAAAAGATTAGATTTCAAAACAATAAAACACAAAAGTGTGGTTTACTATCTTTCAACTTTCCCTCCTGTTCTAAATAAAGTCAATTATTCCATATTCAGATGCAAATATAAATGCCAAACAAGGGTAAGTTTGTATTTGTGAAGAAAAAAAAATAAGACTCCTGTTTGCTTCTGCCTCAGCCTTTTAGCTCAGTGCTCATTAAACCAGCGGAGAAAGCCTGCTGGTCATGTCTGGCAGGCATTTATTGGCTTTGCTACTGTTTGTTTTTAACACTGAAATGTGTTATGCTAAAATAAAACATCAGCTAATTTTAAGCTTCTTTGCATAAACATCTTCCAATGACTGAGCTATTTCTAATAAGATTAGTATTTTTTTAACTTAGGATGTTTGGATTTTCAACATTATATTTTGGTTTATAATTGGAAAATGTGTTAAAGAAAATTAGAAAAACACTTCATTTTAGTGGTGAATTCCTCAGGCCACTGACTGGATACACAGCAGGCTGGGGCCTTCCCAGCCCTGGAGCAGGCAGCCACTCTCCAGAAGCAGATCTGGGCTGAGGCCAGGATCTTCAGGCTCCTTATGCCCCGCCAGTGGGAAACTTGGGTGTCTGTTTCCTCAGTTTTTCCTTTTCCTCTCTCTTGGCCAGTCAGCAGCCAGATCCTGTGAACTCCACTGCCACAAACTCATCCTCTTCATTCTTCCAACTGACAGCCCTCATTAACTCTAACCTGGTGTATTCAATCCTGGCCCCTTTCTCCTGTCTCCATTTCTCCCCATTCCTATATGTCCTCTGAATCATTTTAGAATAAAAAGGTGATGCCCTCACCCTAGTTACTATCATTAAATACTGCCCCAGTAATTATACAATAAAGTCCAAACTCCTCAGGACAGATCTGACAATCTTTCCTGGACTAGCTGTTGTCTACATTTCCAGCCTAATGTCCCTTTTCTCTCCATTCTCCACATCCTCTAATCACACCAAATATTTTGCAGTTCTTCAATCAAGATATGATTTTCTCCGTCCCTTTCTTGTATAAGTGCTGTTCTTTTTGCCTAGAATGACCTCTTTCTTACCTCTCTGGAAAACTCCTTTTTATTTTTTTTATTGTTTAAATATGTTTTTATTGATTTCAGAGAGGAAGGGAGAGGGAGAGAGAGATAGAAACATCAATGATGAGAGGAAATCATTGATCCGCCACCTCCCGCATGTCTCCTACTGGGGATGGAGCTCACAACCTGGGCATGTGCCCTGACTGGAATCGAACCATGATCTCCTAGTTCATGGGTTGATGCTCCACTC
Organism: Myotis lucifugus; assembly: GCF_000147115.1. Classification (NCBI taxonomy): domain Eukaryota; kingdom Metazoa; phylum Chordata; class Mammalia; order Chiroptera; family Vespertilionidae; genus Myotis; species Myotis lucifugus. Next base: position 238,674 of record NW_005871064.1, read on the forward strand.
CTGATCTACACCAGCCAGGCAAATTCCTATGTTTTTCACAATTTTCCCAGGAAAGTCTTTTCTGAACCGCGCTATGCAAGTGCTATTCTTTGGTGGCTCCCCAATAACTAGGTTCATCTCAAGATTAGCTCTTTCCACCTTCTTGCAAATATCTCGTGTGTATTTGGCTCCCTCAATTAGAATAGAAGTCCTGGAAAGTCTGGGAGTATGAGCTTTTCATAGGGTGTAGTCGATCCTAAATGGATATTTATTGAATAAGTTAATGAGGGCTTGTGAAGGAGTGTTCAGAAGGGTAATAGTTGGGTATACCTCATGAATCTAATCACAAGGCTGTTTTAATTTTTAGTGTTCCTGACAACACAGCATCACAACATTGAACATACCAGTATTTATAGTGACTAGTGACTAGCTGAATTTGACTTGTAAATGAATTTTGTTCACCAGGATAGTAGCTTTTAATTATTATTATTATTGCTATTATAAAATTAAGATATTAAATTATTATAATTATTACACTAAAGTTCTAATTTTCCATCTGCTTAAAAAAATAAGTCTAGGGACCCTGGGCTCTATTTTCCTCATACAAAGCATCACCTGAAACTTCCTAACCGCTGTTCTCTTTACGTGGGGTGTAAACTTCGCGATTCACCACGCTTCCCTCCTGGGAACGCTGGCCTCTGCTGGCGTGTAGAGCAGTGCTGCTGAGGAGCCCTGCACAGTGAGGAAGTATTTGTGCAGAAGTAACAACTTTGGAGTCTTTATAGTTGCTTTACAATTAGAAAGTTCTGCAGTCTTATTCAAACCTATGAATGTTTTTGGCCATTAGTATCTTAATCTGTGCAAATTAAAGCAGGGGCTAGATAAGTCTGTTTCAAAGTCTCAGCAATGCCCATCAAAGGGTGGGGGAGAGTAAAGGAAAATGACAAGGCCCCCTCACTATATCTAAATGAGAACTACTAATGCCATATAATAATTGGTTGGAAAATGGCATCCATTAAAATAAGTTAGAAAACCACTAAATTAGATAGCATCTAAAGGACATATCAGCTCAAAATCCTTGCTATAATTGTAATGCTTTTTAAAAAATATTGACAAAAAATCATATTCTTAAACACAATTTCAAAATAGAAAAAGAATATAGTTTAGAGACAAAAAATTTTAATTTTTCAAAATAATATAATTATAATACCATCTCTATATATTGGCAACATAAAAGATGTTTTCACTTTATATTGATATATTGGAGGTGGCTATCATTACTTAATATACATGCTAAGAATACTTATCAAACATCGCTAAATTAAGCAGAGAAAAGTTCTAAAAAACTACAAAGGTAATTTTGTGTACCCCCAAACATTAAGATAATATCAAATAGAAAAGCAGCAATGATTAGCAGACATTTTAATAAAATTATGTTCATACACTATTTTAATACTCCAAGAGCTAACTTCTAATACAACTATTTGACCTCTTAATTCACATAATTTCTTAATGTTAACAGTATTTGGTTTTCTTTATCGTTCAACAAACATCTATTGAGTTTGGACTCTGCCCAGAGGCACATATAATCTTTAATGATGGCCATGGTATAGTAAAAGCTATGTGTTTTGTCTGTCTTCATTTAGGTAACACAAGTGCTCAATTTACCTTCCCTTAAAACCAACAATTATGGGTTGTAATTTTAGCTGGAACATGATTTCTTTGTAGTGTTAGCTCTATCATGAAAACTCTACACAGCTCTAACTGCTCTTGACAGATGAGAAATAGCAGAAGGACTCATTTTATAATAAAGATTATGAATGTCACTCTGAGATGTTCATGTTAGAATAGAGTTTAGTCTTCCAAAAGGGACAGAGGCATAAAAAAAATCACATCCCATAACTGTATTACATTCCTTCTCTATCACCGAATGGACAATGTAATACCAAGCTCTAATAATGCTCATTTGATTGACTCTGGCCAAACAGCCTCTTATCAAGCATAAGCTACTTCCCTATGATGGATGACTATGGTTTATGGTGCACATTTCATTTGCAAACGGAGTTTGAAAATTCCCCTTCACTGACAGAATTCTGATGAAGCCTGCACCAGCATTATTGCACACTAAACTCATTAGAATAAAAAGAAGGAAAGAGTGGCTGAGGCCTAGGGATGATTTGCTAATCTTGTTGTGTGAGAATAATACATTTAATTTTCCTTTGTGGGACCTGACCCATCTTGAACTTTTGTTTGCTATTACTTGCCAGATTCCCTTAGGTGCTTGGTGTACTTCCTTTTGTACCTTTAAGGTTAAAGGAGGGCAGTAATAAAATCAAATGCAGCTAGAAAATGCCCCTATGGATTCCAATTTTCTAAAGTGATTATGTCAGGTTGAAGAAGATGAAAATGCTGGTGTTTAAAAATCCAACTGTAAGCTCTTTGAATAGGAGAGAAAAGCAAGAGGATTGTTAAAAGAAATAATTGTGCCTTGGGTGTATTTTTTTGAATGGTGACTAAAATGAAGGTTAAAATAAAATAAAGAAGAGCTTATCCATAACAACATTTCATAGACAGGCGAGAGGACACCTTGAGAAGCTTGGAAGAATAAAACACAGACTGGGTACTCTTTTTCACGCACGAATCGATACAAACATTTCTCACTCCTAATACCTCAGCCACTCATCCCGTTTTTGTGGGCCCCCTGTTATTCTCATTCCTGATTCACTAGCACGCAAGGATTCCTGTTTCTTAAAATAAACGGTCTCAGACAAATGAACATCTCTCATGACTTCCCAGCTCCTCGAGAGTCAGTGATAAAAATCAGTGATTTCAAATTCTCCGTAATTTTCACCAGAAATGCAGAAATGAATCATAGGAAGATATTATTGACTATTTTCTCATGTCCACAGCCGCAAGGCAAACTCAAGAAAGATAAAGGTGCCTACAGATTTGCCATTAAGTCCCTATCAAGTGATTCCCAGATGGCTGTATCCGTACCCATGGTTTATGACAACAGTATATTCCAAGTAGATTTCCACTGTGCTATGAAATTACTTGTACCTTTATGGCTTGTGAATTTACATAGAACACTTACGGAGGATGATCCTCTTTTAGCTTTCCCTTTATTGTGCCCTCAATGAACTTCCTTGAAAGAAGGGTGTAGGCATAATTGCAGCCAAGTCTCATTGGTACAAATCTGTACATGAATCATCGGAAAATGACTGATTTCCCCATATAGCAATGGTGCTTAAGACTCAGAAAGTGTGAAATGAAAAACTTAATGTTCTCCTAACAGTGCAATTTAGAATAATGTCAATATACCACACACTATTTTTTCAAACCTTACATTTAAAAAATAAAATCAAATCACACTGGCGAGTTTCCATTGTGGGAGACATTTACTATGCAATATCAGTCTCTTCCAACTCATCTCTCAATTGTTGAGGGCACCGAGCAAAAGAAACCGCACCATTAAATGTCAGCCCTATAATTCACACTCAATGGGCAAGCAAACAGCCCTTTTCTCAGGACTGAAAGCAATGGACGTAGAAGCGCTATAAATATCAGGCTCACTTATTAAAAACAAAAAGAAAAAATAATGAAAAGAAAGAACACCCAGCAGAATCTCACCGAGCTTCTAAGAACTTTCCTTAGAGGTTGTCGCTCTGAAGCAGGTGAGCATGAATGCCTCTCAGGAGAGGTCTTTATACTGAGAGGGGTTATTAGTCTGAAGAAATTCTCTTGAAGATTCCATTCTTCATAACTAGCCCTGATGAAAGGCAAGGAGGTGGAAAGGATGTGTGTTTCAATTTTGGATCTACTGAGAATTTTGCTTTGAGCAGGGATAGCAACAGCCACATGAAAGAGCAAAATTGGGTGCTTTTTATTCCACGTCCCTTTGGATGTCTCATTCTCCTCTGAAATCCAACTGTGTTTATGCCCCATCTAATCTCCATGTGGTCCTTTCTTTCCTAGAAAAACATCTCTGCTCCATTCTTTACACTTTTTCATCTTTTATTCATTTGTTCCATCGTTTACTTATGGAATAACTAGTTATTTAATATGAAAATTTTTATTGAGAACTCTGTTAGATTCTGTGGATGCAGTGATGAGAAAAGTTATTCTCTGTTGATGGATCCTATCCTGTCAGGTCCCTTAGAGATCTGTTATTTCATAGATTGAATTAATTGATGTTAAAACTTCAATTAGGCCTTTTTCTCTTAAAATACCAACACCCAAACTCCAACCCCAACCTAGATCCTATGTGTCTTGCCTTTGAACCGGAATACAGTGTCTTATCCCTGGAGTAAATGATGTGGGAACTCTGAACTGGGGGCAAGGTCAACAATGGCCCATACGCCTCCGCTGAAATAAGGCCATTTTTCATCCTGATATATATTTGAGCCAGAGGCATGAAAACATGGGGGATGATGGAATTAAATCCATGCCCCAAACTGAACTACCACTAATGTGTCACTAAATTCTGGATACATTTTTTCACTTTGAGCTTAGGTTTCCTTATTGATACATACTCTCCATCTATATTATTTAATCATTCTCATCAGAGACCACTTACATTTTGTCCTGTGATTAGAGAAACTGTACAAATATCTGTGTTTATTTGTGTGTGTTTTTCCACTGTTGCACTTCCTTAGCCAAACCTGGAAGAAAATTCCTATTAATTTTTTATCTAATTTTCCTCTCTCATCTGGCTCCCACACTTTGTAGGAGCAATCTGAGCTCAATAATTATAAAGAAAATCCATTAGCCTTTTGCTATAAAGAAGAATAAAAGTGTTTAGCCACTGCTCACACCTTTGCAATTGATCTTTCCAAGTCTTCCTAGTTTCTGAAGGGTGGGAGTTATGGGTCCCGTGGGCTCACTGCTGTTCAGTCAAGACCATGAGTAATTTACCCATTTACTACATTAATACATTTTATGGCATTTCAGCAGCAGACTCTCTGCTAGGCTTAGAGGTGGAGTGTGCAATATGATAATGAAATAGTGGTGCCACTTGGAAATCTGAAGTGCTAAGTAAATACACAGCACCACTTTATTATTGTGGCCTCGTTCTATGTAGGTGTGAAGAATATGCATTTTAATTTATAATTCAATCGAAATAGAGGGTGGTTTTAAAAGAGATTTTTGTTTATATCAGTGCCCAAATGTGACTTTTAAAAGGCTCCATTTTCACATAATTTTAAAACTCTTGTTTGGAGCAATCGGTGCATATGATTAATCCTGCAGATTCTTCCAAAGAGAAGAGAGTCGGTGAGCTAAGCAGATTATATTAATGGGAAAACTTAATAAACTTCTCCTTCCTGGCTCCAGGTGGGCCATTAGAACGGAAACTATCTTTTCTACAACACCCTTAGTAGCCCCAAATAACATCTGTTGCAATACCACATACAGAAAGAGTGCTCTAGAATTATCGTGATTAAAGCCAAGAGACCCACCGGAGTGGCAGAAATCTACACTGCGCAAGGTCATTTCTGCGCATCACAGATATGGCCCCCCAACAACTCTGTGCATGTCAGGAGCTAATGGAGCCATGGAAACTGTATGTGTATGAGGCAGGGAAGTGGGGACATGAGCAGCCAAATCATGAAGAAACTCCAGCCCCTGGGATCTGTTTTTTTGAAAATAAGGGAGAGTTAAGAGTGATGACAGTTTAGTGCCATGTAATCAGTGAGTCTATTCTGTCACCATTTTACCCTAAAGCCCTCATCTTGCTATAGGCTCTTAACACTAATATTTGTAAAAACAAGCGAGGGGCTGTCTAGCTTAGAATGTGGCATCTAAATGCTCATTTAAAGCTGACCAGACAAAAATGCAAATAGGTGACTTCCTCAGATGAGTGACTTCAGGAGGACTTGTAATTTTGCCACTCCGTGGTTAAAATTGTCCCTGAGACCACTGAAATAAGCAGAAATAAAACTTGTAAACCAATCTTCCGTGATATATCAACAAAATTACAACGGAAAAATAAATCTCATTGATTAATTGTCTTCCTTTTTATAACCATGAACTGTAGTTAGGGCAAGTGGTAAAAGCCCTATTCACCCTGCTTGCCCAATGTGTGTCCATATCCTCAGTCCTGCAAGGACTCTAACTTAGATGGTCTCTCGCAGGACAACAGCCTCTCCTCTGAGGCTGCCCCACAACCTTTGCACTCTTTCTGGCTCCATCTGTTGCAGCCTATTTCCAGCTGCTGTTGGGAGGAAAGGCCAGGCAATTATGTCCTTAACACATAATTTATCTCGAGGTGGCTATCTCTGCACTGCCAGTGTGCCGAGAGCCCCGGTATGTGCTCTTTCTGGCAAGTGGCTACGAACGAACCTGAGCCAGGCATGTGCTATCTCGGCTTGCCTCCGCTCCGTCGAGTCTTTAAGGGCTTCTCATCCATAAAACTGGCTTTTCTATTTGGCACTTTGACATCTCAGAGACCAGACCATTTCCTTCCCAATAGTTAAAACTGTGTTCACAAGAAAAATAAGTAATACTGACTTCATCATGAATACATATATACAGCGTGTCCCCAAACATGTCTGCATACTTTCACAGCAGACAGCTCAATTTTGAAAATGAACTGTATTTTAATAAACACTGCCTCTATCATTATTCAAAGTGTGTGTATACATTTTGGGGACACCCTACAGTAGTCCAAGAAGATGGTCTTTGTACAGACAAGAGCCAATGTCCAGTTGACAGCAGGCAAATCTCTTCACCACTTAAGAGGATCAGTTTCCTCTTCTGTAAAATGGGGAACTTCATACTTTCTAGAGAATATAGTTTAGAGGATTCAATGCAGTAGCAGAACGAGTAGAGCATCTCACACTTTACTGTGCACACGAGGCACCTGGGAATCTTGTTACAATGCAGATCATGACTTGGTGGATCGAAGGTGGGTCCCCAGACTGCATCTGGCACAAGCTCTCAGGCAAGACTGATGCTGGGAGCCATGGGCAGCTCGCTGAGTAGCAACTATAGGAAGCACTGTGAGAAGTCCTGCCACAACGTGGCCCTTTGGTTCACTAGGGTCTAGAACAGCGGTTCTCAACCTGTGGGTCGCGACCCCTTTGGAGGTCGAATGACCCTTTCACAGGGGTCGCCTAAGACCATCGGAAAACACATATGTAATTACATATTGTTTTTGTGATTAATCACTATGCTTTAATTATGTTCAATTTGCAACAAAGAAAATACATCCTGCCTATCAGATATTTACATTACAATTCATCACAGTAGCAAAATTACAGTTATGAAGTAGCAACGAAAATAATTTTATGGTTGGGGGTCACCACAACATGAGGAGCTGTATTAAAGGGTCGCGGCATTAGGAAGGTTGAGAACCACTGGTCTAGAAGAATCTCTCCACTACTGTGCTCTTCTCTAATGTCTGTGTCAGGATGCACAGAACCAGATGATTTGAGTTAAAAAGCAATGGTGGGAACAGGCTTTCTCGATGGCACTATAAGTAATACTTGTACATGCTCCGTACTTAGAGATGCCCACTAGCCCTTCTCTTCTTCCTTTAGTCCAGAAGAGCTTTGAGCCACTCATGTCCAGGCTCAGTCACTGCATCTCCTCTCGCACTAGCCCTTGTGAGAGTCTAGGAGCCGATCAGTGGTTGTATTAACACGGATCTGAGTGGGTGGTCAGATCCCTGTGTGATGGACATCCCAGAGCTCCAGACAGAAGTCTGGGTTCAATGAGAAGAGAAAGGAAAGAAACACAATTTCCTGAGGAGTCTGGTTGCTGTGGGTCATCCTAGCTTTGCTAAGGCCTGCCTGGTCCTGCTGGCAGGAATGAGAGCCTTTGGTGGAGGTGGAAACATCCTGAGGCCTCCCTTTGGGTGGCTGCTCCCTCACTCACAGGTAGAGGCAGATGCTGGAAAAGGCAGAAGAATGACTCACCGGAAGCCCATCAGCTTCCTTCCTCGCCATGGGCAGCAAGAGTGATGGTGCTCTTTCGGGGAACATGCCCACCGAGGCCAGAACACACCCCGGCATGGAAAAGGCAAGTATCAATCTCAGAGGCTGGCAACAGGGAAGGTGGCCCAGAGGGAAGGCTGGGAAGGTGGATTGCTTTTGCTGCTGAGACAAATGAGAAAAGCAGCTCCGCTCTCCCGGAGGGTGGAGAGCAAACGGCTGGAGCTCCTAAGCATCTCTGAGCAGTTCCAAGCAGTGACGAAGCTGCAGGGATTACAGAGCATTAGCCTGTGCGGTACCGTCCACCTGGGGCTGGACTGGCAGCCAGGTGGAGCAGAGGCCCTGGAGCGCTTACTGCCGTCCACTCCACCCACGAAAAAGACCACTTAGAGGTAGAAAAAGGCCATGCGGGGTACAAGAGGACCCACTGAAGGAAGGCAGAGCTCTTCACACACACACACACACACACACACACACACTCTCACACACACACACACACACACTCACACACACATACTCATACACACACAAACACACACTCACACACACACACACATACACACACTCACAAACACACACACACACATACACACACACTCACACACATACACATACACACACACTCACTCACACACACACATGCACACACACAGAGGCAAATTGGGCTGGAGTTTCTTGGTGCAGAAAAGCAATCAGCAAGGTAGCAGGGAAAACTGCTGAAGGAGAAATATTATAAATGGTAAAGGCCTGACAAGTTAGCCAGGCAAGAAGGTGAGCAGATTTCACAGGGGGTTGAAAAGGCACAAATACCAGTCCTGGGCTCCTGGGGCCAGAATATGCGTACACAGAGGGAGAGCTCAGCATACCTGAAGACTAACTCAAGTTTGGAAACGGTGCAACATGACCAAATCAGCCAGTCCTCTGGAGGGTGAGGGGGGAGACAAGCAAACAAAAAACTAAAAGTAACAACAAACCGATGGTGAGCTAGGAGCACAAATATGTGCATGCATAGATTTATTAATAGTATAAGGAATACACGATAAAATGTGTGGAGAGACAATGCTATGAAAACTTAGAGGACAGAGAATCAGAGACCCCAGGGGAACTGGGGGGTGGAGTCATGACTGGGTGACTGATACTTAAAGAGTTAACATGAAAGTAATGCTCACCTCACTCCAATTTTAAGAGAAAAATTTTAGTGCTATATTTAAGATGCAGCAAATATTAACCAAAAAGGTACATAAATTCTTGTGCCTTTTAAAAGTGTATCTGGCTCAGCCAGGTGGCTCAGTTCATTGAGCATCTTCCCATACACCAAAAAGGCTGCCATTCCATTCCAGGTCAGGGCACATAACCTGGATAGATTTCCAGTTGGGGTGAGAATGGGAAGCAACCAATCTATGTTTCTCTCTCACATGGATGTTCCTCTTTCTATCTTTTTCTCTCCCACTCCCTTTCCTCTCTCTCTAAGGTCAATAAACACATCATTGGGTGATGATTAAAAATAAATAAATAAAAAGTGTCTCTGGTCAGAAAAAAATTTTAATCTGCTGGTTTATTAATACTGTCGCATATGCATACAAGCATAAAGTAGAATGGAGAACTAATTTAATTATCTAAAATAGCTCATGTAGCATACTACCACTGTTTTATTGTTATATTTCCTCAAAAAAATGGTTCTGCAGGGAGTTCAATTTTATGAGTAATTGTAGCTACTTAATGTTTTGCCTAATTCAGGGTTTCTCAAACTGGCACTACTGACATTTTGAATGGGACCATTCTCTTTTTCTTTTTCTTGCAAAAATGTTTAATTAAAAAACAACAACATTAGTATACAGTAAAAGTGTGATGAGTTAAACCAACTGGTGTGGCTTAGTGGTTGAGCATTGACCCATGAACCAGGAGGTCAAGGTCTGATTCCCATTCAGGGCACATGCCAGGGTTTCGGGCTCGATCCCCAGTAGGGTGTGTGCAGGAGGCAGTTGATCAATGATTAGCTTATCATTGATGTTTCTATTTCTCTCTACCTTTCCCTTCCTCTCTCTGAAATAAATGAAAACATTGTTTTTGATGTGATGAGATAATTCTTAGTTGTGAGGCCCTCCTGTGCATTGCAGGGTGTTTAGTAGCATCTCTGGCTTCTACTCACTAGATCCCAACAGCACCCCCTAGTTGTGATAATAAAACTACTTCTAGACCTTGACAAATGTCCCCAGGGAGGCAGAAATATTCCCATTTGAGAACCAGTAGTCTAAAGAATATCCAGTGCCAGCTACTTAGCTAGCTACAGAGGTAAACTCAATGATAACAGCTATAGAGAAATAAAGGACTTCATGCATCGCTTAGAAAATGGATTATTTAACCACTCATACCTTTTATGGATTTTCTAAAATCCTCTGATTTTGTAAGATATTCTGCTAATCAATAATAAATAATCAAAATATATATCACACATTTGATTAGTAGCTCCTGCTTTCCATCTCACTTGTGTACCCTGGAGCTGCACATGTGACATGTTTACCACCTTGATTTATGTGATTGTCATGCTCAGGTTCAGCTGTCATGGCCCACATCACAGGGAACCTGATATACTCTCTGCACATAACTATTAGCAAAGCCTATATCCTAAAATATGACAGAATCCCATTTGATCTGTTGTTGTGAGGGACAAAAATAGGACCGACCCAGTACAAGAGTGTTAGTTATTGTTGATGACAAAATGAAACAATCAGATTTAGAAAAAGTACAGAATTAAATTTAAAGGACAGGTTAATCTCCTGATTGTTTACAACTGACCTACAATTTTTTACTAGCTTCTTCAAGTACCACAAAAAACACATTCTGAATTGTTATAATTCATGCAGGGTTCCCTATATGGTTTTGTTTTTGTGATGGATAAGCAGTCTTTAGTGCATCTGAGAAACATTTTTTAAAAAATATATTTTATTGATTTTTTACAGAGAGGAAGGGAGAGGGATAGCGAGTCAGAAACATCGATGAGAGAGAAACATCGACCAGCTGCCTCCTGCACAGCCCCCACTGGGGATGTGCCCGCAACCAAGGCACATGCCCTTGACCGAAATCGAACCTGGGACCTTTCAGTCCGCAGGCCGACGCTCTATCCACTGAGCCAAACTGGTTACGGCAAGAAACATTTTTTTAACTACATTATTATGTACTGCAAGAGATGCAAAATTGGACTTGATGTGCTATAAAGAGCATCAAATTTGGCCAAACTCAGTCCTAGCATCCACTTGACTTTGAGCCTCCATTACTTCAACTGTAATATAGAACGACTAATAACTATCCTGCCTTTCTTACAAAATGGATTCAAATGAATAAATACATATGAAATCAACATGCATACTATACACATATCAGAAACATATATTCAAACACAATTCTGCAATTAGAACTCCTCTGACTCAGGTTTCAATGTAGGCAAAAGAGGTTCATTAAAAAATATTACTGTGTGTAAAGTAACCCTAATGAATAGAATTTCCTATAAAATTTTCTAGATATAGATTTCCCAAATATCTGGTTAAATAAATTGAGGGATTCAAAATGAATAAAATTCTCATATCATCCATAAACCTCATTAACGATAATGACTCAATTGATTTTTCTCACCAGTAAAGGTGAGTGAATAACAATACATAAATCTATGATTCTTTTTTTAAAAATTTATTTGCTTATGTCCAGATAAGAGGCCTAAATTACTGTTAGTGGCCAGATGTTAGGGAGCAGAAGGCACTGAAAGATGGACGGTCAGGGAAGAATTATGTTTGCCTGTATCCCTCTCTCAGGTCTCCAGGATGTTCGCCATCTGGTCCAGCATCATCCACAGGTGAGTTCAGAGAGCACACTGCACCTGCCACTCACAGGATGTGGTTTTGACTACGTAGCTTAAAAAAATAGACTAATCGTATATTTAATCATAATGCCCATAAGTGATTATAAGCATTAAACCTCTTTCAGAATTTGACTTGGTTTTAATCCTCAGCCAATTCTCCTTGCATTAAAGAACCATTTATGCAAATGCAACATGAGGCAAAGGGGAGCGATAAAAAGCTGCCTAGGACCTTATGAATGCCCGCATTCAGCCTGTCTGTATTACTTGCTTTTGTTTTTGTTTTCCAGTGAAATGATACTATACATTGTCGAAAGAAATGCTCCCTTACACGAATGCCATCAGAGGGAGTTTCAGCAAAAATCAGCTGTGAGAAGGAGGAGGGACAATCCTCCATTTGGTTCCTCTTGAACAGAAAAGCGCACAGTGTCCATTGCATCAGAAGGAGGAGAGCACGTCAAAGCAGCTAAAAGTCCGCCGCTGAGCCCCAAATGTCCTCACACATCAGGGGCGACCCAAGCCAGCGGGACGCACCTGAGGCTGAGGGGGCCACACCTGGGCCCGTTGGCTCCCGATCAAGAGCGAAGTCTTATTAAAGGGACAACAAGACCCGGGCCACACGTCGGAGATAAGCGCTGGTCAGTGCAACAGGGACCTGAGGACCAGGGGCAGCGACCAGAAGCAGGAGTGTTTGCGCAGCTTGCACAGAACAGCAACAAGGAGAAAGATAAAAGTGGCAAGCCGCGCAGCAAGGCTGTGCTGGCGGTAAAGTGTGTGTGTGTTGGGGGGGGGGGGGGACCCGGCGGCAGTTCTGACATTTCAGTGCTTTGCTGAAATGCCCTCGGGGTTTGAAGATGTCAGAGTCTGAGGGATGATTCCTCCAGCCGAGCTCCTGCGATCAGGAAGCGAGACAGATGAAAGGACTGGACGCTCTCCCCGCTTCAGCGCGAAGGGGCAGCAGGAGATGGAGCCAATGGGCTGGATATTTCTGGCGCACGGAGCTCCTGGGTGAGACTTGGCCCAGCGAAGAGCCAGTGTCCTGGGAGGGCCGCTGTGGCCCAGGAGTTTAGGATTCAGAGTCAGGCCGAGTGGAGGCATGACTGCCCTCTCACCTGGCTGCCTGCAGGATGCTCAGCTAGCCCGTCACTGGCCTTTGAACCCCGAGCAGTCAGTCCCCTCTACGTCTCGGAAAACACAGCGCAGTAATTCGCTTTAGGGTGAACAATATATATATATATTTTTTTAAATGAAGAACACAGGAACACCACAGTGAGTTTTCCCTGTTGACCGTGCACAGCTGGCTCAGTCCCCGGGACTAACAAACACCTGGTGAACGGGTGTGGAAAGGGATGGGCATGACTGGCGCCGCCCGGAAGAACAGCCATTCATTGGTACAAAGAGAAAGCGAATGCTCGCTTTTGAAAAAGTTCTCTTCCTTTCTCCTTTTTTCATCATTTTTTTTTTACCTTTGGGTCCACAGCAGTGGTCCACAGACATTAGCAAGTATTAAAGTCGCCTGGAGGATTTACCAAAAAATTGCAGCTTGCTGGGTCCCATCCCCAGCATGTCTGGTTTCAGATTTCCCCAGTGTAACTGCATCTGATCAGTAGATTGGGGGAGGGGCCCTGGAATTAGCATTTCTAACAAGTTCTCTACTGCACATGCTGCTGGTCCCAGTCACACTTTGAAAACCCCTGGTCTACAGTACTAATGGCAGATCTAAGCGTGTCTCTACTATGGACTTCAATACGTATGTGTCTAACTTTTGATAGACTGATCCTCCCCGAACCCTGCCCAGTTCTGTGGGATGCACCTACACCACTCATTCTGACCACACACACGAATAAGGAATCTCTGTAAGTTCTAAAGAGTTCAGCATTCAAAATTGACCAACACATTCTACAAGCCATGCCTCGAAGGGCCCGGCATTGCTCTCAGCCACAGCCTGCGTTCTTCTTAGTGAAGGTTATTTGAGTGTGTTTTCCCCATCGCTGAATTCCACTGTGTGAGTTCTTTCAGCATCGTTTCATTTATGCCTGAACAACTGTATTTCACTCTAACTAAGAAGTCCCTTCCGGCAATCGCATAACTGGGAAGCTGCAAACAGACTGGCTTATGTCACCGAGGTTTCAAATAGTTCCTCCTTGTCATCTGCGTCCTACCTTAGAGAAGCGAATCAGTGAAGAGTGTTGCTATCTTCCTCCACAGATTCCTACCGCAAACCCCATGCACCCAACTACATTCCTCCTCTACTGGGCTTGCTAGCTGTCCCCAGCAAACAGAATCATCAAGTACCTGGCTGCGGTAGGCAAGAAGCTCTGAGTCACATTTCACTCTTCCTTCTCCCCGTATCTCACAAACAACTGGCCAAAGTACTTTTTTATTCTGTTTCTAAAATATGTGATAACCACACCTTTTTTCTCCCTCGTCACTGTTGCTTTAGTCCAGAAATATGTCCTCGCTAACCGGGACACTGCAGCAACACTCTGGTTAATCTCGCATCTGCAGTGTCTCTCCATTTTCGTTTTACTCAGCTGTGAGCATTAGGTTTCTGAGAGGTGTGTTTCTATTGCTCTCATGCCTGCAAACTCCCCACCATTCTTGCTACCAAGAGAACAAAGGTCAGGATTCTCTTGGGGGTTCAAAAAGCCCTTCAGGCACAGCCTGGTCCTAGCTCACCTTCTCAGGTATAACTTTCATTCTTTGTATATTTTGCATGCACTTTTTTGCCCTGCTAGATCTGCTTCATGCTCTGCACAGCTTGCACCATTTCCTCTACTTTAAATATTCTTGCACACCTTACCTACTGCTCAAATCTAGTAAATCCTCCCATGCCCAGCTCAAAAGCTATTATTTCTTTTTAGCCCCAATACCCTACTGACTTCTGGACTTGATTGAGCAAAATCTGCTTTTGCTTCTACTCTATACGCTTCCTACGAGCTGGAACCAGGTTTTAATTATTTAAAAGTGATTTCTAAAAGTAATGTATGCAGTAGCAGAATTAAGGCAGTTACTCGTAATAAACAAATGTTGCACTGAGTTGGAAGAAATAAATCAAGGCTTGTCATATGTGGCTCAATTTGGAAGAATGTTACTGGGATGGAATGACAGTATTCCCAAATTAGAGACTTAAAAACACAACTATCTTGGGATTGAGATGAGGCTTAGTTGATCAAAACAGATCAGAGGAGCCGTATGTGGATGTGTGTTTTTCCGGCACACAAACACCAAGTTCAAAGAGGCCCATGGCAAACTCATTTATTATAAGCAAAGCGTTCACATGGCCAAATAAAATTCATTAAAATGCTCTTGCCATTCTAATATGAAATTTTAAGATGCTTTAGCATCCCAAACAGCAGCAGATGTTTCTTAGAAAATTCAAGAGCTAATGTATACCAGCAGGAAGAGCATGCATTTTGGACCAGCATGAGGGTGTTTAGATAGAATTAAAGCACTAAAGAGGTGGCAGGGGTTGGAGATGATGGCAGGAAGGGATTGGACAAAGGTTTTCATCTATCTGCATAATTTTCTCTTCTAAATCATGAAAAGTTCAATGAAGGGGTGTTTCAAAGGCAGTCTATTGCTTCTGTGTTCATATGTGTGGATTCACCAGCCACAGTGTCAATCCCCCATCATTTCATTAGAGCAGCGGTTCTCAACCTGTGGGTCGTGACCCCTTTGGCGTTCGAACAACCCTTTCACAGGGGTCGCCTAAGACCATCCTGCATATCAGATATTTACATTACAATTCATAACAGTAGCAACATTACAGTTATGAAGTAGCAACGAAAATAATTTTATGGTTGAGTCACAACATGAGGAACTGTATTTAAAGGGCCAGAAGGTTGAGAACCACTGCTTTTGCATCCCATGAAAGTTTTCACGGAGAAAAAAAAATAGAGTTGAACTAATAACACACCTAAAAATTGAAGATCCAGAATATTTTGCTTTATCTTGGTGAAGATTTAAAAAAAATATAATTAAGTAGCATTGCTTCATCTGTCTCCCACAAAATGCCTAGCACCAAGTTTATACTCACCAATAGTTTGGTAACAATATGGCTAATGATAACAATAATAATTTACATCAGTTGTAGTCCAATTAAAAGCATGTTTGATTAAATCATTAAGCTCTAAAAACAGGTGTATAGTTTATTGTTGCTGGGTCTCAAGCTTCCATATTAAAGCACAAATATTCTCTGTGACAAGTGCAGGTCCCCTGAGCTCTGCCCAAGTCCATTCTTCCTATGTCTGCTGTAAACGTCCAATTCCCCTTCTAATTGTGAAAGCACCTTGGTTACATTCTCAGCTAATCTCACTATAGCACAAACACAAAAATGTATTTTAACACTTTTCCTGCCCTAACATTAACACAGTCTCAGAAATCTTCATATAAAGGAGTCAGAAAATAGGTTTGTGAAAACGACTTGAATTAAACACAATTCTGCTCACCACTTGCCATGAAGCAAGGCAGCGATGGATATTCTCAGAGAAAGAAACTACAGAGCCGGTGAAATGCAGAGGCGATTTTGGTGGAGTAAAACTAAGTGGCGAGGACGGGGGTGTGGAGAAAAGATGACAAAATAAAAATGCAAGTCGATTTTAAAAAGAGAGGGGTAAGGACAGCAGCATTCCAAATGCCAGGCCCAGCGGAATGAACACATGAGCCAAGGAGCCAAGACAACTGGGTCCTAGAGACGCAATCTGGGTGAACAAGAGCGTTTTCCTCTTGGTTCCACATCATCTGTGAGAAATAATACTTAGAGTTCCTCCCATGTTGTGAAAAAAAATAGTTTAAATGTTCTCTGATTTCTAGGAGGGGAAAAGGTACTGAGCTATGAGAAAATGAAGAAAGACAGAATGAACACATTGTTAAGTAAGCAGGTGACCTGTGGGAATTAACTGGTAAGTGCAAATATTGTCCCTTAGAGGAATCATGTCTAAAGCAGGGAATCTCTTGGAACAAGAGTGTATTTCTCTTCAATAACTTCAGTCACATCCTTTGTCTGTCATGAAATTGTGTCAAAGGCCTCAGACTCAGGCCCTCTATCAGGTAAACCCAACGTTTTGTTTGGTAGAACTGACTTGAATCTGAATGTTATCTATCATCCTTCCTTTCTTCCTCCCTTCCTCCCTTGCCCCTCCTTTATCTCTCCCCCTCCCTCTTTCCCCTTCACCCTCTCTCTGTCTCTCCTTCCACCCCCACCTCCCTCCTTGCCTCCCTTCTTCCCTCTCTTTTTCTTAAAAAATAAATTTAAAGGGTTCTTAAACAACAAACAGAAAGTAAACAGGAATAAATAACCCTGGATGTAGAATAAGAGAAAGAGATATATTGGCCCTAAGGGGCATCATGGATATGAGTTCTCATCCTGGGTTTGTCAGTAGGTAGCTGTGTGACTTTGGACAAATCACTTCAGCTCTCCGTGTTTTAGTTTCCTCTTCATCACAATGGGGAACTGATATTAGGTTGTCTCTAATTTCTCTTCCAGTTTTAAGTACTTAGTGAAAGGATTAAAAACTTAAATTTGGGAACTAGATCTAGATCACGCTACCAACTTCACTATTAATTTTCTGTATGATCTTGAACATGTTATGCAATTTCTGAACCTCAGTTTCCCTATCTATAAAATGCAAGTAAAACAACATCTACATCATGGGATTATTGTCAGAATTAAGTGAGATAAATCATGTCAAAGTGAGATGAAGCATGTCAAGAATTTAGAAGGGTGCCTGACCCATAGTAAGTGCTCAGAAAACCTTAGTTATAATTTTTAACCATCATTTTTTGTTACTATGGTGAGAGATAGTTCCTCATCTATAAATTCTATTTCTCTGATAGCAGGGGAGTAATGCTATATTCCAAAAGCTGCTTGAAAGAGTAGTGGACATCCAGACCTATCCAAAACATCCACAGATTTATCTGGTCCACCCAAAAGGTCCTTGAAATTTGATGTCCAAAATGTCCAAGGAGAAATTTGGTCCATGCCAAAAGGTCCTCGATATTTAAACCCTGCTCTTTTGCAAGTTGTGAGCCACAAACCACCTACCTGATCCCATGTGCCATTTCCAGCTAGTCTATGGAAAGAAAGGTTATTATTGGTAATACAGCCACGGCATAAATATTGGACGAATAAAAATGATAGTATTTTATGTATTAATCCTGTAAACCAAAAATATAACTAAATAGTATAGGCTATGTGAACCCAGGAATGCTTTCTAAGTGTGGATGTTTTTGATGAGATCAAATTCAAAGACCATTTGGCATGGACCAAGTATGTTCGTGAATGTCTCAGTTGGGACCAAATTTCAGTGACCTTTTGATATCGACCAAAGGTCTCAGTGGATATTTTGGCCAGGACCAAACCTGCTTCAAGGATTTGAAAATATAATAATAATTAGCACAAGAACCAAGGTATTTGCAGGTCTCTATTCATATGTTAGTAACATGAATCCTCTAAGTCTAAAAAGACTAAAACATATGAACAAAAACTCCTTTCTCAAAAAGACTTTTTTAAAAATAATAATAATAATAAGCCTTGGATTGCGTGGTTCAGTTGGTTGAGCGTTGTCTCATGCACTAAAAGGCTGCCAGTTTGATTCCTGGTCAGGGCACATGCCCAGGTTGGGGATTTGATCCCTGGTTGGGGTGGGTGCAAGAGGCAACAGATTGATGTTTCTCTCTCACATCGATGTTTCTTTCTCTCTCTCTCCCCTCCCTCTTTCTCTACAATCAATAAAAATAACATTTTTAAAAATTCCTTTCTCAGAACTATTGGTAGATGTTAGATATTATAAGTCCTCAAATATTTGCCGTGTGGATTTTTTAAAAAATATATTTGTATTGATTTCAGAGAGGAAGAGAGAGATAGAAACATCAATGATAAGAGGGAATCATTGATCGGCTGCTTCCTGCACACCCCCTACTGGGGATTGAGCTTGCAATCTGGGTTTGTGCCCTTGATTGGAATCGAACCCTGGACCCTTCAGTCCACAGGCTGATGCTCTATCCACTTAGCCAAACCGGCTAGGGCACTGTGTGGATTTTTTGTTGCTGGTTTCTGGTGTGGTTATTGATTCATTTGGAAAGTTATTCACTTTTCTTTGGGGATTTATTTCTTGAAAAACATAGACTCTTACTTGGGATAAATAAAATACACCCTGTTTGGCATTCATCACTTCAGAGGGGGAAGGAAGATTCTCAAACAAATCAACTGGAACACAATTTTACTTCAATCTGTCAAGTTAAAGTAAGGGATAGAGAAAAAAAGCATGGTAGTAGAACATGCTATTGTAAGGAGCTTGGCTACTTTCTGCTCTGTTCTTCTTGTGAGGGAAATGAGTGTTTACAAACCTGGCTGGAGAATACAGCCTTTTACCAACACCACAGGGTGATAAGTGTGATAGTCAGGCTGTATGATGCTCAAGAAAAGCTGTTTCAAAACTATATTGTAAACTTAAATCTTGTCATAGATGGTATCTAAGATGAATCTGAGAAATAGGAATTGTTGAGTGCTTCTGTATGAATATAAAACAGTTAAAGACAATGTCACTTAGATTACAAGTGTGAAATCTTTAGTCAAATGTTTAGGATATAAACATTGGATATAAAAAATAGAAAGGCACCATGAGGATTGAGGACATTAACCTTTATTGACTAAACTGTATGTTCACAGACAATAAACTTTATTAAATTCTTCCAACAACCATGGGAGATAAATATTATCTCCCTTTTAATGTATGAATACTTTAGGCATCACATGCCAAAGTCCCTTAATTGCTATCCAGTGAAGTTGGAATTCAAGCTCAGTCTACCTACCTTCAAAGATTCTGCTTCTCTTTCTGGGATAGTTATAGCATTCCCAGTGTATACATGTATGAGCAATGGAAAAATAGAACTGCCTATTGATGGTCCTTGGTATAGATGAGGCCAAAAGTATTTGCATTATGGCACTAAGTTGAAATCACTACAGACACCAACTGTAACTCTCGCATTATCTCTAATTCAGGAAAAGAGCCAGTGTAATGCAGGGAGGCATGGATCACCGTGGGGCTTAGAACCCTGTAACATTCAAATATCGAGGAGGATGATAAAGAAAGCTGAAAGAAAAGAGGGGCCTCAGTTTAGCCACACCTGGCTACTTATTCCATCCATACCTCATCGGGAAGATATTAACAATTAACATCAGAACTACATGCATTTTGCTATTATATTATTTTGTAACATAGTTTAAGCTACTGTGAACTATTAGCTTTCTGAAACAGAAAACATCTAGACATGGCACTACCGAACAAGTGGTGGGGAAATGGGGAACAAAATGTAGGAATAAGATAGGAAATAAGAGAGATAATGGGAGATGCATGGGAAAAAATAGAAAAAATATGATACTTTGGCATTGATCTTAGGTTTGATGCAGAGAAGGAAGCTTTCCACCTACTGGTCTATACTAAATTCCATTTAGATGATCTATTCCAGTAGTTCCAATTTTCTCACGTATCTGTGCTCACATTATAAATGAGCACATGTAATGTAGTAAGTGCTCTGCACAGTTTAGAAGCAGTGTGGCCATTTCTCGAATAGAAGGAACTAGACACATCCTATAACTTAGTCGGATTAGAAGTCATCAAGGTCCAATTGGCTGTACCACCACTATCACTCTATGTGGCTCAAATCCAGTCATTTGTATCTTAACTCAGTCATCTATATCTTATCTCATCAAGAGAAAAACTATACCCTACTCCACCGAATAAGTATTCTTCACAAATGCACTAAACATACCTAAAATAATTCATGTATTTTTCCTGTCTGACACTAGTTCTTCCCCTACAAATCTTGTCCCTTATGGGAGAGGGGAGAGGAATTGGAAGGAGCATGATTTAGTGGCTGGGCATTTGCCTGTGCCCAGAGCTAGTAACATAGCATAGCAGTGACCAGAACCAACATTTTTCTAGCTTGAACCCCCACGCCCCACTCTGATCCCACTGTCTTATCTATAAATTGATACTGATAGTACCTAGTACTATCAGTACCAAAAGGGTTAGGAAAGATAATATTTAGCACACTATCTGATACAGTTAGTGCTTAGTAAATGGTAGCCTTCAATAAATACTTATAAGTGAAGCCAATTTGTCTAGAAGCGGCTCCAATAAAACACAACTCAAATTGGAAACTTAAAAAAATTAGTAAAGAAATTTACATTCACCATCCTACACAAAGGAGCCCAGAACAAGAATCTACTCTCACCACTGACTGAGCCACACCCCTTCTAGAAAGAGTGATGAAGGAACAAGTCTTAGCCCAGCCTGCATGACTCAGTGGTTGAGTGTTGACCTATCAACCAGGAGGTCATGGTCCGACTCCAGGTCAGGGCACATGACCAGGTTGCAGGCTGCATCCCCAGTGGAGGGTGTGTAGGAGGCAGCCAATCGATGATTCTCTCTTCTATCTCTCCCTCTCCCTTCCTCTCTGAAATCAATAAAAATATATTTTTAAAAACAAGAAATAAGGAAACAAGTCTTGGAGGGAAAAGGGTTTGAGGAAAAAATTCTTGCCCTTCACAACATTACCAGAAGGTTATTTTTTTAACACACAACTATCACTGTCTTCAAAAAAGTTATCTATTTTTAAAGATTAAAAAGAAGGTCTCAATTTAAACTTGTTCAAGAAATGTGTTCAGTCCAAAAATACATTTTGCTTTAACTTCCCTGCTGTGAATTATTTTTTTTTCCTTTTAAAAGCAGCTCTTACTCATCAATGTCATAAACCACAACAGCTGAAGGCAGATTTCAGAAGTTTGATGTGAAAACAGTCCATGGCACATATGTATGAACAGAAACTAATTGTCATTTTCTAACCAGAATTTGTTGTCATCCCCACCCTGTTCACTGACATAATGGATTTTTTTTCCTGATGGAGAAAGCAGGAGGAGCCCTGCAGATTCCATCTCGGCCATCTCACCCACTGAGTTCATGTCCTGGGGGGTTAAGGATCTGTGTGGTCAAGAGGCCTCAAGCTGATGTACTCACCATACTAGGATAGGGGGCAGGTGATCCAAATGGTCTATGACCCGGTGGTCAGATCCACCCAGAATCCCTTCCTATCTGTTGGAATTGTTGGAATCAAGGCTTAAATCCCACCATTCTATGAAGACTTTCCAGGTAGCCCAGTGTGAAAACATCTCTTCTGATGAACTCATCCAGCATTGGGTTTTGGCACTGCTTGAGTGCACAGCCTATAGAGTCCTGTAAAGATTACTTGGGCACGTTTTCAGCTTTTCTCATCAAGGATTGTTAGCCACACACAGGCAGGACTGCATCATTTATCTTCCCTTTTCCCACAGGATCTACCACAAAGTCTGGCACATACTAAATTCTATATACACGGGTCCTAGAAAAGGTTATAGGATCAAAATGAACTTTCACTTTTCTGACTCAGCTTGTTAAATAAATTAATGTTGCTAGAAGACTCATCTTTTGGCTCAACTCTGTCTTATTTAACATAGGTCTACAAGTTTAAGGTCCTACTACCACCTGGACAAGCACTCCAAACAATGGTTAATAGAAGCACTAGGAAGCAGAACAGCCTGGAATTAGCTGTTGACTGACTTTCCTAATTCTCGTATCTCTTATATATGCTCAATTCCCTGGATTCAGCTACACCTTCTTACATAGTCCACTTCCAGGACATCCACACTGCTTCAGTTATGAACTCACCCTGTTGCCTCTTTCTCACTTCTACCTCTCCCCAAGGTTCTCTTCCAGCTTCACACAGCACTGTGCAGACTGTGCATCTGATAATAACCTGTGATGAGTGTGAGCAAACTTACTAGGAACTCTCATTTCAGGTTGTGCAGCCTTTCTTCCTCTGGGACTATCTACAGCTTTCCCAACTACCATCTGCTGATGAAGCGTGAGGAGGAGGACAGAGGGAAAAGGGTACAGCCACCATTCTAGCCACATTCTGGACTATGAGCCAGTGGAACAGTGTGGACAATTTTGATGTGATTTTAAGGCCACTAGTTCTAACCACATGTAAAATATTTCTACATGTAACATTATCCCAGGGCACAAAATTATTTCTGCATATTTTATTCCTTCAAAATATATTTTTTTATTGATTTCAGAGAGGAAGGGAGATGGAGAGAGAGATAGAAACATCAATGATGAGAAAGAATCATTGATAGGCTGCCTCCTTCAGGCCCTACCCTACAGATGGTGCACACAACCTGGGCACGTGCCCTGAAGGGGAATCAAACCTGACCTCCTGGTTCATAAGTCGATGCTCGACCACTGAGCCATGCCAGCCAGGCAGAATTATTTCTGCATCTTTTAGAGAAAATACATTAGAATTTTGTCAGCCATAATGATGTTAATTGTTTTCTCACATTAGCCAATTAATTACCAGGACCTTCTGGAGAAGAAATCAAATATTCATTTGTAATTTGTGTCTATTCATTCATTCACTTTTATTATTATTTATTTCTTACTTCCTTCTAACCTTACAAAAAATTAAGATTAAACTAAAAAATGTATCATATACATGTTAATGGAGATTTTCCATTTTTTTCTGTTTTCCAAAGTTTGCTGTAAAACTACAGCACTGAGTCAGTCTTTAATTTCTGATTTACTTATTTATCTTTTTCCTGAAAAGTATGATAAGAAAAATTCTTAACCTTTGATGAGATAAGATAATGCAGAATGGTTTGGAACCCTTGGCACTACCGTAGGTATCAGGGCCTCCTGGGGACACCATTAAGGCCTTAGGAAAGCAGGGGTTGAAGTAGCGGCATCATAAGGAGGGCAGGGGCCATCAGGCAGTTGAGAGCTAAAGAAAGAGGCACTACAAGGTTAAGTGAAAAACTGAATCATTCTGTTGATTTCCTGCTCCTGTTCTTGGCAAACACATGAAACCAACAGTCTGAAGGATTAATCAAGAATGCTTCTTGTGCCCGGACCACTCAGTAACTCTTCACAACAAATTCAATGAAGCCCCACGTGCCAAGACTAGCTGATTCCCTTCCTTCTGACAAGGTGGGCTCCAAGGAAATGCAGTACATACAATGCTCGGTGCCAGGCCTCAAAAGGGCTGGGTGTGGGCACAGCAGCAGTGAGGCTGGCTTGGGGCAGAGATTACATCAAAGGGACTTTGGGTACCTGGATGCTGGGACCTCCACTGTTCTCACATTTAACAGAGGGGCTTCTAAAGGAAGGGAGCTGCAAGAGCCACCGCTCATAGTGAGCTAGGGACAGCTGTCATTGGGAATGTAACCTGCCCTCCAATCCCCTCTCCCTACCAGCAATGGGGCACTCACCCACCATCAGCCCAATTCCCCATCTTGATTGTGTGTCCAGCCTATTGGTACACTCAACTGCATTGTTCCTGAGGGGAATGTCTGCTTTCTCCCCTTCTTTCTATTACAGGTTATCTGCTCCAGCATTTGAATTGAAAAGCTATGGTAGTTCACGGAATATGGTTTTCTCGATACAGAAACAGTACAGGTTCAATAACTATTGTATGTTTCCCACCCCCCTGAAGAGAGTCACTATTCAATAGGCCCAGCATTCTCTGTCTTCTGGGCTTGCAAAACTACAGCACTGAGTCCGTCTTTAATTTCTGATTTACTTATTTATTTTTTTCCTGACTTACTTTTAATCATCTACATCACATTGTCTTGCCCATACCAGATCCCAACGCTCTCTCTCTCTTAAACTCAATCCTCTTTAAACCTAATTTTCATCCCATCTGTCCTGGCACTCTGAGCCTCACCTTGAGGGAATCATTGATATTTTGCTTTTCAAATATAGGCAGGACCAAATGAAACCTTGTTGAAATATATATTCATAAAATATTAGTCCTGGGTATGGGGGAAATTACAAATACTGAGTACTTACTAAGAACTAGATGGTCTTTATGTTATATTTCATGTTACATTTAATCCAATACATTTACTACAATAACCTGAGGAAATGGCTCTTATCAGTCCCATTTTCCAAATGAGAAAATGAAGATTCAGAATGGTTAGCTTGTCAAAGGTTATATAAATAGGAAATGGCTAGAGTAGGATTCAAACTTCCAAGTTCATGGCCTTTTCCATTAAAGCCACAATGAGTTTTCCCTAAGGGTTTTCATTTTAGGCCTTTTTTCAAGAATGCTCTCACTTCTTCACTGAATAAAATTCTTCACATCTTATAAAATGTACTCTGAGCTCTTCAGCTCAAATTCATCTTTCTTTCTCCTGAATTCCTAGTGCATTATATCTGGTCCAGTCATTTCTCATATAGTATTTCTGGCCTTGTATGAGTCATTGATTTTCATGTGTTCTTTTCATCTGATGACCTAATGAGAGATTGATACTTTAGTATCCTCAAGATTCACCAAGGGAGGTTGTCCAAAATTCCATTCCAAGGTTACATAGTCAGCCCTGGAGATGGGCATTTTCAATAAGCATCGTGGTGTTCTGATGCAGGGGGGCCAGGGACCACTCTTTAAGAAATGCTCACTGAGAGCCTAAGCTGTTCAAGAATGAGGATCATCTGGCCTTCCTCATGCTGAACCTGGAAGAAGCCCACACACCCTGGCAAGCACAGTCTGGGCATTCTGAACAGTGACATCACGGGACTCACCTCCTGCTTGGAGACGAAATGTTCTCACTTGCGGGGTCAGGTCTGGGCCTTGGTCTATACCAGTGATGGCAGACCTTTTGAGCTCGGCGTGTCAGCATTTTGAAAAACCCTAACTTAACTCTGGTGCTGTGTCACATATAGAAATTTTTTGATATTTGCAACCATAGTAAAACAAAGACTTATATTTTTGATATTTATTTATATATTTAAATGCCATTTAACAAAGAAAAATCAACCAAAAAAATAAGTTCACGTGTCACCTCTGACACACATGTCATAGGTTCACCATCACTGCTCTATACTCTGCTTCTAATGACTTCTGCCTCTAGACTGCATTCCCTAACCCAGTGGTTCTCAACCTTCTGGCCCTTTAAATACAGTTCCTCATGTTGTGGCCCAACCATAAAATTATTTTTGTTGCTACTTCATAACTGTAAAGTTGCTACTGTTATGAATCCTAATGCAAATATCTGATATGCAGGATGGTCTTAGGCGACCCTTGTGAAAGGGTCGTTCGACCACCAAAGGGGTCAGGACCCACAGGTTGAGAACCGCTGCCCTAACCCTTGTGACATCTTCACTTTGGTGCTTAAATCAGCAGTCTGTCCTTATCAACCTAGCCTTCTGCTTCAGCATCTTGGCTCCATTTGGAAATGCCCTCCCAGATAGTTGTCCTTACATTTCCTCTTGTTCTGCTCAGCTTAACACGCCTTTTGCCCCCATGCAGCCCTAACTCACTCTAACCGCAAAGACAGGACTTGTACTAGTGTAATTATCTCTACCGGGCCTCCCTGAAAGCAAGCATTCCCTCATCATTTCATTCATTTGTATTATTTTATCCAATGACGTCCACTAGGTAAAGGTGGAGAAGAACGACATCAGTGGAATCCTTGTGTTTTTAAAGAAGCTAATGGCAGATGCATTTGGGATTTTTTTTTCCTTCTTCCTTAAACTTGCTGTGTTGTAACTGCTAGCCTATGGCGTATTTAATGAATAAAATAAAGGAAACAGGCTTGGACAAGTGTGCTCAGCCTCTGACAATCTGTTTGATTATTTATTTTTAAACATTTTTTTTAGATTTTGGGACAAGCAAATTAAAGAATAGCATCTGACAGCTGCTGACCTTTTGGTTTTGTTTGTATTTTCTTAATCTATTTCCTGGGGTCTTGCAGAACCTAGCAGGGGAGAACTGAGAGTAGAAAATGCAGACAGGTTGCTTCCTCTCAAGCTAGGCTTTACATTTGAAAGAGCCATTCCCACACGGCCAGCTCAGTCCTATTTCCCAGTGTGGCAGGGCCATGCCTTCTCCCTAATCACCTCTCTCTGGATGTTCTCACTCTTCTCTCCTTTGTGCTCCCTCACATGTGTGCACTTACCAGCCTGCCTTGCATGTCGTTACCATGTACAAGGACATTCCTGCCTCTAGATGACAAACTCCTTGAGGGCAAGGTGCCCGCCTCCCTCATCTCGGCACACCTCAAGTTGCAGGCACAGTGTCATGCTTATGGCATGTGTTCCATAACTGTGTCAAATGGAAGTCAGCACTGGCTTCTTGTATGTTGCTTATCATTTTCTCCCTTGAAGCTCAGGACTCATCACAAGGGATGGATGCTTCCCAAAGATTCTCACCAATCCTGAAATCAGAGGCGCTACACCTCTGAAGTCCGGCTTCCTCAAGCCATCACCTATGATCACTGGCAACAGCCAGACACCTTATGCTTCTTATGCCAGATGAGATATTTGAAAAAATACATATGACAGTTTCCAATGGCTTGTAGCAGGGTTGTAAACAACCTGACCTGTCCACAGAGGTACAAAAATGTCCTTTTTAAAACCTGGACACTGACCGTGGAGAAAACCTCAGCAACTCTGGCAGCCAGACAACGCCTTCATGAAAGCTCCCGTCAGTCTTTCAGCATATGTGGAATGTAGACTCGCAGATTTTGTTTCTCTCCCCACACTGCCGTAATTGCATTTGTAATTCACTGCTAGAGCTAACGAAAAGGCCAATTTCTTAGTATGTAATCCTCAGCAATCGCAGAAACATGCCAACTAGTTCCCCTGTCTCTTGCAGCCCAAGATTGTGGAAGAGAGAAGCATAAACCAATTAACTGTCAGGAGCAATTAATTTCTGCATTTTTCACGCAACACAGAATGAGGAATTTTATAGCACTCCTATAATTAAAGTTAATAAAAATGAATATAGAATTCCCCAAAGACCTATAAGTCACGCAGGTTCCTATGACCATGACATACAGATATTCTCCACCTCGCAGGAGGTTCATGGCTTCATTGGAAATGTCATCCAGACTAGGTCACCCCTTGCTTACCACAGCCACCCATGCAGTTAATCCACCGCTCTGTCCTCCCACTAAGCACCATGAGAGGAGACTCCTGCTGGATTCCTAAGAGAAAGAGGGAGCTGGCCCACCTGCTCTGGCCATTTCAGGGCCAGGAAAGCAGAGGGAATTCTGTGCTCAAGGATAGCAAGTCAAGGGGATGGGAAGTAAGAAGAGCTAAAAGGGATGAAAGCTCTGAGTCAAGGAAAAGAGGAGTCATGTTAAAGTCTCATTTCAAATCTATTTCAAGGCAGAAGAAAGGGCACAAAATCAAGGATACTGCCAGTATCTTCAAGTATTTAATAGATGAAAGGTGCATGACAAACACCAATGGGTGTTTTTAAGTATTGACATGCATGTGGGTGCAATGACTAATCCTTCCATTTGCGGAGCATCTTCCCACCAAGCAGTATGTGTCTCTGTGCCTAAATATCCAGTGTTTCCTGTATGATTATGATGTAAAGGAATAGTGGCTGCAGAGAAAAGATACTGAAACCTGCACCTATTTCCCACAGAACCTCACCAGAACCAGTTGCGAAAAAATGTTCAAGCCCAAAAGCGTGCCTGTAATCTACACTAGTATGTGATAAAGGACTAGGGTTCTTTTTTTTTTCCCTTTGAGGCAGATTAAGTAAAAAAAATCTCCAAAAGAGCTAAATATACTAATTTTTTAGAATTAATATACATAAAATAAACAAAACTATCAGAACAGAGAGTTAATAGAAAGGTAATATAATTACTCTACCTTTCCAGAAAATAGCCTAGGACCAGTCATAATATAATTTAAATAGCTGCAGGGTGCTTTAATTATAGGAAGATTAGGGATGAGACTTTTTCTAAAAGCTGTCTGCACCAAAATTTTACTGTATCCTCTATTCAACTATTTTTTCCAGTGGTTTCTCCCAGAGTTTTGCAACTAATACATTTTTGAGGGGAAACATATATGTTGAAAGGAGTATTTTTTAGGTATTCTACATCCTCATGACTTTACAAGGCAATGATGTAGCATTACAGAGCTGGCCTTCTGACTGACTGGGATGTCCTGGTAACACTGCTATGCTCAGTTAGAGAAGTCATCAGAGGGTACTTTTAAAAGAGAAATGGTGCCTAGAGATTTAGACTCTATGATCTCTTGGCAATGTACTATTGATGATCAGTATTGGTATTAACGAATACTCAGTTCAACTGTTATTTAGCCTTTTTGTATATGTTCTAGTGCTGCACCTTCATATTACCTGTGAAGAAGGCTATCTAGTAACTATCAGTCAAAAAACTGATAAATATCTCATGAATGAGATTTTTCTTTGTTCCCACATGTCACTGCCCAATCTTTAATTGGTCTGTAAAGGTCACTCGGCAGGCAAGTAGCCTTGTTGGGACATAGACCCCGGCCTCTGTCCTAAATCCAATGTGCTTTCGACCATGGTGGGTGGCCTCGCAAGGTGAGTAATAGACGTGAGAGTATTAGATTGACATGAAATTTCGGTTTTGTAAGTTAAAAAATACAGTTGATTATCAACAATTTTATATGATTCAATTTGTTACTTTACAAATGTATAAAGATGTACACACATACAAGTTAATGTGATAAATTGTGGCTGGTTAGCATCATCTACAGACCACTCTTGTTCACAATGGAATCAATTGCTTTTGAATAGCATCTCCACTTACAAGGCCATGTACCATATTGTTACTTGCCCACCTGAGTGTTTGCTCTTATGTAGTTATATTTTATATCTGAGGCAGGTGCAAGACAAAGGAAACACATGATACGTTCCAAAGGTCTAGGAAATGTCTTGTAAGGAGACTGATTTTGCCACCATTTCCTGAAATAATGAACCAAAATATCTCTCTTTTACAAGAAGTACTTTGTGCTGATGAGCACTCAGAATTGTCTTTGAGGTTATATCCTAAGACATGCATTTGACCTGCATAAACAAAGGTGGGCTGATTTTAGATCTACCTCATTAGAATGACATGAGCCTTATGATTCAACCTAATAAAAATAATACCAGTCCCCCAACTCCCCCTAATCACTTTATCTGCCCTTTAAAGAGAACTTGAAAGTTTCAAATGGAAAAGGTTTTTACAGAAGCGTTTACAAACCCATTACAAAATGCACATGCATTTGGGAAATAAAGGGAAATCCAATACTTGATAAAATGATAAGTTAGGCTGAGGGATGCTTAGGGTATAAAATTATACTTTTGCTAGAGTCATATGAAATAGTAAATTCAAAGTTGTCTAGAAGTGCTACATGCCTGATGTTTCACAGGGAATATTAAATAAAAAGCTACACATTCAAACAACATCAGTGTGCAGTCGACTTTTTCATCTGAACTGACGGTTGGAGATCCTGGGGTGTAATTAGATATAAATTAATTTGCAAGCCCCAGTTGCTTTATGGCTCACACCAGGATGTCTATTGCCAACAGGGGCTCATAAAAATATATCTCAGAGGTCTAAAATGGAATTCAAAATTTATAATTTCAGTTCTAATTCTGCATGCATCTGCATTCTACATTTGTTGTTGATGTTCCCTAAGAAAATTCAATGAACAATTTCTCTTTTAAAGACCTTTCCCCAGGAAAAAAAATAAAAAGATAACTAAGATATCTTCTAACTACTTTTCAATATAAAAAACTGTCCTTGATTCTAATCTCATTTAAGATGTAAAAAACAAACTCTGAATTTTTGACACATACCTTCTAAACTGTATGCATAAAATTTTGTTATTTAGAATATCATTTATTATATGTGATTTATAATAAATCCTAGGTGGCTTATGTATTTTTCATAAACTTACTGAGTTAACAATATTTTTTGTAAGACAGAATACTTATTAACATTTATTTCTAAAAAAAAAAATACCCGCCCTGACTGGTTTGGCTCAGCAGATAGAGCATCAGCCTGCAGACTGAAGGGTCCCAGGTTCGATTCCGGTCAAGGGCATGTACCTTGGTTATGGGCACATCCCCAGTAGGGGGCGTGCAGGGGGCAGCTGATCGATGTTTCTATCTCATCGATGTTTCTAACTCTCTATCCCTCTCCCCTCCTCTCTGTAAAAAATCAATAAAATATATTAAAAAAAAAACCAAAAAACAAAAAGCAGCAAAGATTTACCCATCGATACAAAATTTACCTAAAAGTATTGGTTAGATTTAAATCTTAGCCACATTAAAATAAGAGTGCAAATAGAGAGGCTAAGGTTGAACAGAATAAGGCAAGAGGCAAACTAAACAAAACAAATAATCTTTTAATTTGCCTCATTGTTTTACCAATATAGACCCCACCGAAGTGTAGGCACCAAGTAAATGTGGCACAAAAGATCTGAACAGGAAAGCTGTATACAGAATACACTACTAAATAAAACAAATTTTATTTTAAAGAAATTTACTGTTTTCACATTTGGAATGTCTGTTTTCAAACCTAACCATTCATGTATTCATTTATTCATCCACTAGAGGCCTGGTGCATGAAATTCATGCACGGGTAAGGGCCTGGCCCACAATCAGGGCCTATCGGGGCCTTCTGGCTGCCGGCTGGGGCCTCCCTTCCTTCATTCCATGCCACCCCCTGGTGGTCAGCAAACATCATAGCGAGCGATCAAACTCCCAGTCTCCCGGTTGAACTCCCGAGGGGACACTTGCATATTAGCCCTTTATATATAGAGATTCCTTCAATAAACTGCATATTGAACATGTATTGTATACATAGAGATGATAAGAGAACACAAGAAAAAAAATAGTTTCTGTCCTAAATTATTTTACCGCCCCCCCCCAATCTAATGGAAAGAGAACATACACAATTGAAACAAGTAAAGCCCATTTTTGCTTTAAGATCTTCTAGAATGTTTGGATATACTCAGAAAATCATCAAGGAAGTAACTGAAGTGTGACCAGGTTCTTAGTATAATTTGAGTTGAATCTTAAAGGAAAAATCCTTTTCCCCTGCACATCTGAAAATATATATCACACACATTTATCTCATAACAGATTCATATTACTCCATGTCACTCTCACTCTTTACTATGTTTCTAGTAAAACTACCCCATATTTATCTCAGGAAAACTCTGCATCTTCAAAGTCAAGGCATAAGGCTTCTCTTTACCCTTGTTTATAAACTCCATCCACTGCAGGATAGAATCAGGATTCGTCAGTCCCAATTTCTAGGAATTTAAATGACAGTAATACTGCAGCAAAAATAATAATTGGTTGCTACTAATCAACCCCCTGGCTGCAGGAGTGACAATTATGTCAGCAAATGTTCCTAAAGGAAAAACTATGGAGAGTGATATTTGAAAAAGGCCATGGTATCAAGCTTAGCAATCCAGTAGGAGAAATCAATAAAAGATATAGCCTGACTGGCATGTTCAGTAGTTGATTCCTCGTCAGGGCACATGCCCAGGTTGCTGGCTCAATCTCCAGTAGGGGGCATGTAGGAGGCAGCTGATAGATGTCTCTCTTATCATTGATGTTTCTATCTCTCTCTCCCTCTCCCTTCCTTTCTCTGAAATCAATTAAAAATATTTTTTTAAAAAGAAAAGATACAAAATGGTGATTTTTTCCCAATAGCTGAGACAATTCTAAATGAAGTTGTCCATTTGAAAACACGAATACCTGGCATATAACAGAACCACATGCAGACACACACAAACTCAAAAGGGGTTCATGAACAGAAAAATAAATAATCATAAGTTTAGTATGTTTTAAATCACAACGAACCTACCCAAGTTGATTTCTACCCCAGGAAATGCCATTAATGGTCTCAGGGGTTTCCAGGAATAAACCTGTAGGGTGATCCCAAAACTGTAAAACATTTTTTTGTTTTGTTTTAATTTTTCACAACCCCATATGATGGATGATGTATATAAACATACAAGTTATAAAGGAGAGAGTGAAAAGTGACAGGACTCTCTAACACCTTTATCAAGTCTGAATATTTGCTTTCATCCTAAGGACACAGAGTGTAGAGGATCAATCGGGACTGCATGAGAATTTGCAGTCCGTCAGCTACAGCCTAAGTAAGCAGTAATCCTGTTACAGTCTTAGAGGGAAACTTGACTACAGACTTTAAAGTAGAAATCTATCCATTTTAACTAATGGAAGGAAAAGGGTCAGTCACTTTTTTCTTCTTATCTCTACAGTGTGGTGAGAGTAATAGAGTAGCACGCATTTTCTATGTATGCTTTAGGAAAGATTATTTCTTCTACCAATTGCACAGTTACACAAATATGATCTTAACATTCGTGGCATTACAGAAGTGTTCACTCTGTGAGAGGAGAGAGAGAGATAGTCAAAATACATCACTTATACTCTTATGTTCCCTTCCAGGGTGAGTGTCAGAGGTTTGCCATCCCAGGGGATGATGGGTCTTCACAGTCCTAACCCATCTTCTCCAACAAAAGCAGCCAGCCTGACCCATGGAAGGATGAGTTGCCTAATGAGGTCTGCGTATTTTCAATTTATTAAACCTGTACATTATGAACATCATCATTGCCCTCCTTACTGCATGATAAATGATGTCCCCAGATTGCAGAGAAATAATGAACTGACTTTACATTTTGCCTGATAAGCTCATGCATCATTGCACCGCTGCCTGCAAGGTTCCCACCTCCCACCCCTCTTAAGACTTCTGTCTACCTAGAGGACCTGCCCTGTTCAAAAATACTTTTGTTCTTCCAGAAAAAAATGACCATTTGGAGCCCGTGAAATACACTGTAAATCACAGTGAGAATCAATGCTTACTAATTGTCCATGACTAAAGCCCCACGTAATGTCTAGTGACACCGGGAATTCTATATAATGCCCCGTGTCTCGGTGCACAACACAATAATCAAATATACATTAAAGGAGGCCGCTTTGAAAGAGCATCAGGATTGGCATCAAGTGCTGCCCAGGAGGCTCTTCTCAAGTGTGAACTGTGTTACTGAATTAGCAGCAAATGCATTATTTAGGGAAGGGTTATGTTTTGAACATTGGAAAAAGCACAGAGACATTGCTTCCTCCCTCTTTAGTTGGTCTTTTATGAAGAATTTTGTTTCATTTTCTTCTTATACATCTTTCGTAGAATTTAGCAAACAATGTAAGGAATACAGGGGAGATTAGAAGAATCGGGGAAAATAAACAGCATTTTTCTGTTATACTGTTTCCTCTGGAAAATGGGCCCCAGCCGTACTGATCTATGGCTCTTAAGGAGATATGTTAAAATAGACTCTAACCATAAATTAGAACATAATTGAGATGATAACCAGCTTTTAAAAAAATATGATTCTAGACCTTCAAGAAGCCCCAGAGTGGGCTGCCTTCCGAATGGCAGAAATAGTGAAGAACTTGGAACCACTGGAATAGAAATAAGAGCATCAAGGACTGGTCAGCCTCCCCTTGGATGTGCCTCCTTTACAGGGAGACAATGCACAACAGACAAGGACGAAAGACAATCCTGGGATGTGCTAGCCGAACTGGCCCACCTGCAGACATTTCCACAATAGCGTTCTTGTGGGGGCTTTAAAAGAATTAGAAAACATATTTGCCTGAGACTCTCAAAAGAAAATAGTCAATTGTGTCTTCTCTATCTTCAAAACCTTTCTCAGTGTCTCATTCTTCAGAATCTAATTTCTGACTCCCAGTCAACTTTCACTTTTACTTATGTGACACCCCAAATTCTGAGCAGTATCCAAAGCAATGGTCTCATACGATTAATGGTGTCTGCTTCCTTAACCAAGCCCTTCCATTTGATGATATGGTCTTACGTCACTCCCTCTGCATGAGAAGCACATACATCATCAGTTTAGCCTATAACTCAGTAACTGAGCTTCTGTGTTTGCTCCAGTCTCACTTGGACACTGACTATACTGTTCAATCATAATCCTATAGGGTGATAATGAATTAGTGCTTCTTCCAACCACTTTGAAGACAAAAGGCACTATGTGAGCATTCAGGATTAAAACTCATTAGTATTCCTCCTCCTCCTAGCAGCCCAAGTTTTCTCTGCTCCCCCAGATATCACTAAATTCTTTCTTGCAAACTCTTTACAAACACTAACTAATTAATGATGCTTCTAGGTGATAAGTACAGTATATAAAGGAGTGCTGTACAAAAAGGAGAGTAGGACATTATTCTCATTAGTTACACATTTCAAAATTTAAAATGCAATAGGAAAAAAGCAGCTTATTTTATAAAAGAAAGAAAGACAGAAGTAAAAAGGAAAAACCTTTCAGTGGGAAGATTCTGGACTGCAGCCAACACTTAAAAAAGGAGGTGGAATAATAATTCCTTGAAAGTTTCAAGTCACTGCTTCATGTGTACTTCTCTGGATGCTTAAAGGATAGAGAGAACAGAAAGGAAGACAAAGAGGACACATACAAGGGGTAAAAGCAATTGGTAGAAAGGACTTCAGGGAGTTGAAATTGGGCCACAGAGACTCAAATGTGCACATCACTTACTCAAAGGCATCCGAATGCAATGTTCTGATCACCCAACACATACCAGGCCAGATGTATAGTTCAAATATGTTCAAAATATCCAGAGGGTGTGTGATCACCCTTCTTACCTCCAAGATAAACTCTGCCATGTATATCATTAATATCAGGTATTTACTTTCTATTAATATGGAAGAACAAAGCCCAAGCTAAATGGATTTGTAAAGTATCCAGTTGGACATGCCCACATGCCCTGAACTGTACAGGGAACCCCTGACACGTAACATACCTGCTTCCTAGAAGACCACTCAAGTGAATCACTTTAAGTCACATTTTATGTCCCATAATTATTCTGTTATAACTTGGAATTTCCTTTCTGAAAAGACACTCCATTTTATAAATGTAACAGGATTGATCACGAAAATAATTGAAAAGGAAACACGATTCTATAATTTTATAGAATAGGCAAAATAATTTATGACAGAAAAGCTATGTCATAAACTTTCCCTTTTGGAAGCTCTTCAGCATGCGCCAGTTTTGTTAAGCCTTAAAATGGAAGGTAATGAAGTTTAATTGGAGAACTCTTGTTCTTTTCCTGGTAAATAGACATAATTCATGGCTTTAGGACTTGGAGTGGCATTCCAAATTAGAGCCCCAAATTATCACTGCTGAGTCTACATGCATGAATGTACCTAGGAAAAAAATCTCTAAAAGACAAATGCAGAGGAAGGAGCTCTTTTCACTATTTGTTTGCTCTAAAGGTAGCTGTAGATGGAGTCAACTAAGTCCAAAATTTCCAGGATATTATAAGTTATAGCTTGGTTGGATGTACTTAAGAAGTTCGGATCTGCATCACCAGTTGACTCAATGAAGTTCAGCTTTGTTCAAAGTCCTTAAGGAGTCAGATGGTGTATTTTATCTCATCTTCATCTGAACATTGTGAAAGGTTCCAGGTTAAGATATAATTATTTGGGATGTGAAAATGCTTAGTAGAGGTGGAAAAATAGCAAAGTTTGATTCTGCCGCATCCTATACCAGTAATTTTCAACCTTTTTCATCTCATGGCACACATAAACTGATTACTAAAATTCTGCAGCTCACCAAGAAATAGATTTGTTGCTGGTCTGACAAAGAAAATAGGCATAATTTGTTTCATTCACATCAGATGGCTATTGTGTTGGCTATTGTCACTTTTTAATTTGACAATCTAAGGTAAAAGCGGATAGTACCTCAGATTAAATAGCCAGGTGTTGCATGTCTTTAATTTATTGAGGCACACCAGTTCAAATCACTGTCCTATGCCATTCAAATTCAGATAGCAATCACCATATGAATGTGGTCAGAATTATACTCTTTGTGAAGGTGTATCAATGACATTCTGCTGAACTTTCCCAATTATATTAATAACCCTTCTTTCTGAGCTCCAGAGGTTACCAGAATTTATCCACTTTATCCACTTTATCCACTGTTTAATAACCAATATTATGCTTTGACTGATCAGATTCTATTTTGCTTTGACTGATCAGATTCTATTTCCCCCTAAAATATAATTTTGTTGCCCTGGCTGGTGTGGCTTAGTGATTAAAGTGTCAGCCCATGCACTGAAAGGTCCAGGTTCAATTGGGTCAACAAACCTAGGTTGCAGATTTGATCCCAGCCATGGTCGGGCCACATGAGGGAGGCAATCGATCGATGTATCTCTCTTACATTAATGTTCCTCTCTTTCTCTTTTCTTCCCCTCCTTCCCTCTCTTCCATTCTCTCTCTAAAAAATATCAATGGAAAAAATATCCTTGGATGAGGATTAACAAAAAGCAAATAAAATAAAACATAACTTCGATTACAAGGAGTTTTGTTTAAGAAATTATAATGCACTCAAGAAATCATGTACATTTTTAGTGTCTGCCAAAACTATTAATTTCAAGATCACCATTTTTAGCACAATGGAGTTCTCTATTTTATATTCCTCACCCTTTTGAGTTGGAATCAGGGTTGACATTACTTGTTCTATATTTAGGTTGAAAGGTGTCAAAACAAATGAAGGTATCTTTGGCTTTAAAATTAATTTCACACATTTCGGTTGAGTTCTCAACTGCTAATAATGGGACGTGTAACTTTCAAATATATTCCCATCACAACATGAACATATGATCAAAAGAAAGTACATACCATGGTATTTGGGATACTTATTATCTATTCATTTGTCCAACAAATATTTAGTGATCTGCTTTTGGGCTAGGTGTTCATTCATTCATTTCTTTAATATATTAATTCATGCTTTAATTTTAAAAATGTATAGTGATACAGCCAATTAATATTGCCTTAGAAAATACTAAAGATATTAATATGGATAAGACAAGTTCCTCAACCTTGAGGAACTCAGAGTACATTGAGCATAATGACATGTAAATAAGTGGAAAAAAAGATACAGTATAATTAAAGTAACCATCTAAAGTCATTATGAAGGCACAGAAAGATAGAACAAATATCTCTGTTTCTAGAAGTTAAGGAAGTCTTCTCACAGGGTTTTACCTTTGAGGTAGACCTTCACTAGGCAAGAAGAGCCAGTGACTTAGAAAACAGAATGTTGGGAGAATTATGAGTAGATCAGTTGCTGGGGTTCTTGTTCTGGCATTAAGAAGGGTTCAGCAATCTGGAGAAGGGCTGTGTGTAACTTAATGAAGAGTCTAGAGACGAAGCATAATTTTGTAAGGCATTTGGGGGTCAGAGGAGCCTAGCTAAAGAAACTAAGATCTCCTGGTCTCAGGACCCCTTGCTTTTTATTAACACAATTTGTCCTAAGGTGAGGTGGAGATATACACTTCAAAGGGTAAGGTTTCCAATACACAAGCATTGTCAGAATGGGGGAATTTGCCTACGGCTGTTCAGGTGTTTGACCAGGAGGAGGCAATAACATGTAGATTAAGATGCCCTGAGCTGTCTGGCAGCAAGCAATCATCCCTTTTCAGGTTTGGGGAAATGCCCTCAGCCATTCCCAACAGGTGACAACAGATGTGACTCAGCCCTTGTTGAGTCCCCAAGTTCCATCAACCTTTCCATGAAACTCTTGCAATTATGACATCCTGGAATTGGCTTCCGGCAATCAGCAACTTGGAGCATATGGGATGTGATATGATGAAACAGGCAAAGGAGTTAGATAATTATGTCAGGCTTCATGATGATAGGTCTTACCCTCCCACTCTCCCATTAGAAAGTTACATGAACATGTTTAAATAAGAAAATGCATATTTTATGTAGACATGAAGATAATAAATGTGCATTCAGTACCTATTTATAAAACAATGTGTAATTCCAGTGGAAAAACGAAGACTTATGATTCCTATCTATATTGCTCATAATGGATGCACTGTTGTGAATGAAAGTTGTTGTTTTGTGGAATTGTGGAAGAAGTACGCGTGCGTGCGTGTGTGTGTGTGTGTGTGTGTGTGTGTGTGTAGCTTGGCTCTACCACTGTACTGAAAATTCTTGGACTCTGAATATAAGACCATATATTCTGCTTCTTTGTATTCTTTCAGCATGAATTGTGGTGCCTTTTTAAATACATATTAGATACTGAATAATTATGTACCAAAAGAAGAGAATAAATATGTTTGCAACCTAACTGAGGATACAGTATTAATACATATAGAAAGTTAAATAACATTACACAGGATGTCACATAGCAGTATGCAAGGAAGTGCCTAATGAATGATTGAGGTAGTAATATCTAAGAATTTGTCATAGGAGGAAAAAAATGATAAAATAGAAGTAAACTTTTCCTTGAAGAATAAATCAAATTTTGAAAGTAGAGAAAAAATTAGCAGGTGTAAGTAGCTCTAGGATGTCTGTATGAAAATGTTCAAATGTCACGCTCATTTAATATAACTTAAAAACTTTGTTTGGAGAATGTGGGTAATGGGGCCAAGGCTGTAAAATCTACCTCCTATGAAACTCGATCAATCCGTTAGCTCTGTCTTCTTCTATTAAATGAATGTACTCAAAGTTGTACTGTTGTGCAAAAAGGAAACCAGATGAGGAGCTATTGATGAGGCTTTACAGGCCAATCCTATTACTGACAAGCAAACCAATCATCCATTCAAAATACAGGACTGTTTATTCTCTCTTTTCATAATGAAATACTTTTTTCACATTTTTACAAGATAGAAGTTCCATGTCCAGCATAATCATTTGTATCCAGATCCACCTAGAATGAACAGACAGTTTGTAACTAGAAGCTAATACAGACAGAGTGGCTAAATTGGAAGGAAAACATTACACAAATGTAAATAAAGGTGGTGAGCTAGTCATACCATTGCAGACTCTCATGCAATAGGTCCTGTAATTCTGACAGCCATCCTGTGTGAAGGGCCAATGAATCAGACAAACAGCTATGGTGACTGTGGGCAGCAACAGCCAACGTTAGGTTCCCAGAGAAATTAATTTATGTCTGGGTAGGCCTCTAATGGCCACTTTTCATCACATGAAGTAAGCAGGAAAAAGACGAGGTCAACAGAAAAACTGGTATGCTGCCCTTCATAGGTGAAGGGTCCCAATGAACCAAAGCCATAAGGAGCACTGTAGTGAGGGATTTATATTCGCTCACACCATCTGGAATCACTTATGTAGTCAGCAAAAGCTCCCCACGGTGCTTTCTATGGGCAAGGACCTGTGCTCTAGGGAAGAATTCACCTGTAGATGAATAAATGGAAACTGTCACAGGGGCAGTTCAGTAGATGCTATAGGCCAACGATTTTCCATGTGTAGTACCCAGGATAGCAGCATCAGATCCCCTGAGCAAAGACATATGTGCCCCTCTGTTCATTGCAGCATTATTCACAGTGGCCAAGACAAGGCAACAACAGAAGGGCTCCTCGATAGAGGATTGGAAAAAGATGTGATATATACAGGGTGTCCCCAAAAGATGTATACATGCTTTAACAGCTGATAGCTCAATTGATGTTTCTTTTCAGCTGTAACCGATTGGAATTAATAATTATTCAATGTGTGTATACATTTTTGGAACCATATATATATATATACACACACTATTATATATATGAATACTATATATATAAATACTATTCAGCCATTAGAAAAGACACTTTTTGTAGATGACATGGTTCTAAAGACTCTGCCAAAAACTATTAGAAATAAAACAAATACAATAAAGTTACAGGATATAAAATAAATGTACAAAAATCCCTTGCATTCCTATATACTAAGAATGAAATTTCAGAAAAAGAAATGAGAAGAAAAAAATATTCCTTTTGCAATTGCAACAAAAAGGATAAAATACCTACCAACAAATTTAACAAAGGATGTGAAGGATCTATACACTGAAAACGATAAAACATTCTGCATTCATGGATTAGAGTCTGTGCTTTATGAACACTGCAGGTGATTCTGCTGCAAGCTCAAGTTTGAGAATCTCTACTATGAGCATTTAGGAAAGGAAAAGAATATGTGCAGATAAGCCCCAGGAATCAGCACAATTGAGGTGGCCACAATGAGCAACATGCTACATCCTTTTCTTTAAAGGAAAACACTGTTCTATGCCCTGATTAATTTATTGATGAGTGCCAACTCCATACTTGGTATTGTTGTGGACATGGGCTAAGGAAAAACAAACAAAACACAGCCCTCTCTTTGAGAATCTTAAAGCCTAGTGGGGCAATAATTAGTCTTTTTGCTCTGACTTCCTTACTGCATGTCAGGCATTAATTTAATGTGTGTTTAGTTACTGTTCATTAAACTGAGATGACCCATCAGTTAAGAAACAACTGCTTGCTTCAACGTACTGATTTTAAATGAAAATTCACTGCTGTTTGCCATTTCATTGCAATATAATAAATGCACTATTCCATTTTACTGAAACTTCTCTATAATAAAAAGGCAACCGCTCTGTTGATTAAATATTAATCCCTCTGGGAGTTGTAAGAACTATAGAAATTGATATTAAATCACAGAGCTTTTTCCTAACAAGGGATGAAGCTGCTCTGGCCATGGCAGGACGTTTTTTTTTCAGTTGGCTCCGGTCAACTTTCAGGAACTAATAATCCTTTTTAATTAACCTCTAGATTTTCCCTGTATAAAGGTCACCAAAGAGGTTTGAAGAAACTAGCTGGCAGATCCTAATGCTGAGACAGCATCCCGTGACAGCCTGATTGTCAGAAATTTTAGGGGTTGCTCCAATTGTTGAATTTTTCTGATTTGCTAGAAGCCCTTGCTTCTCCAACAGCCTGGATTTTCTGCCCTTGGTACATGAACATCTTCTTCTGTGTATTTTCAGGTGATAATTGAATTTATTGGGGTGACAATGGTTAATAAATTATATAGGTTTCAGGGGTACAATTCTGTAACACATCATCTGAATATTGAATTGTGTGTTCCTCACCCCAAGTCAAGTCTCCTTCCATCATTATATTTTCAATCATTGAAGTTGACACATCTGTTGCACTTATTGCCCCAAAACAGAAAAACATGGCTAAGTAAAGTAACATGCATTTGATGGCAGCATTTACTTTCCTTCCTGTCTTAAAGGGTATTAAATAGGGAAACCCAGGAAAGTTCTCAGTTTGCCTGGCATTGTACAATCCACCCGTCTCAATGCCGGTGCTTGCATGTGAGGGGGTCTGATTCATGGGCCCACAGGGGACATCTTGTCCCTTCCTCAGAACACACTGGATGTGGCTTCTTCATGCTCAGTAATCGATTAACTGCATTAGGGATAATGGTCCACCTAGAGATATGTCCTGTCTTGTGTGAATTTGAGGAAATGGAAATATTAACTATTCTACGTGCGAGGCCAAAGCGTTCTGGACTGTGGAATAGGCTGCATAAACAGAAAAGTAAGAATCAGTGTAGATGGTGAAAATAAAATGCCTTGGAGTTCAGGGGGAGCTATGGCCACTAACAGAATTGATGCCCAAAATCTGAAAGAACCACTTTGGTTCTGATTTGCCAGAATGACAGGACCTTGGACCCAGAATGGGCTTGGCTTAGATAGCTGGACAGAGAACTCCCCCAAAGTCAGTCTGACTGATTTCCCAACTGAACTTCATGTCTCCTCTCCCTGCTTAGAGTTACCCAGAGAGTTTGTGTCCTGGTGATTGGGCGACTCCATTTGCAAAGTCCTCTCCTGATTGCAGTTCTGGCCTGAGTATCTGTGGCTTTCCTGAAGGCACTATGGCTGCAGGTCCTCAACCCTGAAGCAACATAAAAGTCCCTGGATCCCTTTGATGATAGCAGTAAAAGCTAAAAGCCCACTCAACCAGGCAAAACCAAAGGCCACCTACCCAGCAGGGCTGCAGGCACAGTCTGGGTCCTTTGCTTGTCTAGGCAGAATTGTGACCACAATGGCCAGGGGAATCATAGCATCATTGTCTTTTAGACAATAAAAGCCCCTTCCTTCGCCAATAGAAGATTTCAACCTAAACATCAAAATATTCTGTTTTGGTCTGGATTTTCCCGTGTTCCTGCAGAACCTGCCTGCCTTCAGTTGTGGTGTTAGTCCTCTGGAAGCTCAAGTTGGCAACCTCAGTGAAGAGAAAACAGACACAAAGGATTGTTGTTGATTTAACTGCAGTGGTAGCTTCGGCTCACACTGTTGATGAATGCTAGAGGGTGTTGCTTTT
This sequence comes from Myotis lucifugus, assembly GCF_000147115.1. Taxonomy (NCBI): domain Eukaryota; kingdom Metazoa; phylum Chordata; class Mammalia; order Chiroptera; family Vespertilionidae; genus Myotis; species Myotis lucifugus. The sequence continues at coordinate 281,445 of NW_005871064.1, forward strand.
CCCTCTCCTGTTTCCCTGTTTATTTTATTTCTGATGACTTAGCCACAGGCTATGTGTCTGGGAATTGGAAGGGAGGACAGTCTCTTTCTCAAAGTGAGTTGGCAATCTGTCAGACATTCTTGCAGCTCTCAAAGTTTCTCGTTAACTATTTTTCAGACAAAACTTCACTTGCAACAGCTCATTTTGGCTGCATTCTGTTTAATGCCACTGTGTCTGATCCATACCTTAGGTAAAGAGCTTGTATTATTAGGAATCCTTAATTTACCTGGAAACCAGTGTTCACTGGGAAACAGTGCCTTTTTTTATATTGTTATTGCTTTCAGAGAGGAAGGGAGAGGGAGAGAGAGATAGAAACATCAATGATGAGAGAAAATCATTGATTGGCTTCCTCCTGCACACCCCCTATTGGAGACTGAGCCCCCAACTTAGGCATGTGCCCCCAACCAGAACTGAACCCAGGACCCTTCAGTCCCCAGGCCAGTGCTCTATCCATTGAGCCAGAACCAGCTAAGGCCAGTGCCAATTTGACAGCCTAACACAGGGTTGTCATCATTAGGATGAGGGCCTGGGAAGCTGCAAGAAATAAGTCCTAAGGGCCTGGCCTCCAAAGCGTATCACCCACTGACTATAGTTTTTTTAAAACTTGGAGGCAGTAAGAGAATAATCCCAATTCTATTGCAAACAATAACCAAATAAGTGAAACCAGAATGTTAGTGTTATTTCATGGAGAAATAGAAAGATGAGGTCCATGTGCCTTGAAAATAGGGTGGAGATCTATCAGGACCGACTCTCTCTAATGGGAGGGCTTATAGAAAAAGTTCTCAGCCTGCATCCTTTGTTTCTAACTCACTGTCTTCTGAAAGGTACTAGATTTAGTCAATAAGGATATATTAGATGGCTGCCAGGAACAGAACAGTAGACAGAGTTCTGTGGGCCACAGAATAAGTCTGATGTGGATTGAGAAGTACCCTCTGAATTGAGAGCTAACATACACATTTAGGGAAAAAGCACAGGTATGTGAAATCATGTGACCTGAATCTAGAAGATTCCTTAGGTTAATATGGTCCACTAATTCTCAATACTTAAGCACATTAGAATCCAGGTGACTGGACTGTGGTCGGGGTTCAACCATCAGTAATGTTTTAAAATGTCTCCAAGGATTTTAATGTAGACTCAATTTTGAGAACCATTTTTCGAGAACAGGGGTTTTCTTCAACATCAACATGTTTTAGAACTTCCTTGGAAGTTGTCAAAACATGAATTTCTATACCTTGGCTACAAAGATTCTGATTAGTAGATCTTGGCCAAGGTTTGTGAATTCGTATTTATAAGATGCGTATTGGTGATGCTGACCTAGGAAGACAGAGGACCACACTCCTGGTCGATATCTGGCCCAGTAGTACTCAAACTTCACTGTGGGTGGAAATAAAAATAATATGTAGTTAACAAATGGATGGCTGGGCCCACCTCCCGTTCCTGTTTCAAGAATTTGCATTCTGATAAGCTCCCAGGTGGGCCAACATTCTAAGAACCACCGACTTGGATAATTCAAGGATGGGCAAGTACACTTTAGAACTATCTAAAGTGCTTTTTCGAACTACACCTGCACTCAGCTTTCTCTGTGATCCCATAAGGTCTAGGTTTAAAATCCTTGATATAGTGAATCTCTGTTACAAATGGGCATATCTTCCTCCTTTAAAAAATGTTTTTATTGATTTCTGAGAGTGGAAGGGAGAGGGCAAGAAGGGTAGAAACATCAGTGTTGAGAGAGAACCACTGATCGGATGACTCCTGCACACCCTCTACTGGGGATTGAGCCTGCTACCCGGGCATGTGCCCTGACTGGGAATCAAACTGTGATCTCCTGGTTCATGGGTCAATGCTCAACCACTGAGCCACGCTGTCTGGGTTATTCCTCCTTTTTTAATAGATAAGGATATTGGGGTTCAGACTAGAAGTGACTCAACCACGACCATGCAGATATTGGGGTTAGACCTATGATCAGCACCTGCCACACATCCCATCTCAGAGCAAAAGCCCTTACAAGAGCTCCCAAGACAAAAGGAAACGGAAGACACTGGGTGGAAGTCTAGTTTCAGGACTTCCCAGTTTTGCTAGCAGCCCTGACTTCATCACGGAGAACGGAAGGAAAGGTATAATTATAACAGCTGTGTGAAAAATGTAAGACGATACTAAAGAGAGATGATTCCTTCTAGATCTTCATGTCTTAAGCGGATGCTATTGATATTGCATAATTTAACTCCAATTCTGAAGACTGAAAAATAGAAGTCAACTTTACTATCTTTCCATCTTATAATTTTAGAATTTTGGTTTTTCTCTATTTGTAAAAACAAACATCATTATAGTGGGTTTTTTTTTGAGTAAATGGGACATACCAAGTTAAATAATGTACACCACCAAGTGCGACATGGTATCACAGACAGAGGTATCAGCAGCAGTATTGTAACAAGCTGCCCCCCAAAACAAACACAAACAAAATTCTCAAACTCCTGATATTATTGAGGATCAATGGCATGCTATATAGAACCCATTTCCGTTAGAACTACGTTTTTCTTCTTGTCTCATTGACTTGCACTGTGTGTACAGTGAATGTGAACTGGTTTATACATACGCTACCCATATACTACCTATAGTCAATTTCTGTGATAATAAATCATTAGACATGACAAAACTCACAGGCAGTTGGCCTGTCAATTAAAGCATCAACATGTAAAGATGTAGCATCCAAGCTTCCTAATTGGTTGTCATTTTATTTTTTTGATGATGATGATAGTGACTCATGCAACTGCCACCCTTACAGCACAGATGTAGGAGTTTCTGTTATTAGGCTGTCAGGACCATATTTCAGTTTACTCAATTGCATCTCCAGGACAACTACCCTACTCCATTCTCTTAACCATCCATCCATCTTCCACCAGGCACTTACTTAGAGCTCCAGGTTCATTCTGAAGCATAATTAATAGGCCAAGAAGGTCCTTATTCACACATAACTGAATGAGCATGTGTGCTCTAACAGGCAGGCAATCTGTATGCCTCATAAAGCAGATTTGATTTTGACTTATTGGTGTCTACGCCAAGAATGCAGGGTTCGACAGTTGACACATCGTGCCATGTTGGCAGCTTTGAAGCTGATACACAGATTTGTGTCTGACATCAGCTGTCCCTGTGGAGCAGTACCCAACACTTTGCCCGCCATGCATCTGTAAGTCACGTTGCAAAGATACGGTGAAAAAGCAGCACGACCGACCGTGTGGCAGCACCAGCAGACCAAGTGTATTGCCAGTCACCCTGCCCCCACTGGATCCAGAGAGAAGCCTGAATGGAGCAGGTTGCTTAATCATGATGTTGTGCTCAATTACAATATGGTGCCCATTAAAGTTTGAGCAGTGTCCTCTGTAAACAAGCCAAGTATTTTACTCTCCTCTAATCCCCTCAAATTGGGACAGTATTTGAATCTGCGAGTCACTCTAAATATGGCAAGATGTTAACAGCCATTGACAACCAATGGTCAAAGCAGGCCAAAGGCCCTTGGTAGGTTCTTGTCGTCACATCTCAATAAATAAATAAATAAAAATTAAAAAGCAAGTCTGAGTTCCTCATCCTTGCCCAGTCCCTTATGCTCATGCTAAAACCTCCTGCCTCTAGGCAAACAATTGCTTCAATATCTTTCAATGTGTTCAATCCACATATTTATGCTAGAAGATGCAGAGTCAGCAAAGGGAGGAAAAGAGATTTGAATCTGTCTTTACTGTGTGTGCGCTTGCTGGCTTTCCTTAACAATAAATACCATCTGATTTTAGATCCTGAGGTCCATAGCAGTGAAGCAACCTTGCAGGTTCTTATGACGGCCCATTAGTTGTGTGGCAGAGAAAAAAAATCCCGAAAAAGTCCAGTTCCAAGTTGACAATACCACTCACAAACCACTGAGGCTTGGGATTTGTAGGTTAATATCTCCAAGCTTCTGTTCCTGCATCTGCAAGGTGAAAATATTACTTTATAATATTGTTTTTGGAATCAAGTAACAGCATTTGTGTACATGGAAGACTGAAAGTACTAACATACATGTACACACACACACACACACACACACGCATACTTTCTGTGATTCGTTGTTCTATTTTTAGACCAAGCCAAAACCCAAGAAGATGGTAAAACTTTTTTGTCATAAAAGGGAACAAAAATCCACATAATAGGCTGTCAATTCTGATTGCTAAGATGCTAAGTGTTCACTGAGTGAGAGCCCCTGCACTCTGATGGGGAAAATATAATAATGAGAACAATTTGACAATTCCTGACTTCGGCAAGCGAGGAAATAAAGGGATAGAAGAATAACGAATGGTGTGCCTAATGTGATGAGGACTATGATTCTTCCCCAGGTAGGCAGTTGCCAGGTCTCAGGAGGCGGCTTTTCTTCTCCCATGGTCCTAAGTGGGGTGTCCCTGGAGCTCCCCACTCTCCCTCCCTGTGCCGAGGAGCAGATCCAGCCTGGCCCTGCAGGGCAGGAAGGACAGAGCCACTCACTCATCAGCAAAAGCAGTCAGTGTGACCTCTTACACCCCAATTTACAATCAACTATTTGCAAACTTCCTTTCAAAATATCTTAGGGGGAAAATAGAAATCTAAGATTGCTACCAAACTGAGGTGCCTGCAGGGAGGGCCAGCCTCCCAGGGGCCCCGCACAAGCACAGCTGTGACTCCCTTGCGCACCCCAAGGTGCTCATCAGAAGAGTGAGAGAGCAGCTTGAGAAGTTGGGGGTGTCGCCCAGCAGGGAGAGCTTCGGAAACAGATCCACCTACCTCCAGGGTGATCTACGGTCACTGTTCACTACGGAGAAACCGGGAACGAACAGAAATAAATTCACGGAAGAAAAGTCTGTTGTGGAGCCAACAGCTTGAAAATCGGACATGGAGGCCTCACAGAGAGAAGAACATTTGCCCTGTCGGGGATACTTCACTGCCTGGACTTTTAATATCCGGGGCCCTAGTCCCACCTCTGCCTTTACTAAGACTGGGACTTAAGTAAGGCACACGGAAGCTTGAGCCCCTGTCTCTCCTCATGAAAAAATTGGGATAACAATCTTTTTGTTTAGAGTGGGAGCCATATGTGGGAAGTGCTTAGCACAGATTAATTCCTCAATACAAGAAGGTCTTGCTTTATTCATTGAATCAACCCACATTCAGAATCAATTAGATGTATACTGTGTATTCGACTTTTGTAAAGGGAAGAGGCTCCCTGTTTTTGTGAAATAGACCAAATGGTGGAGAACCCAGGGAGGTACACACAGTTATCAAGATTTGGTGACTTGATCAGAGAATTAATTATTCACTTATTATTAGTTTCTACCCAAAATTACTCTGCTGCAAAGTAATCTCCCACAACAGCAGCATTTTCCTTTACAAGGCACCCAACGTCTTATGGAAAGTCATGCTGTATTTGGAATGGCTATTCACCATGTTAGCATAAAGGTATTATGATAAGTCTTTCTTGTCCTGTGCTCTGTAGGATGTTTGGCAACATCCCTACACTCTAGTCATTAGACCTCAAAAGTATAGGGTTGACAGATTGAGCAAATAAAAATACAGAATATCTAGTAAAATTTAAATTTCAGGTAAGCAATGAATAATTTATTAGTATAAGTGGGTCCCATGCAACATTTGAGTATACTTATTCTAAAAATTACTCACTGTTTATTAAAAATTCAAATTTAATGAGGCATCCTGTGTTTTATCTGGCAACCCTCACATTAGAACCTTCCCTGTTGTTACAACCAAAAATATCTCTGGACATTACCAAATGTCCCGTGGGGATGCGAAATCACCCTCTGATTATTGCCCACTACATAAACAGATTCATCAACAAGATGAAAATGGAAACACAGAGGGACCCTTCAGGTGGGCCAGCCCCATGTGTGCACAATCAGAGGCCAAGCGCTTCTCTGAGAGCTTTCTCCCCTGCCACTTAGAGCAGAGAGCACACGAGTAACACCAGGACATGACCCCATGTGGACATAAACCAAGGTCTTAGCACACAGATGGCTGTCCTCACTCCTGAAAGACCCTGGCCGAGAACAATCACTAGCCTTCCATTGTGAGTGTTCATTGTCTAGACTAGTGATGGCGAACCTTTTGAGCTTGGCATGTCAGCCTTTTGAAAAACCCTAACTTAACTCTGGTGCCTTGTCACATATAGAAATTTTTTGATATTTGCAACCATAGTAAAACAAAGACTTATATTTTTGATATTTATTTTATATATTTAAATGCCATTTAACAAAGAAAAATCAACAAAAAAAATGAGTTTGCGTGTCACCTCTGACACGTGTGTCATAGGTTCAACATCACTGGTCTAGACAGTCTTGCCCAAAAGACACCCAAATGCACTTACTTGAGTTTATATCCCAAAATGCCATTTCTTCTTTCCCCTTGGATCACACATTTAGTAGGAACGTAAAGCTGAAAATGCTTGGGAAACTAAAGAACGCTCACCCTTTACGTGTTGAGATGAGAAAGGCAGTAGAACAAGAGGTCCTTGAAGGAGAAAAGCCTGAGAGTCCACCCTCCCTTATTTCTCCAGGTCAACTGCAGGAAGCCCACAGAAGCTTGACAGACCCAGTGAAAGCCCTGCTGAGGGAAACTCTGTCCAAAGGGGCCGTTTTCAGGCCAAAGGGACTGGGGACAGCCGGGTGCATGGCAGTGAGAGCAAGGGCCGCCCTCGGACAAGAAAATGCTTCTGTGTTGAGAGTTTAATTCGCAACCAGGAAACAATAATTTGGCAGACCCTAAATAAGAAGTCAAAAATCAATTTTCTTGTCAGATCACTGAATCTTGGGAACTGTGTGCTAAGACCTTGGTTTATAAACCGTGAATACGTAGCAACCAATTGCCAGGAAGTTGCACGGGGCATTGATAGAATTTTAGAGCTGGAAGGGACTTTAGAAAGTCCCTTTCCCCATGTCCACTGCCAACACACGAAAAGCTGTCTTCTCCAGACGCCTCGATTAGCTGAACAAGTATCCACCCCAAGTCATGGAGCAAGCTGGCGGCAGCCCAGGACAGGGCCTCTCAGCCCCCTCCTAGTCCACAGAGATGGGTATTAGTGTAGGGCCATGGTCGGCAAACTGCGGCTCTCAAGCCACATGAGTGTGGCTCTTCCTAAGCCTTAGGAGTACCCTAATTAAGTTAATAACAATGTACCTACCTATATAGTTTAAGTTTAAAAAATTTGGCTCTCAAAAGAAATTTCAATTGTTGTACTGTTGATATTTGGCTCTGTTGACTGAGTTTGCCGACTACTGGTGTAGGTTTCTACACGCGGCCATGTGGGGGTGCACGGCACAGGCTGAGCTCTATGTAGCACCAGGGAGAACCTCTGGCATAGACCACACTGTGAGCAGCGCTCCTTGGGGTGCATACCCTGTGGTGAGGCACCCACAAATGCCCCCTGAGGAATATCCTCCAGGATTGCCAATGGGGCAGCGGAGCACGATCAGTATTAGGGAGTCAATAAAGGCTTTCACTTTTCCCTTCTTAAACCTAAATACTGGTTGGATTTTTACAAGCACACCCTACTTTCAAATGGAAAGATAAAAAAAGAATCCTTTTGGAGGTAACCTGCTAGAATCTTGCCTATTGCTAGAGAATGCTTGGGTGAGGAGGGTATGCAAGGGGTATGAGAATGAAGTCAGAACAAACGGGTTCTGTGTTCCCCTGTGTTGGAAAAATTTAAAGGAACTTCTGCCCCTTGGTGTTTGCACTGCCCGTGATGGCTGTGCCCAAACACACAGCAAGGCTCTGAAGGAGGAGACCCGCTGCTTTAGCTCACATGACACTGGGAATCAAAACTACCCAGAACCCTCTGTGGTTTCCCTTAATCTTCCTCCCCACAATGCCCCTCTCCCCCCATCCTGATATTCATTATGTTCTCAGCACTTGCACAACTTCAAGAAGTCTTATCATAGAAAGCAGGCTGCTGGTGGACAGGGTCACGTCTCTTGTAAAACACTAAATCAGTGTTTAATACATTAAACAAAGAGCAAACAACATTAGCAATAGTCCTTGCAGTTTAAGAATCTCCCTTCATGCATCTATTTCAATTAGAAGGACTATTAAAAATTTGGAAAAGTGAGTTTCAGCTGAATGTGATATAATTTGTTACTAATGAAATAAAACATCACAAATCTAACATTAGTTACCCTTCATTTTCTGATTCATTCTGTTCTTCATAATGGAGTTAAACTACTGGATTTTAATTAGCTGTAATTGCTATAATTTAGGGCATTAGAGCCACTCCCAAAGTGGTGTGTGTGATAGGTACTAGACTGAAGAGATAGTTTTGACGAGGGTATTGCATGTATAATGAATGGTGTGTTTTGCTATCTGATGTACAATGTGCACAACACAAACCATGCATGCATTCTTTCTATATCAGAAATTGTACCTGAGACACAAAACGAGCACTGAAAATTTAATTCCCCAACAATTTCCTCCTATAGTTTCCAAAATCAAGTGTTGTTTCTCCTGCGGAGTACTATTTGGCTACCTTTCCCTCTGCCTAAACCATCTCAACCAAGATCTCCCAATACCTATTTCCAGAAATAGTGTATGCACCTTGGGGTTTGAAAAATCACGGCTCTTCAAGCTAATTAGCTTGGTTAATTAATATATCACTCCATTTCTTTCAAAATTCATTATGTTCACAAAAGGCCTGTTGGACTAACAGAAGACAGATGAAAACAAGTGACTAGGGAACTATTACTCAAGAAAAAACATCATTTACTGACTGAAAAACTAATATGAGGATTACTAGAATCCCCTAATGACTTTCCATCACAGGGTCTACATTTAAAATCCTTTCTGAAGGCAAAAATGAAAGCTATGCCTATGCTAAGATTTTAGAACTGGAATTAAATACAGGTCTTTACCATGGAAAGTACCCTAAAATTGTCACTATTGTTTAGTAATGTCACGTGGGAGGTCATCTAAAATAGTTGTTCAAGCTGCCTCGGGTTTGTGTGCTATTCTGAGAAAGCTACTTCAGCTCCCACACAGCCTGCTTCCTCATCTGTGAAATGGGAAAACGGTATTCATGTTGGCTAATATTGAGTTCTGACCATATGCCAGGTACCCAGAAACCACCTCAATGTTTGCGGGGAGCATTAAACAAATCTATATGTGCTACATATGTATATAAATGTGTATACATCTATATCTATATACATGCTTAGCATGATCTCTGACACATAGTATACACCAAATAAATGCTATTTTCCAACTATAAAGTGGCTATTAGAGCAGTGATAATTTATGAATAGGTAATAGGAAAAGGGGAAGCTGATTGTCAGCTAAGTCAAGTACCACAGAATAATATGTACACATTAAAATCTTATGGGTGAGCAGAATTACAGGGAAGAAAACACACTTGTTTGGTGAGTAGCCAACTTGCACTTCAGAGTAAAGTTTCTGAGTTCAAGGAATTTCCACTCTAGGAAAATACTACTACTACTGCTACTACTACTACTGCTACTACTAAGGAATTATCTAAAATCCTTTATCCACTGAGTATTTTTAAAACATGGAACTATTTTCCTGGGATGGAGGCTTCTTTGGAAGCTGAGCATGAACTAGCTGCTCTGAGGTGCATAATTGCTGAATGAAGACACTGGTTATTTCATGCAATGCCTCCACTCTCATGGGACAAGACAACAGAGCAGCCAGCCAAGTGCATTCTCCTTTAACCTTTACATTTGCTTTTTCAGGGAAATTTAAGCAAAGGTTCTTCATCATTTGCATTTAATTTTCCTTTGTTCTACACACTATTTAACATCCTAGAAGGGCAGCTGAGCTTCTATAAAAACCCCCTTGTCCTCAAGAGCTCTAACCTTCAGTTGTGTGTTTTACCACTGTGTTGAGAGCTGAGCCACAAAGTAATTATTTAGAGAACCCATTAATTAAATTAGTTCTCCCTGTTACTGTAAACACTGGTATGTGCCTCTCTTTTCATTACCATCGCTTGTCTCTATTATAAGGAAAGTGGACTCCTTCCCTTAAGGATTGAGAAAAGTTTCAGTCAAAGGTGAATGCAGTAAAGTAATTCTGAAGTCCCACTGACAATCTGAGCATAAGCTTTTAGTTTGTTTTATAATTGCCTTTCACTTCTGCTGGTTTTCCAAATGAACTTCAGTGAGTCAATCTCTGAATTAAGCACAAAAACGGAGCTGGCAACTCTTATAAAAGGCCTATGTAGTGTTTTCTGAACACTCAACTCCCCCACCTCAACCACCACAACCCTCACTCTCTCTCATCTTCACTGACTTTACCAAAAGCTTTTAGGGCCTTCACTCAAATTATGGATTTTTGTAACTTTGAACTGCCCTGGGAGAACCTGAGGACTCTTCCTTCACACCACAAACAATGGACCCCACACGAGACCATGCATTCACGTTTGACATCCACTCGCTCACTAGGGAACATGCTTTCTGATGTTATTACAAACTTAAAGTATGCCTGAGACAAAGGAAAAATGATTCACACAAAGAGCTTCAGCCAAGACATGCCAGAATTCCAACCCTCCTCCAAAATGAAGTTCATTGTCAACTATAACTCCTTAGTGTGCAGAGGTCTCTGATGATTGAAGTCATGTGGCATCAATGACTCTTAGTGCTGGGATGGAATTGAGAGTTTTAAAAACATGTGCATTATGCAGTTTAGTTACAAGAACTTTATATCTAATTTAAACAAATATGTAATAAATAAAATAATATTTTTAGACATCATCATTATTTAAAAAATAATAATGCAGGAAAGCTTGTAAATAATAAAAGAAGTGATTGGGGGTAGGGAAATTTTTACTGATCAGAAAATAATTCTTTATAAAGTGCTAGGTGACAAACAGATAGGATTTGCCTAGACACACATGGAAGAATGAGTTGGTGCCATTTTAGGCTGAAGGGAAACCAAGAGAAAAATCCTGGGATAAAATATTCTGTGCTAAATGTAGAGAACCCTGGAGAATGACTAGATCAGGGGTCCTCAAACTTTTTAAACAGGGGGCCAGTTCACTGTCCCTCAGACCGTTGGAGGGCCGGACTATAGTTTAAAAAAAAAACTATGAACAAATTCCTATCCATATGAATACAAAGTAACTAGGAAAACAAAGGGATTAGAGAAGAAAAAGCAACCCTTTAATGAAGTAATATTTTCTACATATAAAATTAATGAAAGAAATCATAAACAAATAGATTTTTGCCCCATGAAAATTTAAAACTCCAATATATAAAACTGCCATAAATGAAAATAAAAGACTAGCCAGAAAAGTTAAAAAAACCATTTGATACCAATATAGCAAAAATAATATCCTTAATGTATAAAAATAAATGCTATATAATAAACATGTAAAATACAATGAGATACAAATAGAAAAAATTTGGCAAAGTATATAATATATAGTTCACTGAAGAAGTAAAGTTGTCTAACAAACATATGAAAAATATAATGAACATAAAAACTTTAACCCCTTAATAAAAAAAGACATGCAATTTAAAACATAATAGCATTTCTTGCAGGATGTTTTTTTTTTTTAATGTTTTATTGATTTCAGAGAGAGGAAGGGAGGGAGAGAGAGAGAGAGAGAGAGAGAGAGAGAAAGAAAGGAACAAGTCTGCAACCCCAGCATGTGCCCTAACCTGGAATTGAATTGTGACCTCCTGGTTTAAATATCAGTGCTTAACCACTGAGCAACACCAGCCAGGCATTACCAGACTGTTTCACAGGATACCTACTAAATGGGTACTCCTATAAACTCAGAATAATTAGTCAACTGGTACAACATTTCTGGAGAACCATACACTGGTATGTATCATGAGCCTTTAAGATGTTCATTTTTTAACTTAAGAATTTTATCTTGGGGAATCTATTCTAAAGAATGAATTAGGTAAAACAGGATCTGGCACAATGATGTTCATCACAGTGTCATGTTTAATAATGAAGATCTGTGAATAAACGAGGCAAAATTAAGGATGTGATTAAATACCTCATGCTATGCCTACATAATGGCACTATATCATGGAAAATATTAAATTCTATTTGTGGAGAATATTTTATGAGAAAACTGATGTGAGAATAATGTTTTGATATAATGATGAGTGACAAACATGCTGAGTGAAGAATAAAGGCTTAGAAGTCAAAGTGCCTAATTTTCAACTATTTATTTGCCTCCTACACAGATACCTAAATATCACATGTTGTATAAAAACAGAATGTAGTATCTGTGTCTCATTGAATTCACTCTATCTCTTGGGTTCCTCATCTCCATTAAAGTCACCATCAATCTACCCACAGACCCAAGACAGAACCCTAGATGTCATCCTGAATTTCTTAATTTCTATCATCTCCCAGGTCAAACTGGTCATCGTTGGTTGTGCCCAAAATATCTCTCTAATTTGTTCACCAGTATCATTCCAACACAAGAATATTGGTTCACTTCCCCAAAATTTCTAACCTAAATACTTGAAATAGTCTTCAATCTGTCTCTCTGTCTCCAGCTTTATCTCGGTAAAATCTGTCTTATAAATTTTACCAGAATGTTTTCTCTGAAATGGAAATATGATTATAGCAGCCACTTCCCTGCTTAAGGCATTTTAAAGGTTCTCTGCCACTTATAAGACTAAGTCCAAAAGGTGTACCTTGGCAAATAATGCTTTTGATATTTTGGCTCATACCAACCCTGTCAGGCTCATCCCTTCAAAGCTAATATGCTTTTCTCTCTTTTTGATTTGTACATAAATCTTTAAGTTATGAGGTTTATTATTTTAAGTGGAAAGAAGAAATTAACCTCCTTTACTAACTCCCCCCACACACACACACACCCCTACCTGCTTCCAAGGACAGATTCGAAAATCCAGCATCCTATCCTCCCAGATGTTTCAATCTGTAGATTAAAATCCTAGAAACACCAATCAGAAAGGATATATGCACCCCTATGTTCATAGCAGCACAATTTATCATAGCTAAGATTTGAAAACAGCCTAAGTGTCCATCAACAGATGAGCGGATTAAAAACTGTGGTACATCTACACAATGGAATACTATGTTGCTGTAAAGAAGAATTCTTACCATTTGTAATAGCATGGATGGACCTGGAGAGCATTATGCTAAGCGAAATAAGCCAGTCAGAGAAATATAAATACCACATGATCTCACTCATTTGTGGAATATAATGAACAACATAAACTAATGAACAAAAAAAAGAGACAGAGAAGCATCAATCAGACCATCAAACCTCAGAGGGAAGGTAGGGGAGGGTGGGGGTAAGGGGGAGAGATCAACCAAAGGACTTATATGCATGCATATAAGCCTAACCAATGGACACAGACACCAGGGGCAGGGTGAGGGCATGAGTAGGGGGTGTGGGGGGTCAATGGGAGGATAAGGATACATATGTAATACCTTAATCAATAAAGAAAAAAAGAGAAAAAATCCTTTGAAGCTTCATTGAATCAATTTATTGGTTCACAGCACACACTTTAAGTGTAAATCAGAAACCAGCGGTCATTACATATTGTTAGGGTAAATACTAGTTTTTAAAACTGTTTCAATTATATGTGCATCCCAGGCCACAGAAGTTTGAAAGCCACTGCTCTATTCGAAGTCCCTCAACATTTTCTAAAACTTTTATTATAGCATGTAGATCAGAGGTCCTCAAACTTTTTAAACAGGGGGCCAGTTCACTGTCCCTCAGACATTCCACACATGCGCACTGTGGGCCCGGGACCAGTCGGCTGCTAAGCAGGACAGGCAGCAGCAGCAAAAACACCCGGCGGGCCGGATAAATGTTTTCGGCAGGCCGCATGTGGCCCTCGGGCTGTAGTTTGAGGACACCTGATGTAGATCATTGTGTCTGTTGACTATCTCTTTCTTTATTGACTGTGTTGCTGAAGAGAGCAAAACAAAGACTTCCTATTCATTTATATGTCACTGAATATATGGATACATACGAAAACATCCTTAGCACAGAGTGCCACTCAATAGGTGTCCAGTGAAATGTACACATACGCAGCATGGAGTTTTGTTGGTTTGGCTACTAGTGAGTCAATCTCAGATCCCATCCAAAGGCACGGACTCCAGAAGGACCTCATAAAAGACAGCATTGATTTGTATCTTTTAAAAGTTGATCCCAAAGCATGGACTAAAGAAACCGTTTTATTCTGTCAACGATGGTCATTGGCATCAATTCAGCACCAACAGGAATCCTAACCTGGGGTGCAGGGAAGAAGGAAACTTCATTCAGTGCCAACAGCTCAATTGTGCTCCTGCACCAGCTGTGAGCACAGTTCAATCGTGTTCCCGTTTATAAAGTCCGCATCGGAGCCCAGCTCTTGCCTTGTCGGGTTCTTCAAGTTGCTTCTGCTCCTGCTCTGCAATGTGAACTACGTCAATGTTAAATTTAGACCCTGTGCCCAGTGGCATGTATCCAACTTGGCTGCCCGAAGACTTTAGCCTGAGAAAGAGTGCATTTACTTGATATGGTTTTATTTCGGCATAGTGAGATTCTACCCTTAGATCCTGAAAAAACATCCTTTCTACAAGGCTTCACCAACTCCCTTCATCACCTGCCCCTTCCATACTAGTACAGTGGGGCCTTGACTTACAAGTGTCCCGACTAACGAGTTTTTCGAGATATGAGCCATCTCTCGGCCGATTTTTTGCTTTGAGTTGCGAGCTAAAATTCGGGTTAGGAGCCAGCTTCAGATACCCCACCGCTAGTTGGCGCAGCGAACGTCACAGTGAACGCCACAACATCAGCCCAGCATCACGTGTCTCATTCATTCACTGTTGATTTGACATACGAATAATTTGAGTTACGAGCTCCGTCACGGAACGAATTAAACTCGTAAGTCAAGGCCCCACTGTATATCCTAAATGTTTAAACCAGAAATGTCTCATTTACTGTAGGATCAAAGTGAAGTCTTCCAGAAGCCTTTGACAATTTCACAGTGATATCACTACTGTTCAAACATGATTTGATTATTTTTCTTAACGACGCCCTTTAACTTATGAATTCAGCAACTCTAATTATTCCACTTAAGAAACAATTAGTACCCCCCTGCTTCCTTGTCTAATTAATACCTATATTCAAGCTGCTAGCAAAGGTTACAATGCTAAATTGTTCTTTGTTTATAAAAAATTGATCTGAATACATTCCCTAAGGGCAGGTATATAGCCTTAGAACAACTCCTTTAATGTCTGGCAAGCACTGAGATTATTTCATCAAAGCTGAAAGAGACTCAGGAAAACCTTCCATTTCTCCTCGGCAGCAGAGTCCCTGTGCGACAGCCCCGATAGCCAGGCGAGAAAGCACAGGTAGAACCATTTCACACATTGCATGTAAGAAGCGATGCACAGCATAGACTCACACAATTTTAGATCTGGAATGAAGCTCATAAGTTGTTTTCATTTCATATATCTCAACGTCCTCATTGAGCTGAGGCTCAAGGACAGTCTGCATAGTTTCTAAATCTCAGACACTCAAAGAGACATGCAAAATCTGTGGTTATAACTCAAAAGTCAATGTTCTCCCACTGACTCTAAATGTCCATCTGGAATGACCACTGATTTTTTTCTTTGCTAATTTCCTATGTACTTGGTTACCAAACGCTACAATTTAAAGAGGTCACTTGGTTCATTTGGCAAATGATGTCATGGAGATCGTCAAACTTGAAACTTAATTGTATCTTCTCCTGCTAATTTGTTGGATGGTTTTGAACAACGCTCATTGATCTCAGAGGTAGAAACTTGATTGATATAGGACATTATATAATGACAAAATTTGAAGATCTAAGATAGTCTCAAGTCCAGGGACACCAGGGAGAGATGCAGATGCTCTGGTGGAACTCCAAGACAAAACGCCACCTTTCTAAGCTGCTGTTGAATCAACATTGCTGCTCTTGTTTTTTTAAGAGTTTACCAATAATGAACAAAACAGTAACATGGCAGCTCGTGGTCATTACTGAAGATTCATGAGAAAAATTACTTACGGGAATGTTACCCTCTAGAAGCTCTATAAATAAACCTCTCTGGTCACAAGCTGATGTGCATTTTACTTGTCACCATGAAGAAAAGACAAACTGGGCATATCTCTAAGTGATCCATTAAAGTTTTGAATGGAAAAATACTCAGGACAGTTATGGATGCAGGCTCCTCTCTTCTGGAAAAATCATAATTTTAACAGCACAGGAACTATTCATCAACAGCCAATTTAACTTCCATGTAGATCAATTGCAGAGGGGGAAAAGATGAAGTTAAACACTTGTTTATAAAACATCCTTAAGTAAAATTGCTCACTCAAAGAGCATTGCCATAATAATCCGTTCTTTTCCCAAAAGAATTTGATGCTGAAAGAGAGTGTCTTCTTTAAGGACACCTGCAGAGGCTAACAGCAGGAGATCGGCTAGTCAGGGCAAGATATAGTTGTTGTGTAACCACCTGGATACTCCAGGCGCTGTGATAATGGTTCGACATTGACATTATGTTCTTAGTGTTCCCCATACTATTCGTTCTCTTTCCTCAACTATTACACATCTGCACCCTGTGTAAATGCTTTGCTTATCATTTCATTTCCTCTAATAAATATTAACTGGGGATATAGCTATCTAAGGCACGTGCTAAGTACTGAAGGTGACAGCACGATTCATAAATAATTGAGATGCTATATGGTAAATACTCACTAAATGGTTTGTGAGAAAGTCAATGCATGAATAAATGAATGGAGAAGACAAGAAAGGGAAGTATCCCTTGGGGAACAATCACACAGACAAAAGCACAGAGCAAACTGTCGAGAACGTCTGGGGAGTAAAAACTGTTTTGAGCCCGGAATTTTCTCCATGTTGCCAGGGTGCACCAAGCACACTGTGCACCTACTCACACAAGAAACCATCCTATTATTTTTGAGAAATTGAAGTCAATCCTATCTACTCCTGACTGTACAAATTCAAGTCTACCCTATCTACTCCTTCTCCATTATAATGTTAAAGAACTTGTCAGCTTATTGGGAAGCTCAACACTCAGGGTGAGTCGGAATGGTGTCATTTATTCATAGCTTAACACCACAGCGTGAATTTCTGCACCTTTTAATTGGTGTTTGTATGACACACCATCGCAGAATGTTCTCCCAGTTGAGGAACAGAATGTTCTTTCTGAGTCAATGATGAATCTGGGGTAAGGCATTAGATTGTGACTTACAATCCAGAGTTATTTTACGTGTATCCCATTACGTCAATTAACAGATTGTGTCCAAGCTATCTTCTTCCTGATGAAAAAAAGAAAACTTGAGATGGGGAATTACTTGCCCCAAATCATAGCTAGGAGCCTAATAGGCCCCAGGAGCTAGGACTTCCAGAATAAAATACAGTGCTATTTTCACAATGTGTGAATGATTAGGAAATATAAACTTTTCCCTAAGTTTCTATAGCTCTGATTTAACACTGCAACAGCCACACTGACCTCGTAAATTTTTCTCCAGTTTGGGGTTTGGAGCTGACCAGGCATCCCCAGGGACACTTCAGATACACTATCCCAACCCCAGAACGCCTCCATTGCTTCTAAGTCCATTGTTTTTAGCCATTAGATCTTTTTGCATTGCCCTGAATTATCCAATAAAGGCGAGGTTAATAGACTTCTGACCACACAATGACATTTAAAATGGAGAGACAAGACTTCTATACACAAACCTCTCAAAGTTACATTTGAAGCAGGAAGAGAATGCCAATGAAAGTACAGGACTTCTGCAGTTGATGTACTGAAAAATGACACTTTTGTGTTAAGCAATTAGGAGCAAGCGGAGATTGGTTCTTACAGTCCTGTTCTGAAGCATTATTTGAAATTTCATAATGAATGCTAAGATTAATTATATGATATGTTTGGTAATGTCTCAAAAGAGCAAAATCAGGGCTAATATTTCATTATTTTTCTATATTACTAATGAAAAATTATAGAGCGGATTTGTTTGCTAATTCCTTTGATTTGGAACAAATCTTTAACAAAAGTGTTATAGTGTCACTCTTCTTAAGACTTTTCCAAGTCTGCTCATATTTTTGCCCTACTGTTCATTGGCTCTGATATCTCATAGCAAAGTGGATCACACACCTATTGCCACTGACATGTAATTCTTAGTCTATGTAGAACTAAGGGCTAGATCAGTGATGGAGAACCTATGACACGCGTGTCAGAGGTGACACGCAAACTCATTTTTTTGGTTGATTTTTCTTTGTTAAATGGCATTTAAATATATAAAATAAATATCAAAAATATAAGTCTTTGTTTTACTATGGTTGCAAATATAAAAAAATGTCTATATGTGACACAGCACCAGAGTTAAGTTAGGGTTTTTCAAAATGCTGACACACCGAGCTCAAAAGGTTCGCCATCACTGGGCTAGATAGAGTTAAACATCTGGATTTATTTTTAATCAAGGTCCTATCCCACGTTTCTGTCAAAAGGCAGCCACATACCTCAAAAGGGATCAGGAAGAGCTCAAAATCCCCAAGGTTCTCTTTCAACAATTTTAAGCCTTTTATCAGATTGTTAATTCTAGGCATGGCATGACATGTAGACAATGTCAGTGTCCCAAGTGGCTGATAAATCAATATGGGGAGGATTTTTAAAAGTGTATAAAACATTTATTTCTGCCTTTCAACTTTCCTTCTCTCATACAAACCTGCCCACAGGCTGTATGAAATTAGTGTTTTAGGTAAAAAGACATTTTGTTACCCATCTTTCTAGAACACATGAAAGTACCAGTTCCAAGTTGAGACTCTGCAGTCCAAGGAGTCTCAGGCTGTTCACTTGAGGCAATTGATTAGGGTTAGCTCAGAGTTGCTGTGTTATTATTGTCTATTTTCTGTTTCTTCACACTGCAGGCTAATCATTTAATTTCTATGGCTCCAAAAGACCATCTCCAGGCTTCCTAATGCTGGCCCTATCCATATTCTTGGGTTCTTCTCTTGTGTCTTGCCCCTATCATTAATAATGTTTAAGTTGCAGAAATATATACAGCATTTATACTTATTCAAGTAAATATGTCATGAGTACCCAGTTCATTCCCAACACTCTTAGGTACTAACAACAATCGAAAATGAACTGAACCTGGTATCTGTCCATGAGGAGCTCCCAAGGTTTAAAGCAAAGAGTTCAATAACCATTAGCTTGTAACATGAAGTAGGAAGCAAGTCCCAATGATAAATATCCTCACTAGAAACTAAAACCCATCCCTCAGTTCTGTTCAGTAAGCTCTACAAGTCTCTAAAGGATAGTCTAAATTTGGAAATGTGACATCACCAAGTGTACCACAAACAATCCCAGGTGAATGGTTCCTTATTGCAAAGTCTGCCACCTATTTGGGGGGAGAGAGAGAAGAATGTTTGAGAAAAAGAATGACTATAGTATTAGCATCATTCAACCTGCAAAAGCTAAGATCATGGAAGGAGATTGAAAGCCTTATTCAGATGATAAAATACAGTATGGTCCAATTCCCTAGAAAGCACTGAACAAATAGAGAAATAGAAGTTTTGTGTCATGAATAAAAAAAAATCTATGATGTGTATATCATAGAAGAAATTCACAATTTCAAAAACACAGCCAAACTGCTCCACTGAAGTCTACAGGTGACTATGTAGAGTCATCTCCTTATTTGCCAGCCACACTACTGTTCATAATGTGCAGCTGAACAATTGCTGATTTGCGGGCTCTATTTATTTGTGAAAGCCCCTCCCAAGGAGAACAGCACAGAACACAGGGGCCTGAGACCCACATCACAAGCTCTCACAGGTGTTCAGGACTGTGCGAAACTGTGAGCTCACTCTAGCACAGTGGTTCTCAACCTTCTGGCCCTTTAAATACAGTTCCTCATGTTGGGACCCAACCATAAAATTATTTTCGTTGCTACTTCATAACTGTAATGTTGCTACTGTGATGAATCGTAATGTAAATATCTGATATGCAGGATGGTCTTAGGCGACCCCTGTGAAAGGGTCATTCGACCGCCAAAGGGGTCGCGACCCACAGGTTGAGAACCGCTGCCCTAGCAGTTGACTTGGGTTAAGGTTTATATTGTTGGAGGAGACATGCGCATTTACTGGAGAAAAAAACAAAAGGTCACTAAGCTGCCTCAATCCACTTTCTGAGCCAAAGTGTTGCTGATACTGAATACACGTATTTTCTCTCATGAAACTCTTTCTCTGGCTGTGTTTACATTTTTTTAAAATTCTGTCTCTCTCTCTCTCTGAAAAGCAAACCTCCACTGCTGGACAGCTGAGGTCATTGATTATAAGCCACAGGTGTGTTGACAACACAAGCAAAACTGGTGTGGGAGTAGCGGCGCCTGCATCTCTAACAAGATAATGGTGTTAACTACAGGTTTTTAGCAAAATGCACTGCATTTCCCACATGAACAACAAATTGTTCCCAACGGCTGCCTCTTCTTTTATCATCTCAGCCTTTGTCATTCCATCCCTTCAGTGACCCAGAAGCTGCCCTGAGCTATGCAAATTGAATGCAGTGAGTGTGCTGCAGCCGTGTTGCTGTTTCAGTTGTGTATTGTCTAACCACTTTGATGTCTGAACCCGGGGCTGAGAACTGGGATGGGAGGGGGGTAGATGAAACAAGCACCCTCATACCCATGCACACATTTATTCAAAACAAAATCTCGCAAACGTTTCATGTCTGACACCTGTGCTAATAAATATCAAAACATGTTGTTGCATACACACCACTAATACAGAGACATATATTCAGGCTCACTGCCATGTAATTAACGGTATCCAGCAGGTCCCTGAATAACTTCCATTTTATTCAACATTGTGTCATAATAATGTTGATAAGATGCTATAGAAATGTAACTCTTTTATGTATCAACTAGCCTACAGTAAAATTGTTTTCATGATATGCCATTTCACTTAAAGTTGCAGAACCTGTGGACAATGTTAAGTGAGGACTTACTGCATACCACTGCATAATATACCACTATAAAATTGTTCTAATCTCCACATTGAATGGCTGCTACTAACTCCAAAGGTTCAGAGGACACCCACCTACCCCTCAGTGTATAGGGAGAGCCGTGTGGAATGGGTTAGACTAGAGCTCGGCCCTAATAGCTCAGCCGATGAATAGACTCTCAAAGAGAGAATGAGCTGTACCATCTGAACTGGAATGACCCAACGGCACACCCAAACCCCAGAAGGCTCCTTCAGCATTAGGGGTGAACAGAGCCTAGGACTATGCAGCCCTTACTTTTATGAGTCAAGAAGAAGGCTCAATCAGAAACCTGGCCAGTGTGATCTGCTAGATCAGGGGTCCTCAAACTACTGCCCGCGGGCCACAGGCAAATACAAATATTGTATTTGTTCCCGTTTTGTTTTTTTACTTCAAAATAAGATATGTGCAGTGTGCATAGGAATTTGTTCATAGTTTTTTTTAAACTATAGTCCGGCCCTCCAACGGTCTGCGGGACAGTGAACTGGCCCCCTGTTTAAAAAGTTTGAGGACCCCTGATATAGGATGAGGACACTAGTACAAAGCAGGTAGATTCATTCAAACAGTGCTTTTCAGATCAATCCCACTTTCCCATGATTCCAAGATCAATGAACTCCATACATGTTTGTGCACAGCCAGTGAGCAATGGGAAGCCAGCTTCTTGTGGATGCTAAAAGTCAACAATTTAAGAAAGTAAAAAAGGGCAAACAAAATCGTTAGCAACTGAAGAGCACTTTTCTTTTTCAAAGCTCTTAGCAACCTTAATTAATTAAACTTCTTGTGTTTTTTTTTTCAAATTAATATATATTTTAGGAGATATCTGGGATTGTTCCTCACTTAAACAAACTTAAAAAAATACAAATAACCTCTGGGATATTTAATAGGAGTCACACCATTTAAGTATCACTTTGAATACCTCTGCTCTAGAGGCAGAAGTGCTATTCTTACTTTAGAATTGCCCCCATCCTAGTCATTCATATATGCAAAGCACCTAGGCCTTGTTCTAATTGCTGAGGACATAAAAATAAATTAATTAAAATACCAGTTTCAAAGGTAATACAGTAGTTCCTCGTTATCCATGGTGGATACATTCCAAGACTCCCAGTGGATGCCTGAAACCGAAAATAGTATCGGACCCTATGTCCACTATGTTGTTTCCTATCTATGCATACCTATGATAAAGTTTATTTATAAATTAGGCATGGTAAGAGATTAACAACAATAACTAACGATAAAGTAGAAATGTTCTAACAATATCTGTAGTAAACATTATGTGAATGTGGTTTCTTCCTGGCAATTATGTTTGGATTCATAGTCATAATGAATCAAGTATCTGCAGCCTCATGCATGAAGATCAACTTCAAAATAGCATCACCTTTGAGTTATAAATGACATGCTGGTATTTCAACATAGATCTGGTTTCATCTTTTTTTTTCAGCCCTGACGAAAAAATAAAAAAAATAAAATAAATGTAACCAGCTGGGAGGGAAGGTCTCCTGCCCATGCCCTGATGACCTCGTCCATTTGCAAATTGTTGGTTCCATTGCAGCACCTGAACCCCCTTCTCACCCACTCTCTTCTGCCTGCTCCTTCATTCACACACTCGACACGAAAGGTAACCTGCACTTCTTTTTTCACTCTATTCAGCCATTTCCAGATTATTTAAGGTCACTTTTCAAAGAGAAAAATCCAACTACAGAACAATACTTAGGAGGACCTATGTTGAGGAGAAATAGCAGATTTGCAAAGCAAAAAAAAAAAGAAAAGAAAAAAAAACACACAAAAGAATGACAGAAGTAGAATTTGAACAGAATTGGAAAGCACCTGACATACTTTCTTATGGTGTTGTCATGCTTTTGTGGGAAGGAAGACCTCCCCCCCCCAACACACACACTAATACCAGCAAATTCATCCTGGGAAGGGCAAGGAACTTGCATATCTGTTCTTCATGTAAAGAAATTGCACAACCTTCCTCTGTAACCTCAAAAGAAAGACATGTTATTCTCAACCTCCAAAAGCTGGCAATATACTCAGAACCAGCCCTCCCTGAACTAGATCCTTCCCACCATGTCAGAGACCACCACCAACAGTAGCTATTAAATGTGTATTTGCATGATGATGTGTACTATTCAGGGCACTTTCCATACATTACCTATTTGTCCCTCATGCCAACCTTTCAATGTAGGCAGGACTAACAGTATTATCTTCATTTTGCAAGTTAGAATGTCTGGGCAATGCAGAGTCCAAGCCTGGGCAGGCACTGAATTCTGAGTCAAGACTAGTGCTTTGTTCTACCTTCTACACTACCTTTCAAAGAGTAAACAGTTGGAAGCTATGGAGAGAGATCCTCCCCTCTTTGCAAATGATCTAGTTCTTAAGCAACCCAGTCACCATATCCAAACGCGTGGAAATAAGTCACTTGCCAACTCCGGACATAGAAAGATCGTAAGTCTCAGGGACTCTGACTTGGTAATATAGTATCTCAGCACTTGCTTTGTCAGGCACTTAGGTGTGACAGGACCATTTTTTCCTGCAGAACTCCACACAGGTTAAAAAAAAAAACAACCCACACAACAGACTGAAACCTGCCAGTTTTTTCCAGGGTGGAGAAAGCAACCATTCAGAGCATTGAAGGGGATGCACTAAGATTAAAAATTAATCCATCTTCTTGCCCTATCCATAGATGCCAAATGGCCTCCAGCCATTTGTAACTACTGACCAATTCTAAAGGAAATGTAAAGGAACATGGACCCTACAGTATCGCGGGCTTGTCCACAGAGAACAGAACTATAGGGATAAATAATTAAAAACACTCAAAAAGTAATTTTAGAAGTAAAACACACCGTACTCCTTCAAGGTAAATACATACATATTGTAAGTCTAGCCGCAAGGTGCGCAGCCGTATGAACTGCCATAAATTCTTCCTTTCTGCCCCCAGTCAAGAACAGATGGAACCCAGTCTCAAATAGCAGGGTCCTTCGGAGAAAAAGCTCTGGAAGTGCAATGCTCCCATCACCACCTCAGCCGTTTGCTTCTTAGTGAGTTCACAGATGCCCACCATCTGACCTGGAGCAATCCCTCCAAAGAAAAGGAAGGCAGGAGCAAAGCCTGCGCATCACTACCTCTGTGACTCCGAGCAGCACAGGGCCTCCCTTCCAGAAGGAACACCTATTCCCACCTTCACGGGAAAGGGCTTTTCCATGTGCAGCCAATTTCGACTCTGTCCCTCAGTGCAAACTTCCCACTGGTGGGATTCGAGGGACCTCTTCGGAGTCTCTGTCCCCGACTGCTGTTCATTAGAGGTGGTCTGTGTCACCTGGGACAAGGAGCCAGGCTTAGGCACTGGATTTGCTAGGCCAGCCCGAGACAGAACAGGACCACCACAGTCAGTATTTTGTTTTAATCCTCACCCGGGGATATTTTTCCATTGATTTTCAGAGAGAGTGGAAGAGAGAGGGAAAGGCGGAGAAAAATATCGATATGAAAGAAACACATTGATTGGTTGCCTCCTATACCCGACCCAACCATGGCCCGGGGCCGGGGAGGAGCCTACAACAGTTACATGCCCTTGACTGAGGCTCTAACCACTGAACTGGGGCTATGGTCGGTATTAAACCACAAAAAAAGGAAGACTGTCTCTGCTCAGAAGAGCCACGCAAATAACAGGATGACATGGGGACAGGGATGCAGGTTGGGCATCCAGAGGGGATGAGATTGTGCTACAACTCCCAGGTCCCCAAGGAGGAGATCCATGATTGTATAATTACTATTAATATTTTAAACACAGAAACGTAGAGGAGGAAAATCACGAGTCAGAATGGCAGATTAATCACAGGCCAACATCTCTCCCTTCCACTCCATAGAGCCACAAAGGATAGACACTGCAAAGGCTGTGACAACGAAGGAAGTTTAAGGAATACATAGATTTGTAAGAAGATATATTCTGAGCAGAGCAACTTGATAAAGTAATACCGTAAGTTCCATCCTTAGGTTTGTGATCAAGAAATGAGAGCCTGGAACAGGAGTTGGCCAACTATGGCCCACAGGCTAAATCCGGACTATTTTTTAAATAATGTTTTATTGGAACAGTCACACACATTTGTTTACTTACTGGCTGTGGTTGTTTTTATGTTACTAAGGCAGAGTTGAGTGGTTGCTACAGAGGCTCTGTGGCCTTCAAAGCCTCACATATTAGCTTTCTGGCCCTTTATAGAATGAGTTTGCTGACCCCCCAACTAGAACAGTGCTATAAAGCATTGAAAAATTAATGCTTTCTCACTGAGTAATATCTGATCAGAGTGGAGAAAGAGGATTTAGTTGCAACCCAATTCAGAATCAGCCAATGAATCACTCCTCCCATTTTATTACCAGTGCTCTTTCCTTCACTGCTCTAGTCTCCCCTGATATTCAGACCATAACTCCCACCCTAGCAATTGTGATTCGCAGCAACATTCTGTAATCTCATTGGTCCTTACTGCTCCTCATATCCCCATTTCTGGATGTTTTAAGACAGAGATGAGAATTCTTTCCTTTCAAAGATATTAGCACAATTTTAATTAAATTTTACATAATTTGATGAGTAGTCATGTGTTACTGGCTCATCTTTTTCACTAAACAGTAATCAAAGAACTTGTCTATTGCTGGCAACTACACCCCTACTGCCTCAATACTTGATAAATGAGTGAATTAGTTAATGGAATACAATAATGTGAACCACCTTATGGGCAATCTCTGCTGCTCTGGATAGCACTAACACTTGACATTTGCATAGCACTCCTCTTCCAAACATTCAAGCATTGGGCATTACCATATCATTAATCTTCTCAAGACCAGATAGCAAGGAAGGTAATGAGGAGTCAAGTTAAACATATATTACTAGAGGCCCGGGGAACAAAAGTCGTGCATGGAGGGGGAGGGCTAACAGGGGAGAGGAACAGGGGGGGGTCCCTCAGCCCAGCCTGTACCCTCTCCAAATCTGGGACCCCTTGGGGGATGTCCGACTGTGGGTTTAGGCCCAAACCGGCAGTTGGACATCCCTCTGGCAATCCGGGACCACTGGCTCCTAACTGCTCACCTGCCTGCCTGATTGCCCCTAACCATTTGCCTACCTGCCTGATCACCCCTGTAACTACTCTGCCTGCCTGCCTGATTGCCCCTAACTGCCACTACCTGCCTGCCTGCTCACCCCTAACCACTCTGCCTGCCTGCCTGATCGCCCCTAGCCACTCTGCCTGCCTGCCTGATTGCCCCTAACCATTTGCCTACCTGCCTGATCACCCCTGTAACTACTCTGCCTGCCTGCCTGATTGCCCCTAACTGCCACTACCTGCCTGCCTGCTCACCCCTAACCACTCTGCCTGCCTGCCTGATCGCCCCTAGCCACTCTGCCTGCCTGCCTGATTGCCCCTAACTGCTCGCCTGCCTGCCTGATAGCCCCTAACCACCTCTGCCTCTACCTCGCTGCTTCGGCTTCATCTGGAAGGATGTCTGGAATGACATCTGGAAGGTTGTTCAGCTGCCCGGTCTAATTAGCATATTATGCTTTTATTATTATAGATGATAGTGAATTAACCTCTAGATATTTTCCAATTCAATCTATTTTCAAACACATCCTATACTTTTTCCCTAAAATGTACGGTCTCCACCAAAAGAGCATGGAATTGGTAAACTATTTATTTCTTCAGAACTTTCAACACCTCAAAGATTTTCCAGTTTGATATAAGTCTTTGGAGAAAAGAGAAAATGGGGACAATAGGTTAAAAGGCTCACCCAAGAGACTCATGCAGTCTCATGACCACATATTATGGCTCAGCAAAGCCTCTGGTCTCTGCTATGCTCAGCCAGCTCCAATACCCTACAGCCTGCCCTTTATGTTACACTTCCACCCCTTTGTGCATGCTAAGAAGGGCAAAACCAGGCTCAGTGGATAAAAGGCAGACAGAAAAAACTTAGATCGAGACTAAAGGATACCTTGCTAAAATAACTAATGATCCAAAAGTGAAGCAAAAGGTATAATAAGGCTGTGGGGCCCTGTCACTGGAGATGTCAAAGAGGAAGCTGTAGGATCTTTAAGAGAAATTTTATATAAAAGATGTTTTCCCTTGGCCAAAAGGATAAACTAATTGACTTCCAAGTTCCTCAACTCCTATATATCTTAAAATTTTGATAACAATAGAGAGTTAAAATTTTTAAAAGTTAGACAAGTATATATGTAACTCATTTACTATTATATATATATATATGTGTGTGTGTGTGTGTGTGTGTGTGTGTGTGTGTGTACTAGTATTTAGTATACAAAATATTCAAGTTTTAACAGTAAGTATCTGGGTCAGGTAATAATCTATATGTGTTTTTTTCTATTTATCTTTTATAAAGTTTTCTTCATTGAACACACTTACTTTAGTAAATAACACAAAGCAATGAACATTTTACAAATTATTCCAAAAATTATAGATCCAGTCATTACTGCTATGTGATTTGTTCTAGGAAGACCCCTTGGGGGTCGTAAGGGCAGTTAGTGTTTACTCCACAGAACAGAGGCAAAAAGCATACATGACTAAATCTATGACATTAGCAATCCCTAGAGTGAGATTGGAGACCCAGCTGGCCTCATCTTCTCTCAGATCTGAAATCCCCATGGACATCCATGGAAGACGGACACAGGGAACACCAACCTGCTCAGGTGTCACAGTTTCAGGGAGCCAGTGAAGCACAGGAGGAGCCCAGGGTCATTGGGGAATGGCCAACATATGGAGGAATTGTGTGGGCAGTCTAGCTGGCAGACTGGAGGGTGCCAAGGTCTCACAGAATCAGGTGAGGGGATACCTGGCCTTCCAAAGTTACTGGGGAAAGTCAATATTGATATCTTAGAAGAGAGACTTTGGGGAGCTGATTGGCATAGGCACTGGCCAATCAGAATGAAGGGAGCAGGGCACATTGGAAGATCCTGGGCAGCAAATATTTAGCAACCAGTGAAGAAATATTTTAATTGTTTTAGAAACCTGAGCATCCATACTGGTACTTGATGAGTGACTAAAAATGATTTAAATAATTTGTGTAATTCACCAATAGAACCGAAATCTCTTGCTTTTGACCTGTGCCCCTCCTTAAGTTCTATCACATGTCCGGGATCTAGAAATTACTGGGGATTGTATCTTTGCCTGAAAAATATCTCTGGTGGTAGAGTCCTCTGAATTAAAGAAGACAGCCTGAAGTAATGGGCAAGGAGGTTTCCTATAGACAATAACTGCCAAGAATCTTTCAAAGAAGTTGTAGTCTTCATTGGTTGTGCAACATAAGAGAAAGGAGAAATGAGGGCCTTTGAAGGGTGCCCTTGTGAACCTGATTGCCACTTATATGCTCTCATTTCAAAATATAAGAGTTCTAGAAATAGAAACAGAACCAATTGATTACATAATTTCATTAATTAGTCCAAGCTGAACATGGTCTGAATACAGACTTCATGATGATCTCTGAGTCTCCTATGAGACCATAAACCAGCAAAATAAATCCCTTGAAATGCATCTATAGAACAGTTAAGAAAATGGTCTTTTATTTAATGTAAGGGGCTCAAAGAACAAAGAGAAGTTTTGCTTTATTCTGTCCTCACTCCTCAACTTGGCCATACCAACGGTCATAAGGAAAGATACAGATCTTCTTGAGCATATGATAACAATAAAACATTGCATTTTCCTTTTAGGTTCCTTTGATATTCTTAGTTTGAAGGGTTAATACACACCCAAAACAGAAACTCAATCATAGATTGTAGATGCTAAGAGAAAAAATAAATAAAACTTTGGGATAAAATATAAAAAACATTATGGAATGCAAATATCCTCTTCCTGGCCTCCCCTGAGGAATTTATGAAAGTTCACTAAATGGAAATTGGGCTGTGTCCCCCATTGCCCAATATCTTGTTTTCAACCAGATGACAAGCCAATGTTTGGAATGAGGGTACAGAGAGATGTGATAGGTGATCTCTTGACAGAACTTCAAGGAAGAAGTCAACTGCTACCAAGGTCAATCACTTCTCAGCTCCCGGTAGGAAACATAACCATCAGATGTGGGTCTGTGGGAAGCAGACAGGCTGGGGCAAATGGAGCTAACATGGCTCATAACCATCAATTGCCCATTCATAGGAATGGCCAGGCTTCTGCAGATAGGGCCTGCCACCCCTGGAAGACAGGCACACAGAGCCTGGATCTAGCAGTTCCAGCTTTTGAGATGTCGCTTGCCCTTTCCATCCTGAAACAGCTTAGCTTCTGCAAGGAAAAGCCTTTCACAATCAAAATGCCATACACAGCCACTGGCATGTTTCTTCATTCAATCAAGAGTCTAATTACATTGTTCCTGGAAAGAAAGCAATGCTGTCACAGAATAACAGTCCAACCCCACATCTCAAGCTTAGAGTAATGCAAGGCCCAAAACATATAGAGGGTGGACAATTCTATGAAAAATACCCCCAAATGCATCATTTATGGAAAGCTCAGCTTTGATTCATTAAAAAGAAAATTCAGTGCCTTCTAGTTTTACCCCTCAATATTCATCATCTTTATAGGTCAAGTCAGTGGTATGACAAAAGGTGAGATATGATTTCCCCTTCTTCCCAATATTTCTGCAACACACCAGAACAAAATTTTCTTGACCTGATGTTTCCCATAGATTTCAGTACAATAAAAAGCCTCAGGATTGCTTCGAAAGTGGAGATCCAAGTTCCAATGGAAACCACATTTCTCAGGCAGTGGATGATCCATCATTCAAAGTTACTGCATTTGTAATGCCCCAGATGACATTTCTAATCACCCAATCCATTAAAATGCTTGACTAGCAGTTGTATCTTAGTGAACCAAAAAGAAAAGTGGTTTGAATAAGGAGAATATGTTGAAGTTCAATTTAATGAAGTAAGATTTCCTTTTAACACCTCTCAACTAATTTCTCATCACCTCTTCACTCTCTAATAATATTTAGATTTGATGTTTTCGGATTAATTCTGATTGGTCCCTTGGATGCTGTTTTCCAACAGGACAAAGTTAAAATGCCAAGGAGGAAGACAATTAACTCCTATGTGTTAATGGGAGAAATCTCTGTGATTTGAAAATCTATTTGATAAAAATTGTAGAGAAATGAAAGCATAATGATGCCATGGCCATGAGAGAAATAAAAGAGGAAACCAGCAATACCTTTTATTTTCCTGCATGCAGAGAGCTGATAGAATCTTAGGCTTAATACACTGTTTTATGAAGAAGTTATCATAGCACAAATGCCAACCTATATTTATTTCCACCTAAATTCCAAGGGAAAAACATCAATAATTTCTATTGCATCATCATTATCATCATCAAGAACTAACTGAGGGACAGAGGTAAAGAAAATATATTCTTGGTCATTTCTTTCACTCACCCAATGGTTTCATTAGCAAAAGACATACTGCATTAGCAAAGTAATACCAGGCTGTACATGATTAGTAACAAATTATTGGAATAGAAAGCATAATTCTTCAAAGCACTATGGAGTTGAGTGTCTAGGCTAGGGCCATCAGAGGTATAGGTAGGGCATTTGTGGAGTGAGCTGACTGAAGAGGCCAGATGTCAGCAGCCCTGGGACAGTTATTCTGATCTTGACACTGTTTAATGCAGTCCTCTGGGGCACATTTGAAAGTCTCATGAAAGAGCTGTGATGACAAATGCTAAAGTTTCTCTGACAATATTGCTAATTCATGAGCAATTGCACCTCTTAGAATATGGTAAAGGTTCAAATAGGAAGTATGTTAGTGCTGGAATGATACTACTCAAACTGTGGCTTGTATGTATCACAGGAAGGGATCTTGTTAAAATATAGATTCTGAAGCAGCAGATCTGGGATGAAGCCCGAGATTCTGCATTTCTAACAATCATCCATGTGATGCTGATATGGTGGGTGCATAGGCCACACTTTGAGAAGCAAGGCTTTAGGGGATAGTTGGGCATTTCCAAGGCCTTGGAGCTAACTTCTTTACCTCCACGTGGAAATAAAAGACAGGCATGCCGAGCACCTGTCTGTCACTGAAGGTGATCTGCTTTGTGGAGATCATTTTCATCATATCATGTTCTCTAAATGATATACAAATGTTAGAATTTTTTGCTTCGTTTTGCCTTGTTGTCGCTGTTGTTTTAAGATAACTTACTTACTTGGTAAAAAGAACACAGAACTCAATGTTTCAATGTGACACAAAAATAAACATAACTTTCCTCAAGTTTCACAGTAATTGTGTGGCTGATAGGAAAAGAGACAAAAAACTTACAAAAAGAGACAAAAGACTGAACAAAACCAATGCACACTGATTTACTCTGGAGGGATAGAATTATGGAGCAGTTTCCTTCTCCAACTCACACTTTTTCATAATACTGTATTTGAATTTTTACAATAAGCATATATATCTTTTTGGGCAGCATTATAATAAAGATAATAATATAAATATACACCAGACTTTGGCAGGGCCACAGTTCCATCTGCACACGGCTGTCAGCTCGGTCATCCTAGCAGCACCACTTTGAGTTGCTGTGGCCTTATGGGACACAAATTAGGCTATTGTGTAAACTCTTCACAATTTGTAAGAAAGAGGAAAGAATCAGTTTTAAACTTTTAAGATTTAGGATCACTTTCTCTTCACTATGCATGTCATAGATGAATCCACTTACCCATATCTAATCATAAGTAAAAGCAATGCATTCCTACCAGCAATCCCAAATTAGTGCTTTCTATTCTAGTAACTGCAAAATAATAAAATGGTTCAGGAACTGAAGATTTTTATTCAACTTCACCTTTGGCTTACTTAAGCAAAATCATCATTCCTGACTAAAGGCTTAAATGTTTTTCAAACGAGTTTCCTTGCTGGCACAGCTCTTTTTTTTTTTTTAAATAAAAGCATACAATGGCCCTTGATTTTTATAAAAAACGATGGAGCATCTCTTTAATAGAAAATCAGGTTATTGATTAATTGATTATATGCTGCTTCACAAATGCCAACTTAAGCACAAGTAAGGAGACACTATTGAATGTTCGTAACCCAAAGGCTGCAAGACCACACTACACGGTTGCATGATTACTGTCTCCTATTTTAATGAAGACACAACACAGCACTTTGTTGGCCTAATTTACACAATATATCAAAACTACGGAAATTCCCTTATTCTAGAACAGGAGAGAAATCACAAACACATATGTGACTTACAGAGCTGTGCCTTGTTGTTCAGGTAGGGAATTAACATTCCAAAGCCGTAGTTAGAATGTTAGGCTTTTATAAGGTGGCAGTGAGTTCTTTTCAGAGGAAATTGAAGTGCATGAAGCTGTCTTATAACTTGTTAGTGAAAACTGTGACATTTGAAAACGATTAACAGAAAATTGAGTTTTATGTAGGTAGATACTCGATAATCTAGGAATGTCTAAATCATAAATGGCTCCTAGGAAAATATCACCTATTTGTAAAGGAAAGGGGAATATTATAAAAATAGCAACAATAATATCATAATAATATCTACTCTTTATCTACAAATTACAGCATGCATTCCAGAATGTGTGTTTTAAAGCCAGCATTTAGGTCTACAATTTACTAGCACAACGCCATGGGAGAACTGG
Organism: Myotis lucifugus; assembly: GCF_000147115.1. Classification (NCBI taxonomy): domain Eukaryota; kingdom Metazoa; phylum Chordata; class Mammalia; order Chiroptera; family Vespertilionidae; genus Myotis; species Myotis lucifugus. The sequence continues at coordinate 314,100 of NW_005871064.1, forward strand.
CTCACTTCCTCGTGCCTCACTTTCACCGCCTGGAAAAGGGCATAATATTAGTTCTTCCCTGTTTTACTGTGAGGAGTAAATAACTTAATATGGGAGCACACAGCAGCTGGGTCTGAGTGTGGCTACACATGACAGAAACCCCATTACAGTGGCTGAAAACTCAACAGAGGCTTCATTCCTCACATACACAAGAAGTCCAGAAGGGAGCCGACCCAGGATGGCCTTGCTGCTCCAGGAAGTGATCCTGGACTAAGTTTCTTCCTATTTCCTTCTCATTGTCCTTAAGAGGCAACACAATGCAGCGTGGCTACTCCTACTTCTGGCCTCACGTCTGCTCTCCAGACAGAAAGGAAAAAGCAACAAAGGAGGATGGAAGTGGTTCTCAGATCACACAGTAAACCTTCTCCAAAACCCCAGGGAGTCTTTTGATTCCATGACATTAGCCAGATCTTTCACATGGCCACTCGGTGTCTTGGGAAATAGAGTCCTTTAGTTGGCATTGCTGAGTAAAAAGAAAAATATCCTTTTGATAAATAAGGAACCAGTGGGTAATAAATATTTTTTAAAAATTTTTATTGATCATAGAGAAAGAGAGGAATAGGGGAGAGAGAGAAAAAAAGATTTGTTTTTCCACTTATTTATGCATTCATTGGTTGATCCTTATATGTAACCTGACCAGGCATTGAACCTACAACCTTGGCATATTGGAACAATGTTCTAACCAAATGAGCTACTTGGCCAGGGATGGGTAATCAATATTTCATATGTAATATCTGCCATATCACTTTAAACCACACAGGGTCTCATAAATATTGGCCATTATTATAATTATCGTATAGAAAAGTACAGGGGATTTCAAAGTTAAGTGTGCACAAGAATCACCTAGAAAGCATGCTAAAGTGCTGTTTCCTAGTCCCTCCTGGTCTTCCAACGGGCTGTGATTTGGGTGTGAGGTGGATGGAGCCTGGACTTTAGCATTTTAAAAAGTGCACAAGTGGGTGCCCATGCAAATACACTTTGAGAGAAAAAAAAATTAAGAGCTATTAAGACATCATCTATAATTCTCAGAATAGTTCTACAAAAGAAAAATGATCACCCTTATTTTAGACAGGAAGAAACAAGTTTAGTTGGATTAAATACTCTGTTCCTTTTGAAATAAGACAGCAATTTTTTTAAAATAAAGTTGAATTTTAGAACAGTTTTGGATTTACAGAAAAATTGTGAAGATAGGACAAAGAGTTCCCATCTACCCTACACCAAGTTTCCCCAATTATTAATAACATTAATATAGAACGTGTATTAAAGTTGAGTCAATACTGATGCATTATTACTTGTTAATAATGCATCAATATTTTATATAATTTCTTTGGTTCTTACCTACAGTTTTTTTTTCCATTCCAGAACTCCAGATAAGATAGCATATTACATTTTCTCATCATGCTTCCTTAGGCTTCTCTTGGCACTGATAGTTCCTTAGTCTAGCCTCATTTTTTATAATCTTGATAATTTGAGGAGTATTGGTCAGGTATTTTGCAGAATGTTATGAAATGGTGTTGTCTGCTTTTTTCCTCATGATTAGACTGAGGTCATGAGTTTGGGAAAGGAAGGGCACAGCGATGAAGTGCCAGTTTCATCACATAATACCAGGGTTCCGTGCGGTGACATGGCTTATCATTGCTGATGATGGCCTTGACCTCTGGCCGAGGGAGTGTTCATCAGTTTCTCCTCTTTAACGTTACCCTCCCCCACCCTGCATACTATGCTCTTGGGAAGGAAGTCACTGTGCTCAGCCCACACTGAAAAGAGTGGGGGTTATACTCCGCCTCCTTGAGAGCAGATTATCTATATAATGAATAGAAATGGAAATAGTTTACTGCTTCCTATGTGCCAAGGACTGTGATCATCTTTTAGTGTAATGTATTTTTTCTACCCCATTCAGGAATGGCTCTCCTAAAAAGCAAACAAATAAAACAAACAAACAAACAAAAAAACAAACAAACTAGTCTATCTCTGGGATTATTATATAGGAACTAATTATTGACCTATTTTATCTTGTTCCATTTTCATATATGTGAGGTGATAAATGCCCTAGATACATTAGTAACAGAATTTAAAGAGATAGCAAATTCTATAGACTTTACAAATTTGCATTTTACTTTTTGCAGGGTTCCCTTGATTTTTTCATAGAAACTCTGGAATATTGTCAGTAAAATTAGTAATAAAAAGAGGAGGAGGAAGGAGAATAAAATAAACTTCTCTGTGGTTAAAAGCTGAGTACTCTCAAATTTAACATATCCTTAACTAAACTTTGTATGTCTTATGCATAAGAGCAATTTGAGATTCTGTGCAAACTTGAGAATAACAATTATATGAAAATCAATTGATTAATGGTATTTATTGAATAATTAATATTCATCCAGCATTATACTAGGCACAAGGAAACATGTGACCTTTAGACATGACTTTTTCAATAAATATATTATCCTCACTGCTATAAAAATAAAAAAAGGAACTTTTACCATTTGCAACAGCATGGATGGACCTGGAGAGCATTATGCTAAGCGAAATAAACCAGTCGGAGAAAGGTAAATATCACATGATCTCACTCATTTGTGGAATATAATGAACATAAACTGATGAACAAAAATAGATCCAGAGACAGAGAAACACGGAATGGACCATCAAACCTCAGGGAAGACAGGGGAGGATGGGGGTGGGAATAGGCGAGGTAAGAGATCAACCTAAGGTCTTATAGGCATGCATATTAGCATAATCAAAGGACAGGGACACTGGGGTGATGGGGGCTTGTCCTTGGGGGGGCGGTGAGAGTGGCCAGGGAAGGGTTGATGGGGGAAAAAGGAGACATATGTAATACTTTAAACAAACAAACAAACAAATAAATAAATAATTCTACCATCTCTAAAAGATATCCCAATCTTGAAAATCAGCCATCTCTAACAGTTTTTTGGCCACGTAATTGGCAAAAAAAAGTTAGCTGTAGACATCAAGTTTTACTTTTGCACAGGTTTAGAGGTAAGGACTCCACGACTCAGATGGATAGATGGCCAAGGTACAAGTTGTTTCTAAACCTCCAAATGGGTACTCATCTCCTCTGGACTTAATAGGCCTTGCTGCCACCCCTAGTCATTCTTCCTTCAGACTAACAGCATTTGTCTGTAATACCCCTGCCCTGCTGAACACACTTCAGTATTTCTCCCACTCCCATCCCTACCAAGGTACCTAATTGGGGGAGACCAACCATTCCAGCATACCTGGGGCGCTGCTATCATTAACCCTGAAAGTCCTGCTTCCTGGGAAAGGTCTCAGTCCCCAGCAAACAGGAACTGCTGGGCACCCTATAAAAGCTGCAGAAACAAGGGCCAGGCAAATGCTGAAGCTCTCTGCACTGCTGCTCTTCGTCTTGCATGTCCCACTCTCGCTGCCTGTGACTTTGTTCTTCCTCTTTTCCTTTGATTCTTTCTTGAGGGTTGATCACATTATCTTTCCTAGGCTATAGGGGATAAAATGCATTTTCTCCCTGAGAGGCAGTTTCGCCCTTCTATAAATAGAATTTTACTCCAGGGAGAAAAAACCAGCAGCTTTACATAACCTTTCACCAAAGCCCTCCTCACTTTCTTCTGGGACCAGAAAAGGGCCTACAGTTCATGAGCTAAGCAGAAACTTCTCTCACCAGCAAGAACGCTAGTGATTTTCATTCAGATTGATCCAATCTGCACAGCTGAGCCCCCACGCTGTCTTCTTGTACAGTCTGATCTGGGGCACGTGGTTAAGCTCCTTCCTCCCTCAGGCAGTGCAGAGCCAAAGCTCCAGCTCCTCGCAGTGAGCTTCTGTCTGTAAACAGTTACTTGTCTTCAATTGCCTCAGTGACACCCCTTCTCCCCTGCCACAGACGCCCAGACAAATGAGCACCTGGTCTGTTTCATGCTCTGAAGACCATTCCCAATCAAAAGGTGAGGGTCAGCACGGGGTCCCCTGGTGGCCTGTCAGGGTTTCACTTGGAGCAGGTGTGTGATTTTAGCATCATACCTGAGAGGAAGAGGAGGAAGAGTAGAGAATGTCCCAGGGCCCCTGTGGTCCATTCAAGTGACTGTCTTTTTCCCTGGGTCTGAGTATTTTTAAGGATGAAAAGAGATAAAGGGAGGGGGAAATCTGGAATGAAAACCAGCTGGCCTTTTAAAAATGTGACTGCTTTTCTTGAACATTGATGAGAAAAGGAGGGAAAAGGCAGATGAAACACTCAAAGAGCATTTTCAGAGCATTTTCAAGGGCTTTAAATCTCAAGGAAATTAAACAGACATGGCCTCCAAGAAATGTACTAAACCACAAACCAGAAGACTTTGATGTTGGCATAGTTTCCCATCAAGATCCGCTCCTCAAGCCAACGCACTTCAGAGAGGTTCAAGCTAAGACTAGACTGGTATGTAAAGAGCATTTTCCCATTAACTAGATTTTTAGAAGAAAACAGGAACTGGGTCACTTCCCTCAATGGGTTGTCAGTGCCCTAGGGCAATGTCTCTCGGTTGTCTGCGATTCTAATTCAGTATGTCTGGGTGTGGCATGAGTCTGCATTTCTAAAAATTTTGCAAGTGATGCAAACCTGCTGGTCCACGGACCCTCAGATACAGGTTCTCAAACTTGACGGCACATTGGAATCACCTGTAAAGGTTTAAAAAATACTCGTGCTGAGCGTCATCTCCGAGATTCTAAATTAATCTGTATGAAGTAGGGCTGGGCATTGATAAACAATCAAGGTGACAGCCCCTCCTCCAGAAATAAGACCCATGAGACGAATTGTACCTGACACTATCCATTAACCAAGCAAGTACTTGCTTCTAGGTGTTTGTGCTGAGTGGGTCTGTAGGAAATGGATGCCGTTGACCAGAGAGAAGTTAATGGGGGAGGTCAGTTTGGATGAGGAATCTGCAGGGGCTGTGTTATATGGTGCCAAGTTTGATCAGTATTGCACTGTGTCAGGCCTTACTTAGCTAAACCTGTTAGCTTCAAAGTCCAGGAAAGGCATTGACCATGGCCTGCTAAACCACAGCAATGAAACTAAGCATGGACTTGATTTCAAAATTGCTGTTGGAGTCTGACTATCTTATTTATTTCTAAGTCTTTAAAATCACTGCAACAATGAAATTGAGCAGGGTTCTAGAGTGGCCTCCCTGTGCCTGTGAAATTTTCTATTTGTAAATATTGTCTCAGTATAAAGCTAGCCCATATAAAGATAATACTGAAAACAGCTAGGATTCATGAAACATTTATTAGATGCCAGGCATTGGAATAGGTATTTTATATATCTCATTGTTGGACTGAGTTTATCTTCAATTTACAGGTAGGAAAAAAGAGGTTATTTTGTCTCTATTTGGCAGATGGATAACTCAAAGTCAAAGCCACTAGCTGGCAGGCTTTTCTCCCTGGACTGTGCCACCTGTCTTATTATGACCAAAGACCATGGGACCATGCAACAGACTCCTTGGCAACTTATAGTGGTAGACCAAGAGTTGCAAGCTCAGTGACTTCTAAATGAACTGTATCTTAAACCTAAGAGAACATTCATCCATAATTTTAAGAAACAGAAATGGAGAGAAAATGTGAAAGAAAGAAGCATATTAGGAAAACAATCAGAAAAAATCTATTTTTAAATCTTAGGTTCATTTTTCCTTTTTCATTCAGTAAGAGTGCTCAGGTACACATTTTAAAGGAGGTCACAGGAAAAAGAAAAATCTCATGCCAAACCATATATAGAAAAGGTAAAGCCCTATTTTCTCTGCTCAGGGATAGCTCCCAAAGAATTAGCCTGGTACACAAGTTTACTAATAATCATTTGCATTTGTCTAGCACTTTACACTTTTCAAAGTCCCTTTGCCTGGGTTACATTTGTTATGTCCACACAACCCTATGAGGTATTTCTACACATATAGGATAGATAAGTTCGTAAATTCACATCAAATAGTTAATAATCAGGACAAAGATTGCCTATTTAATTTGCTTAAATTTTTGTTTTAAATTTATTGATTGATTTGAGAGAGAGAGAGAGAGAGAGAGAGAGAGACATTGGTTTGCTGTTCCACTTGTTTATATACTGAGTGGCCAGATTATTATGACCGGCCAGATTATTATGACCACCCCATCAGTACTTAATTGACACTTCCAAAAATACTGAATATTGAAAACTTCCTAAGTAAATACTCTCAAGGTTTTATTATTATTATTATTTGCATAACTAATTCACTTCATTGTACTAATGGGGTGGTCATAAAAATCTGGCCACTCAGTGTACAGTCATAGGTTGATTCCTATATGTAACCTGACCAGGGATTCAACTCACAATCTTGGCACATAGGAATGATGCTCTAACCAATTGAGCTACCTGACCAGGGACAATTTTCTTAAATATTTAAATGATTCTGCTGAGATTAGAAAAACGACTTTGTCTTGAACTCATTTTAATTCATTCAAACAATATTTAGAGTATGTCTCCCTTATCTCCAAGGGATAAGATCCAAGACCCCCAGTGGACGCCTGAAATCCTGGATAGTATCAAATCCTATACATGCTATGTTTTTCCCCCCATACATACATTCCTTTTCAGTGAAGGGAAGCACTTTATAGCTTCTCCTTGGCATGTATGAATAGCCAGCATCACTACTCTGGTGCTTTGGGACTATTAAGTAAAGTAAGGGTTACTTGAACACAGCACTGTGATACCAGGACAATCAATTTGACAGCCAAGACAGCCACTAAGTGACTAAGGAGCAGGGAGCATCCATAGCCTGGACACAAAGGACAAAGAAATGAGTCATGTCCCAGGAGGGATGAAGCAGAACAGGATGAGATTCCATCAGGCATGCAATTTCAAATTTATGACTTGTTTATTTCCAGAATTTTCCAATTAATATTTCTGGGCCACAACTGACATCAGGTAACTGAAACCACAGAAAGCAAACTACAGATAAAGGAGGACTTTGTACTGAGTACGAGTAGCTACTGTCTGTAAGAGAGGAACCTAAGGTCTTCTCAGGCCTCAGCTGCGCTGTTACCATGCTTAGTAATACTCATAGCCTGGTATATGCTGATCCTCTTTGAATTCACTGTGCTTCCCTCACTCCAGAGCCTTTGCTATCACTTTTCTTACCCAGCATTCTCTTCCTGTTCCACCCAAGCATCACAACTTTCTCAGGGAAGCCTCTTTCATCTGCTGTGTTATTCTCCTACAATACTTTTTTGTCTTCAAAGCTCATCTCATTTGAAATTATGGATTTAATAATATATTCATTTATTAGCATTTCCATCCCACTAGGCTCAAAGATCCATCATCATCTGAGCACAGGGTCACGAAAGGCTAGGGATGTATTTATAGCAACAGGCTGCCAGATCTGCCTGGAAAAACCCTGAATCCTCATTTGTACCATACCCATAGCTTAGGGTCAACATGATTGACAACTCTTTACACTCTCTTCTTTTTGTTATTGTTTTGTTTTGGCCAATCTAAGGATACAAGGATGAATGAATTGGCTCTGCCAGCGCATCTGGCTAACATTAATATATTAATGATCTAATGCATAAACATTGTAGTTGATATTTTTCAAAGTCGGCCCCACTTTGTAATTGCTTCTTTTTATTTAATGAGCACTTTGTTCTGTCTTGTGTCCTATTTAGCTATGTCTGTGCCTGTCACCTTGACTTGCCAGTATGCTGTTGGAGAACAGAAACACATTTAGACCTTTCATTTAATTCTTTGTAACCCACAGAAAATATTCAGTAACTATTATCTTGAATCAAATTATTAATCTTATTTGATCCTTATAATACCTCAATGATTTTGTTAGGCATTGATAGTCCTACCAGCTAAAAGAGAACACAATTTAAAAAAAAATGTCTTTATTGATTTCAGAGAGAGGAAGTGAGAGATATAGAAACATCAATGATGAGACAGAATCATTGATTGGCTGCCTCCTGCACAACCCCTACTGGGAATCAAGCCCGCAACCCAGAAATTGAACCATAAACTTCTGGTTCGTGAGTCAACACTCAACCACTGAGCCACACCAGCCCAGCCGGGCAAGAACACACATTTTAAGAGAGGCAAAATGGGTACCCATGAATGACTGTACAAAAGCTAAAGACTATACCAAATCTACATTTCCTATAAATGATTTGGGAAAGCTCACTGAGAAGAGCACATTAAATTCGGGATCCTTGATTACCAGAAAGATATAAACAAACTAGAAGGAGATCAGGTAGGAAAAAATAAACATGATTAAGCAAGCTCCTGGAGGAGCCTGAGGAAAGAATAAATTAAATATTTATAATCTTGTTAAGTAAAGACTAAGAGGGGAAGCAAGAATGACTTATGGTTGAATTTTCTAACATAGTTCAGTGCAGAAAGGCAAAGTGTCAATGAGGAGGGAAAACAGGAACCAAGAGTTGGGTGACAGGAGCAACAGGAAGAACATTTAGCACAGGACGGTCTAAGGTGAATTGTAAAATAAATTTTTAACAACCAGAACTGATATGCTGCTGAAAAGTTTCCCAAGGGAAATGGTGAACAAACCATCCCTGGAGATGTGTCAAACCAGAGAGAGAAAATAACTAAAAATGGTCCTGCAGGGAACATCTCTGCCCAGACATTAGACATGAAAGGGAAAGCTTTGCAGATTTTCTCTCTAATGTCTATTCTTCTGGGATGCCAGGAGGATGCGAAAAGATGTGGAACAATGGATTGAGGACTGGCTCTGGTGCAGGGGGTTTGCTTAGATGCCTCACCCTTGGCTCACATCTCTAATGATGAGTCGACACACGACAGAAGCCACTTCGAGCATATCCGGGGCTTTGCCTTATCCAGGGCCCTTCATTAGCCTGTCACATAGGAAGAGGTGAAACAATTATGAACCCAAACAAAAACTGGGAGGTGTGCAAGCATGGCTGCTTGCTTGAAACCCACAGTCACATATGTAACTATGATCCAATATGTGTTTTACCATATTGGAAACATAGCCAAGTTCAAAAGGTCAGATTAGGATTTTTAACTCAGATTTAGCATCTACCATTCTAACTCTATGATTGAGTTATCTTTTAGTACCATGACATTAAGGGGATTTTTAATGTCCCTCCAATTAAGCCTGGCACCCCAGCATCTTGCTTCCCTGTAGGTAATATGCTACAAAGACATAGTAAACCTAATTGGGCAAGATACTGACAAGATAAGGGTTGCTCTAGGTATTCGATAATCTTACAGTAACTAAGGAGCTCTTTCCCAGTTTAAAATAACTGTACATTTTGGAAAGATGCTTAGGGAAAGTCTGGCCTAAAATAAGCATGATACAGTATCAGGAGACAACTTCCTAAAAGTAAGGTACTAATAACATCTATGCCTAAAGGCAGAAGGTTGCTAAGTAGGAAAAACAGACCAACTACTCATATCATTGATGCCTCAAAATAAATGGCTGCTCAGTTGGAGAAAAAGAATCATAGAATTAGCTTGCTGAAATCACAAAAGGCCATTAAAGTTATGGGGAAAAAATGCTCAACCTTATTAGCAATCAGGGAAAAGCAAATTAAAACCACAGTGAAGTACTAATTTATATTCACCAAATGAGAGAAAATTAAATATAAGACAACACCAAGTATTGGGGAAGACAGGGCACAAAGGTAACTTTCTCCTGGTAGGAGTAGTTGTTGCTGCCTCCTAAAGGTAGAGATATGGTTTTTATGACTCAACAACTCCACTCCCATATATGTACCCTAGACAAGGTGGTGAACTTGTTCTGGAGGACATGTTCAAGAGTATTTATAGTAGCATGGCTGACAATAGCAAAATACTGAGGTCCCAAAACTCCATCAATGGTTGATTGGGTAAAGTATGACTAAGTAATATCATGAAATATTATATAGCAGAGAAAAGGACTGAAATGCAGCAATGTGCATCCTCATAGATAAATATCAAATATTTCATGTTTGGCAAAAATGCAAATCAGAGAAAAATGTATATTCATTTTATAATGGTTAAGTATAAACAAAGCAAATAATATGCTAAAGATGCATATGTGTACGGCAAAACAAGAAAAAAGGCAAAGAATTAACACAAAATTAATAAAATTGCTGGTGGATACATGGATATTTGTTTCATTATAATTGTTATTATTATGATCCCAATGTTATCATTATTAAGATGCCAAACACTGTAGGTCTAGTATATAGTTCATAATTTAAATAAATCATGTAATGTTGAAACTAGTAATATAAGTAAAGTCATCTAGTCCACGCTGTCATTTAACAAATAAAAATATGTTACACATTAAACAATGGCATACAAAGTAGTATCAGATTTCAGAAATGCTACAAACCAATTATTTAAAACCAATATTTCCTCTAGTGCAGAACATGGGTCCTGATTTAGAATCTCCTCTTTTACTTTAGACACAATTTCAGCAAAGCCCAGCCTCTTAGTTCTCAGAAAATCAAAAATAGAAAAGGGAAGGACTGCTTTGTCAAAGTCGCACAATAGGAAGAAGCTCCAGTGGGACACAGGCGAGTAGATAACAAACCATTTATACATCAGGAATAAAAATCTTAAGAAAACAAAAGCAGCAGCTCATGGCCATAGAGCAAAAAAATAAACAGCCCTTTTTAATGTAATAGCTTCAGAAATTATCCTATAATATCAGATGATATAATAAATAACTGAGCTACAGCAATACCTTTGGTCTATTAAGTATAGGTTAACTCAGGTTTATGCAATTAAAAGGCAGCTAAGTGAGTGGATAAATATTTTTAAAATATATTTTATTGATTTCAGAGAGGAAGGGAGAGGGAGATAGAAACATCAATGGTGAGAGAGAATCACTGATTGGCTGCCTCCTGCACGCCCCCTGGGGATCTAGCCTGCAACCCAGGTATGTGCCCTGACCTGGAATCAAACCGTGACCTCCTGGTTCATAAGTCAATACTCAACCACTGAGCCACACAGGCCAAGCTGAATAAATTTTTTTTTACTTTTTTATTTTTGGATAAATATTTTTAAAGACTATGGAAAATCAGTAAAATCTAAAATTGCTGGTGTTTAAGAAGAAACGTTCGTTACTAAAATATTGACTTGGGTAAATAATAGTTGTATTAACTGCTCAACTCTTTGTTTTCCCTTATAAAAATGTAAAATTTAAGAACATTTTAGATACCAGAATAATGTTGGCATTGATATGCCCTCTTGCCAAATCACAATACTACACTATTGAGTCGCTGTGTCCATTAGATCCATCGTAAAGATTAAATTAACTCAGTGGAACACGTTTGTCCTAGATACTCACAAGAGTAGATTTCTGGCAAGGACCAATCTTTAAAGGATGAGCCAAGTACAAGGGTAAAGTCCCAAATTGCAATACATCCTCCTGTTTAGTCCCATCATAATAATCACAAGTGGTATCAAGGGCCTTCTTCCCTTGCAACTGTGAAATGACTGAGTAAGCCAGAAGCCACAGAATTCAATTGTGTAACACTAAGCTAAAGTACATTGCGAAATCAGAAGGAGGTTGCAGGCACTGGGCTCACAAAATTTAGCAGAGAAGAGAAACTTTCCCACCCCACATCATGTCATAAGAATAGATTTTTAAAAATATGATCAATAAATATGGAACGGTCTGTGTGTTTTCAGATTGAGCTCAACCCCCTTCATCCCTGAAGAAATGAAAGCTGTGAATAATATCATTGTTTGGAACTATTTATAAAAAGCAGCATGTATTAGTATTGCCATTGGCAAATGACCCTCAATAGAAAGGGGGGGATATTAAATCATACATGTTATCATGTATTTCAAAACCATTCCATTAGAGAGAGTTCAGCCATTTATAAACCACCAAGGAAAACATATTTACTTAACAGTTAAGGGAACCTGTTGATCATTGGGTTTTTTTTAAAATCTCTGGCTAAAATTTGTCAAAGAAATTTAGAGCACTAGAGTAATTTTGATCATCAATCAGCTGTCCTATATTTCCACTTGTTAGTGCAGTGCTATGGCAGAGAAATATAAGATAAGGAATCAAGTGTGGTACCAAGCTGTGCTTTAATTTACCCGGCTGATGCAATTTATAAAGGTGCATAGTGATTTGCATTTTATTTTTTGCTATGACCTACTTGGTAGAAGTAACATATGACTTTTTTCTTGCACATTTTTTTTAAATTGGCCTACAGGAAAAAGAAGCTGGAGTGTTCCTCCATACTTATTGACTAGTTTATTATTTGCTTTATTTGAGATTTTGTTTGGGAGGAAAATATCCTAAATGCTTTGGGTCAGTGCCATGCATTTATAATACCACTAAGAAAAGCTCTGATCTCTGAAAAGTAGTAACTTTGACGAAAATGGAAGTTCCAACCGGTAACAGCCTCTTGAAGAACCAGTGTGCCTCGTTGGCACAACCTACTGACCTCTCGTGCTCATATCTCTTCGTAATGCCCGTGAGCTCCGGAACTTCAAAACTGGCCCCGAGGCCACCAGCTAGTGTCTCCTATGGTAAGAGTATGAATGGGCTGTCTTGAGAGTCCAGCTTAACTCTCCTCTAAAAGAGGCATTCATGATAATATGAAAATTTGTTTTTAAGGCAAATCTCCAGAAGTGACAAAGCATCATACAGCAAGTTCAACACCGTGCCTGTGGGTCAGGGCCCTGGAGTCACAGTGAGGAAGGCTTCCCTAGGTTGTTGCAAGGGAGGCAGCGTTGATGCCATACAGTTTAGAGATGAGAGCTGCGATGCTGGAGAGACATGCTGGAGAGAAGCAAGGAGCCCGTGGCAGCCTGCAGAACAATTCACTGGGCATCGTGTTTAATTCAGTGTGTTTTAATCAAGAGTTACTAAGATCCCAGGCTATGATTCATGAAGGTATATAACTGCTGTGACCATTCAGGGAGCTCTCCAATCCTCCTCTGGATCATCATAATGAAAAAAATGAAAAATAAAACCATGAAGGAAAAAGAAAGGAAAATTCCACGTTTCCATTGTATGAATTGGAAATGTGCATAGTGTTCATCACTTCTCTTTAGGGATTGCAGCACATTTCCAGAACCAAGTGACTTTTTATCTTTAGTTAATTAATCAAGTAATCCTCAGTGGGCTCATGTCATTATTCTTTTTACTCGGGCAAAAGGAAGACTTCCCGAAATTTACATAATACAGTTCATCTAAGAGATTATCATCTGAGGTAGATAATCAAAAATTTATCATTGGAGCTGGTAGCTGTGTATCAAATCCAAAACAGAGCAATGCATTCCTAATGGGGTGCCAGGTTCTGAGAGCGTACAGGCCATAGCCACGTGAAGTGGGGAGACCTATCGCCAGCCAAGAAGAGCTCCCTCACTGGTGAAATCCCAGTGGTTTCCAGGAGTCTCTGTGTGAATAGCACTATCTTAACTCACTCCAAAGTCACACATTTGGGAGCTGGCATGGGGGTGGTGGTGGTGGTGGTGGTGGAAATCCTCTCTTAATAAAGTACCCAACACAATGGCAGTCTATTCTCATAAAGTTATTCTATCTGGTTTCACCTGGCCAGGCTGGTGTGGCTCAGTGACTGAGCATCCACCTATGAACCAGGAGGTCGTGGTTTGATTCCCGGTCAAGCCCGGTCAAGGCATATGCACAAGTTGCAGGCTCGATCCCCAGTGTGGGGTGTGCAGGAGGCAGCTGATCAATGATTCTCTCTCATCACTGATGTTTCTATCTCTTGCTCCCTCTCCCTTCCTCTCTGAAATCAATAAAAATATATTTTAAAAAAGAAGTTTTACCTGTAAAGTTTAGGATGGCAAATTCTCCAAACAGAGTCTTTGCTTTAAAATGTAACCTTAGGGCCCAGTCTTTTATGGAAAGAAAACTCTGTTCAGAAACTTCAGCACTGCCTATGAACATGCAACACCACCTAAGGATAAGTGTGTGTGTGTGTGGTAGTGGTGGTGGTGGGGGGGGTCAAGATTTAAATCAGGGCTTGTTTCCAAAGGAGGGAGATGGAGACGTACCAGATGACCCCACTGCGTGCAGCAGAAATACTCCAGGAGCAAATCACATGCCTTTGAAGACTCTCAGACTACTGGGAGCACCAAAGAAGAAAGGAAAGCCAGACAGAGAGAAATGTTTCCTCTCCTTAAGCATGTTTTTGAGGGTAACTAGAGTGTTGGAATTCCCTTGGAGTACTAGGGATCCCTTCCCTCTCCAGAAACAAGTAAAAATAACCCCTTCTACCCCTAAATCACTTCCCCAGCCTCTTGCCAAGCTTCCCATTGGCTGAGAAACTTCCAGCAGGGCTTCCCTGGGGAATGCAGACCAGGGCAAAGCTCTTCCTCTTCAGGGGAATGCAGACCAGGGCAAAGCTCTTCCTCTTCAGCGGAAACAAGAAGAAAGTTTGCTGAGAGTTTCACTTGCCAGGGAATAAATGTAAGTCACACATGCTGAGAAGTTGTAAATCTCTCCCCAGAAAAAAATGCCTATGGGCGGCTCAAGCCAGCCCAGCTTTTAAGAGCATTAAAGCAAACGCGCTAAGCCTAATACATTCACATATCACACATGTGGTGACTGTTTCCCATGCTTCATAACTCAGAGGGCAACTGCTGCTGTGTTGGAAATGGATGCTGGGCAGGCGGCTGGTGATTTATGCAGCAGCACTCACAAAGGAGTGGACAGCCAGCCTGCCTGGGAGCCCTGGGTCCTGCCATGCTCCCCTCAACAGCAAGCCCTGGTGGGGGCATGATCCAGTGTGTTTGGGGGAGTGAGAAGGGGACAGGGAAGGCAGCAAGCCTCATGTCACCATGTCTGGGCTACATACACTCTCATAGCATTTTTCCCAATAGAATGTAACGCAAACGTATGTATGAAGAATTAATTAATTCACATGTATACCTGCTGTTTCATTCAGTAACATCTCACATCTAAAACTTTCATTTCATCTGAGATCCTGGGACTCGGTGTCTTTGTTTGTTGCTCAAGTGAAATACATGAGGAGATAGCATCTTACAAAAGCCAACTAAAAAGCCACAACCCCCTGCCCCTTTCCAGTATCAGGTCTGACACAGTTCAGGGGTGCATTTGTGAGGCCATTACAGTTTCATAACCATGGACAGCAGCTTCGGACATGACTCCGGAAATGCGAAACTACCCAGAGTGACTGCTCCTCTCCACAGTCCTTTGTTAACCAACAGCAAAGTCTTTAAAACACCTCCCTGAATGGGAATTCCCCTGCCAGTAGACACTGTAAGGGCACCTCCTACTGGCCCTTTTGGGAGCGAACTCTGCTCTCTTCAGCACCAATTCCCTGCCATGGACTTGAAATGAAGAAGCAGTAACTAAGAAAAAGAGGGGAAGCAGATAAATGAGCAAAAGACCGGAGCGATTTGAATGAACAATATCTCAAAACTGCACCCTTCACTTTCCTGGGACCTGTGCAAACTACGTCATAATTCATTTGCAAATAACAGGAAGGAATTTAGAAGAAAAGGCTAGCTTAACGATTTAGATCCACAAGCCTTTCCACAGGCAGGTATGTAGAGTTTTGTCAGCCTTTTCAAATACAGGCATGCCTGCTGAAGAAGAAATAAAAATAAAGCAGTTATATATGGCCTTCACTCTCTAGACGAGGAACTTCCATGAGAAGAGGGGTGTTTAACTAATTTAGATATTAGTAAATCATATATAAATGTTTCATTTAACTCCACCCTTCCCCAGACAGTCACTTGGGAAATTGCTTTAAAATATTTTAGTGTAAATGACACCACATCATTGTCTGTTCTTGCACACCTTGCCTAGTGCGATATTTTCAGCCAATCATCTCCGGCCAAGCCTGGCAGACTTTCCACGGAGCCAGGGATGCCCCTCTGAGCTTCGCCTCCCCTCCCTGGCCATCTCCCAAACTGCCCGAGAAAGCGCAAGCCAGTCTCCTGGGCTGGAGGAGGGTCCTGTTCTCCGCAGCAGCCAGTGTCTGCTGGTGCTGAGGAGGGGGTTTTAAAAGGACACGTACTCATTACTTCGGGGATGACCCCCCCCCCAACCCACCTTCCAAAGGAGTAATTGCTGAGGACAAAGCTCTGGGAGAGAGGAGCCGGGGGGAGGGAGCAGCCCAGAGGGAGAGATGGAGCCTGGCAGGCTGCTGGGAGCTGGAATTCAGTGGGCGCACTGAGCGTGAGCACACACACACACACACACACACACACACACTATAGCACACGCACAGGCAAGCTCCCTGCTCTCGCTCTGACCACAGGACTGAGAGGAGTGAGGGGAGGTGTGGATGGTCAGCCCCCGCTGCTCCTGTGTGGCCGCCCCAGGGTTAGGGAGGCTCCAAGGGGCTCCACTTCCAGGTCTGAGCTCCCCCCCCTTCCCCCGCCTTCTCTGCTCACATCCACAACCCCGGGCCGTGCAGCCTTGAGCAGGAACAAGAAAGCGCAGCTCGGGCTCAGGGCAGCTGGGTGCTGGGCCATCCCCTTCGATTTCCTGGGCGCTGGTTGGGATGCTCCTACCCCAACGCCTGGCTCCTGCCAGCAGCTTTTTTTTTTCTCGATTTGGGGAAAGGTCGTTTCCAGGGGATGTGAATACTCAGCGGGCTCTTCCCCACTCCTTCCCCGCCAGGCCCGCCCCCTGCACCTCAGTGCCCATCTACAGGGTGGGGAGGCCCAGCAGAACCAGTGGACATCGACATGCGTGCTTCTGCTCTTTCACAAATTCTCTGTGGCCTTGAAGCCCGGCTCCGGACTGGGAGTCTGCAGCAGCCCGAGCACCCTCAGACCCTCTTTCTCCCGCTCTCTCCCATCCGGTCCCCAAACAGTTGTGCCATTTGTAATTACAAACTGCGCTTGCCAAGCGCCAGCGCCAAGCGGCTGGTGCCCCGGAGGAGCAGGCATCCGAGTTTGGAAGTGTCCTGGAGACATGGGGGCTTCGCTGGGAAACGAAACCCACCTTCAAACACACGAAACACGCCTCCTGCCTCCTACAACTCGGTGCCTCTGGTAGGCACCGCGGTCCCCTCCTCGGAGGGACCAGACACGGGAGCCCGCCGTCCCTTTCCTGATTCTGTCACCAAACGGAGGCGCATAGAACCACCAGCGGCTCAGCCCCCCACCTACAGTCCGCGCAGCCCCCCTCAGCCCCCTGGGCGACCCGCTCCGCTGGGCCCCGCTGCCCCAGTTCCCCTCCTCCGCGGCTTTCCACGGGTCTCCCAGGCTTTGCGACTCCAACCGGAGCTTTTCAGCCACGTCCCCATCACTGCCTCCTCCCTGCCCCGGCTGGCCAGCTCCAAACCAAGGCGAGTGTTGGCAAAAGCCCAGAAGCCAGAAGATCAGATTTAAAACCAGCGATGGGGCGCCCCTCTCCCCAGCCGCCAACCACCTCGCCCCCAAACGAAACAAAAACAACAACAAAAGTCTCCCCCGTCTGTCTTTTATCTGGGGGGGGGGGGGCTGGGGGACCAGGCACAGAGCAACACCGAACAACCGAACATCTTGATCTTTCTCCTTCTGCCCCAATTCTGCTACCGGCCAAATGCAAAGGAGAAGGCAAAGGGAAAGGGGGGACATGGGGAGACACGGGGGGAGGGCGGCGAGGAGGAGAAGAAAGGAAAGCAGCCCTTACCGGTGACTTGGAGATGGGCGCCGAGCAGGGTAGCTCCGAGGAGTACAAAAGCCAGCGGGGGTACCCGGGCACAGCCAAGGCTATTCTCCATATTTCAGCCAACACCTTCGGGGCCGGGGGTCCTGGGCAGCGGCGGCTCGCACACACATGCACTCACACACGCATGCACTCATGCACGCACTCCTGCCCGCAGAGCCCCTCTGGCCTCCTCCTCCTCCTCTTCCTCCTCCTCCTCCCCGTCCTCTTCCTCCACCTCTCTCCCCACCGCCCCGGCGCCTCTTCTGCTTCCGAAGCCTTTCTCCCGGACCGCTGACAGGTCAGCGGCGAAAAGAGGCAGCGAAAAGTTCCATCCAGCAAAAAGTCCAAGGGAGCCCGAGGCCCGGCAACACCCCGGCAAAGTAACTCAGGGCGCCCGCGGGAGCCGCAGGACGGGGGACAGCGCTCCGCGCGGCTTCCGAGGCATCAGCACGCAGACCTTCCAGGAGGGACCCCGGGAGACAGAGGAGAGCGAGCCCGTGGCCGGCCGCCGGGGAAAGGTGCAGGCTGGGTCCCTGTCCTCCGCCGGGAAAGTTGGAGAGAAAAATCCTCCCGGGAGCCGGGGATGCGGTTCGCCTTTTCCTCCAGGAGCCAAGGGGACCGCGGAAGGAGCGGCGGGAGAAGCGCTCTCACTTGTTACCGGGCGTCCGCCAGCGGTGCGAGCCGGGAGTTGGAGCCGTACTCTCCATTGATCCGGAGGAGTGAGGGCTGGAAGGGAAAATGTGGAGACCGGAGGGAAACCGAGTGGATCCGGCAAAGATTCCACGCCAAGGGGGGTGGGGGCAGAGAGAGGAGGGCGGAGAAGGAGAAAAAAGAGCGGTCCTTCCAGCAGCTGCCTGCGCCTGGTCTACATATCAATGAGCAGGGATGCCCTCTGTGGGCAAAGCGTGGGAAGTCACTTTTGTCAATGGAGCCGCGAATATCCCGAGCGGCTCAGGGGTTTGCAACTCTCTCTCTGGACACTCAGCAGCTGTGTTTGAGGGTGAGCCTCGGGGGTGCTTAAGCAGAATCAGACGGCCAGGGCTCCCCCTCCTTGGTGCCCTCAGCATTATTTAAGATAGGATTTTTCAGCTGGAAAGAATCGCCTAATCCCCACTCCCTTCCAGGACAGGTGGGGAAACTGAGGTTCAAAAACTCAGGGACCAAAGCCAGAGGACTGTTTCCTGACCTAATAGCGAGGGTCTGCTTTTTGCAAGACCTTCATTTTGATCCTCTCTTTTCTGGACGTGATTTGGTGCTCTATTCAACAATTTTTTAAAATATATATTTTATTGATTTTTTACAGAGAGGAAGGGAGAGAGATAGAGAGTTAGAAACATCGATGAGAGAGAAACATTGATCAGCTGCCTCCTGCACACCCCCTACTGGGGATGTGCCCACAACCAAGGTACATGCCCTTGACCGGAATCGAACCTGGGGCCCTACAATCCACAGGCCGGCGCTCTATCCACTGAGCCAAACCGGTTAAGGCTCTTCAACAATTTTTAAAGCACTTATCTGTTCCAGGTACCCTGCTAGCTCCCAGGAAATAGAGATATGAGGTTTAATAAGACTTGGCCTCTCTCTTCAAGGGGTTTGTGATCTGTTGGGAGAAAGGCATAAATGAATCATTATCAAATATAATGATAAATATGATGGTTCATGGAATGAGGAGGAGGTGCTGTGGGAGAACAAGAGGCAGTTCTGCAGTCCCTGGAACATGAGATCCCTCTCTCTCTCTCTCTCTCTCTCTCTCTCTCACACACACACACACACACACACACACACACAGCAGGCAATTTAGGAAGGGTGAACAGTGAAGCCCTTTCAGAAAACAGTTTTAAGCCAACTTCCTTGGAATATTTTATCTCCATTGCGGGACCTCAAGCTCCCCTGAAAGGAGAGGTTGTATGCCATTCTTCTTTGCACCCTCACAGATCTAGCATAGGGTTTGGAATAAAATACCGCACCTGCCAATACGTTTTTGCTGAATAAGTGAACTTACAAACAAATAAATTTGGCCAGGAAGGATGATGAATAGAAGCGCCACCCTGGTAAAAAGGTCTGTCTTTTAAGGAGCTGTTCATTGCAGGCTCTCCCCATTCCTCACTGTATTACATTGTCCATTTCTTTCTCTCTCTTCCCCTCACGATCTTGTCACTCTCTCAAATCGATCCGTTTCTGAAAGAAGAAAATGCAACCAGCTGTCTCAAAATCAGGGGGGGGGGGGGAGTAGCATGAAAAATGTAGGATGGAATCATCATCAGGAAACGTCCCATGATGTTAGAACTGGACAGTTGTTTCTAGATTCTCAGCCATGTGTGTCCCTTTCTGTCTTGGAAAAGTTAAAAATAAGAAGCACCTGTGATCCTCAAATCAAAACCCTCCTGAAGTAGCTTGGCTGGAGGGTTCCTTTAGTGTAGGATGGAACTCTTGGGTGACCCCAAAATTTCTCACACTCTCTGAGTGTCCCTCAGCTGAGGATGAGGTCCCTGGAGGTGCAGGCTGGTGGTCTAGGGGAAGGGTTCTTAACTGGACCTAGAGATCTTTCTGGGAGGCCCTGCTGACAAACTTCAGGAAGTTCATGAATAAGCTCAGATGTTATGAAAAATGACTAACCTCTGTGCAATGCTATTTTTGCTGGGGAGGGAATCTTTAGCTTTCATTCCATTTGCAAAATGAGTGCATGCATTCCCCTACCACATGAGGGAAAGGACCACTGGTTTAGAAGGTATAGTATGAGGGAAGAGTTGCAATCTCTTCCCAAGAGAGTCATCAAATCCTCTGTTCCTCTCATCAAAAGATGTCCACAAAGAGTGGGAAGGTAGGAACAAAAATGGTCCATGCTGTTTGAATCCCTTTTAATGGACACCTCTCAGTCTAACGCAGTAATGATCAAGTTACTCTTGACTACAGTCCTTGACTCCTGAGTAGTTCAGGCCATCTGCCCCCTGAATGATGAGCTTCTACAAAAGATCATCAACTTCTCTTCCTCTCAGAGACTCATTTGTTCCCACAGCTCACTTCTGACAGTTCTCTGTACTCACTTCCCCAGTGCCCTCCCCTTCTGCTGGGGGAGGTGGCTCCAGATGGATTCGGGAGCCTTCTCTTGGAAACAGCTTCAATATTCTCATCCACAGAATGGCAATTTGTATTTGAGAGACACAGCTCCTCCTCATCGCTCTTCTCAGAAGTGTCAGGTCCACCTACCACCTAGCCTCCTTATCAGGATAGAAGGAAACCAAAAGTTCAAATACAAAGAGGAGAGTAATGGGAGCCATAGGAAGTAGTTTGTTATAATTAATGCTCATCACATAGTCTTTGTGACAGTTGGTGCTTAGAGTCCCCTTGTGGGGTTAAATCTGATAATAAAATGTACAAATACTCAGACACACTTTTGATTTCTGAAAGCAAATTAATCAATGCTTATTATTTCTTCAAACTACATGCATCCTGTTATGTGTGCCTGCGTGTGTTTGGGGAGGGTGTCAACAGGAATATTGATTTTCTGAGATTAGCCTAAGAGTATAAGTCAAATTAAAAGCATGTAATTCCTTTGAGGATCCCCATTATAGAACTGCTTTTCTTATCCTATCTTAATTCAGAAAATTGATTATCTTAGTCTATGTCTATTTCTCTCCCAATATCATGATCTGACTTTAAAAGATATTTTCTATAACACATTTTAGAAATTTATTTGCAAAAACACTAACATCTAGTCAAATGGTGTAAGTTAGACTATGAATTTGACTACACTGAACTCAAGTAATATAAACATGGCAATGAATAATTCACCATTCAGTCATTTATTTAAGAAAGCCAATTATTATATTAGACATCTGGGCAATGTGATATCGATACAGAATACACAACTATAAATAAGATATGGTCACTGCCCTTGGCTAATTTGCAGTCATGGGTTGAAGGGGTGTATTTTAGTTGACTTTTATCTGTTAGTTTTGTTTGTTTGTTTGTTTGTTTGCATGCACAGATTCCACTCTCCCTTGTTTTGGTAACAGGTCTCACATTCTGCTCTGAGGGTACTATGCCTCTACATTCTCAACTACAATGTTGAGGAAGTAGACAGACTCCGAGTCCTTCTAATCATGCACAGTAGCCTATCTTTCTGATCATGGTGATAAATTCAGATCTAATCAGAGCAAAGGAGACATTTTCTGAGACTTCTAGAAATGAGAAGCTTTCTGTCTCCCATGGGAGTACTTCTAGGAGAAACTTATTTTCCCTCTGGGTTGTGGATGCACTTGAGCTTCAATGAAGGTACTAATTTAGAAGAAATCTTGGAGCTTTCATCACCTCCCTATGAAGGATCCATCAGGTCCCTATGAAGAACCCCTGGTAGGCAGAATAACCTCCCTCCTCTCCCCTCCAAAAATGTGCACATCATAATCCCTGGAACTGTGGATATGTTTACCTCATATGGAAAAATGGATTTGCAGATGCGATAAAATTAATAATCCTATATAATAAAAGGGTAATATGCAAGTAGACCTAACGGCAGAACAACCAACCAACCAATCAAAGCATAATATGTTAGTAATATGCTAAGGCTGCTCAACTGCTTGCTATGATGTGCACTGACCACCAGGGGGCAGATGCTCCAACCAGTAGGTTAGCTTGCTGCTGGGGTTCAGCCCAATCAGGACTGAGCAAGATGGGCCAGACACGCCCTGGAGCCCTCCCATGGTCCCTCCCCAGCCCAATCATACACCAGTGGGGTCCCTCAGCCTGGCCTGTACCCTCTCGTAATCCAGGACTCCTCAGGGGATGTCGGAGAGCCAGCCCCACCCCGCAGGCCACTCCCCTTGGAAGGGAGCCAGACTCAGGGCTCATGGCTGGCGAGTGCTGCTGTGGCAGGGCAGCACGAGCCTCTTCCTACCGGGACTGATTGGTCCTGAGCCTGCAGCAGGCACAGTGGGGCTGAGATGAGTGGGAGCGGCAGGTAGGAGCTGCAGGTGGTGTTGGACTGTGGGTTTCGCCCGATCCCTGCAGGCCACCCAGAGGGACTCCACCCATGCACGAATTCGTGTACTGGGCCTCTAGTAATCAATAAGAGATTATCCTGGATCATCCCAATGTCATCACAAGTTTTCTTAGAAAAATGGAAGAAGGAGGCGGAAAGTCAGGGTCAGAAAAGGAGATACGATGATGAAAGCAGGAGTCAGGGCAGAGTGATGCCACCACTTGGAAGGAATCATGGGCCAAGTAGTGGAGGTGGCCTCTGAAAGCTAGAGAAGGGGAAAAAGAGATCCACCGCCCCCCCCCCCCCCCCGGAGCCTAGAGAAGGAATATAGCCCTAACAATTCTAACTCTGTAAAACCATTTTAAAAATATATCCACAACTGTAAGATGGTAAACTTGTACTATTTTAAACTACTAAATTTATGGTAGTTTTAAAAATAGGAGTACTAGGAGGCTAGCACAGATTTTGGTACCATGGATAGAGGTGCTGCTGTTAAGAAAATAAATAAAAATAAAACTTTAAAATGTACAGGTGGCATAGGAATTGAGCAAAGGGCAGAGGCTGGGAGAATGTTAAGTAACCTAATAGGAAAAAAGTTGCCTTGGATAGACTGTTGGTAGAAAGATGGAACCTAAAGGTGCTGTTTGGGAAAGCTTATAAGGAAATGAGGAACATGTTATTGGAGACTAGAAGGAAGAGGATCCTTGTGATACAATGGCGGGAAACTTCACACAGGTGTGTCCTACAGTTATATGGAAAGCAGAACTTATAAGCGATGAATTTGGATAGCAACTGAGTAGATTTCCCAAATGTTAAAGATATGACCTGATAAATTAAAGGAGAGAGGTTGAGGAAAAGAGGAACCAGGACTTGATGATCTTGGAAATTATCAGCCTATCCGGATTACAAAAGATACTGAAATTAAGAGAATCATAGTCAAGGAAGTGTGCTCTGGAGAGAAAGATAAGGGGGTGGCTGGACAACCTTTTCCTCATGCCCCAGAAAGGTCAGAAGGTCAGAGCACTCAGGCAGGTGATTAGGTGTGTCTCCTCTTAGCTATTTCAGCAGAAGCCTGGAGTAGAGAAGGGATCATCCAGGAAAGATCTGCAGAGGGAAATTTTATCTAATGGAGTGACACCAACACATATATGGGAGACCAACAAGGTTCTTGAGGATGTTATAAGAGTGGGAGCTGCCAGCTTAGACTGATAGAAACAGGACAAAATACAGGAGGTTGTTGGACTCCTAAAATCCTATAGGCAGAAAACCAGGCCAGTAAGAGTACTCAGCTGCATATATATGCTACCCATCATGGAAAAGAAGAAAGGAAGGCTAAGGCCAAGAGAAGGAGGTGTGAAGCCAGAGAGCATAGCCATGGACCCAGAGGATGGAGCCACAAACCACAGAGAATTATACACAGGCCTTGAAAACTAATGCTATCTATCTAGTTGAATTCCCAAGTTGCTTAGGATGAGTAATTCTTTTCTTCCACTTCCTCCCTTTGAAACAAGAATGTCTATAGTTAGTTTACTCTGCCTATTGCACCATTGTATCTTGAAATCAGATAATCTGTTTTCTAGTTTCACAGGTACACAGAAATGTTGACCTTTGCGCTGATACTTAGATGAGATTTTGGGCTCTGAGTTTATGATGTAATGGATTAAAATTTGGGTGAATGTTGGGAAGGATGAATGTAGTTTGCATATGGGTGGATGTGAGTCTTCTGGGCCCAGAGAGAGAGAACTATAGTAAATAAAATCACAGCCCTTAAAAGATGTCCACACCCTAGATCCTGGAACCTGTGAATGTATTATTTTAAATGGCAAAGGGGATTTTGATGTTATAAAGTTAAGGGTTTTGAGATGAAGACATTATCCGGGGTCCTTAGGGTGGACCCATTATAATAACAAGGGTCTTTAAAAAATATGAAGGAATAGAAGAGTCAGAGTTTGCGAAGGTGGTGTGAGGATAAAAACAGAAGTCCATGTGATGCCATAGCTACAAGGAGTCTACAGGGCGTGGAATGCAGGCCGCCTCCAGAAACTTTGAAAGGCAAGAGGTAGATTCTCACCTAGAGCCTCCAGAAGGATGCAGCCCTCTGGGCACCTTGATGAAGCAGTAAGGCCCGTTTTCAGAATTCTGACACCCAGAGCTGTAAGATAATAGATCTGTGCTCTTTTAAAACACGAACTTTGTGGTGATTTGTTACAGCAACAATAGAAAACAACATAGAACAAACTGTAGAATGATAGTGAATAGAAGGAAAGAAACTAAGTTCGTAGTGACAGTGGAACAGTCACTTTGCTTGAAGCCTGCTCTACATTTTGGATTTTCCAGTTACAGGAGTCAGCTAGTTCCTTCATTATTTCATCCAGGTTAAGAAGGGTGTCTGCCTTTTACAACATATAGGATCCTAAATAGACGAATTGAAAACAAAGTTGATCGTCATTAAGTACACTTTCCCACCATGAGATCTATGGCTTTTATCTAGTCCCAGCTTTGCATCTGAGTGTTTGAATGGCAGAGGCCATCAGAAGTCTAACTCTGGGTGTGTGATGATATGACAATGAAGGAACGACTTTGCTTTTAAGATTAGTCAGCAAACCTTTCCCAATGCTTACTATATGTGTAAGATAACTTAGTGGTTCAAAGGAAGGACAAGAAAGAGTTCTTACTTTGGGCAGACTCCAGTCTAGACAAAGAGGACAGACATCTTTTATGGCACAGTGTCTGATAAGAGGGCGTAGGACGAGAAAAAACCCCAATCATGAGAGAGTCCTAGAGGGCTTATGCTGTAAAAACACCCAAATATTTCCCAAGTGCAAAGTTACTTGCAAAAAGATGGCTGAATCACTTTATTTTTTAATTTTTAAAGAATAGGAGAGATATTTATGCTTCAAAAATAGGCGTGTCTTTGATTTACATGAAAAAAGATGGAAGGATTACAGTTATTTCTAATTATAGGCAAGTGAGCATGAAATCAATTCCAGGCAGTATATGAAAATTAATAATTAAATATGTGATTTATAAATACTTAGGAAAAGATGTAAAATCAGTGGGAGCCAGCAAGGGTTCACTTAGAAGAAATTAGTGCAGATTGAAGAAACAGCTGCTAAATATCACAGATAGATCATGTCTGGATTTTAGTGAAGCATTTTATGAAGTACTCATGATATTGTTGTAAATACCTCAGTTAAAATATGACCTAAACAATGATATGGTGTGGTAATTCCATAGTAATTACTACTATGGTATTGTATTAATTGGCCAGTGCCAATGAATGTCACTTTGAAAAGTGTTCTCCTGTGACTTACCATAGGGCTCTGCTTTTCTTTGCCCCTAAAGCAAATGTTGTTGTATTTTAATTGATACCTAGCACAGAGATATTAACAGGCTTAACAAATTAGCCGATAACATAAAACTAGAAGGGATAACTAATATATCTGTGGACAAACTCAAAATTCAAAAGATCTCAGCAGGATGTGACCATGAAATTAATCTAAAAAATAAAAACGAACCAGATTACTTGTAAAGGACTGCATTTACGAACTCTCCACCCCTTCACTCCAAAAAACTCCTAATTCTACAAATACATAATTGGAACGAAGGATTTTTACTTCAACTGAGTATGAAAATAAATGAGCATTTTAATTGACTTTAAGCTTCATAGGAGAAGACTGTGGATGCCTCCATTGAAAAACCCCATCATGTTACAGCATCTTAGACAGGACGGTGTACCCAAGCCAGGTTGGAAAACACCACTGGGCTCTGCACCCAGCAGCACCCCCTGGTGTTCCCTCTTCAGAGACTTTAATCCAAAATCACATGACTCCCTCCTTATTTTTAAAATACTCCTTCGTCCTTTATAATCCTAGAAATGTGGGTGTCTCCCACTGAGTTTAGAATTTTAAGTTAGTATGAGTCCCAGTAAATATATATACTTTATAGATATTATTTATTTAGTTAGTTTAAATTCCTTATTGTTTAAAGTATTGCAATGGTCTCATTTCCCCCCATTGACCTCTCCCCGGCCGTTCTCACCCCCTAGCACATGCCCTTTATATATTTAGTATTGTATTAACATTTTATCTTAATTTTACATTAATATTATAGATCACACTAAATAATATAATATTTAATACATATTTAATACTTTGGAAACAAATACAAATGGTCCAAATGAACTGAATAGCCACACCAAGAAAACGGCTTTCTATGGTCATGTCTGTGGACCAAGAAGGAATGAGAATGCGTGCCTTGTTACCACTCTGGGAGAGACTGAATTTCATGTGGAGTAGAAGGGGAGCATACAGCCCCATTTATATGCCTACACGGTGCCACTTTAGAAATGTAACTTCATTTAATCCTCCCAAGAACCTTGTGAAGTATTGTTCTTGCCATTCACAGATGAGAATCCTGAAACTAAGAGAGTCAAAGCTGCCCGCCCGATGTCGCACAGGGAAGAAGTACAAGAGCACAAACCCAAGAAGGCCCAGCTTCATGGGTGCCGGGTCCCCCTCTCTGTGTGTGCCGCCTCCAGCTCCATACAAGGAAATAAGGGCGCCTTAAGAACCAGCTCCTCAGAGAGGCACCATCTCTTCTCTGTAGAAAGCAAACCTTCCTCGGGTGTGGGCTGTATCTTTAGTTACCTCTTGTACTAGAGAAAACTAAGATGCTAGCCACAGAACTCAAAAGGAGTGCCCTGAATAAGTCCTGATAATGGTGTGGGAAATGACCCTGGGCTCTGGGAGAGGTGAGCTCAAAATGCTTGACATGGCTACAACATCTGAACACTAGGAACTGGGATGGATGTTCCTCACCTTCTTTCAACCAATAGTCCCAGCCTCCAGATGAGCACAGGGCGGGCAGAGCTGGCTCCCTCTCAATAATCGCCGTTCCTAGTTAGCTTCAGGAACATGAGTCATTTGTTCTATAATAACCTATGGCAATGCAGGAAAAAGCCTTATTGGTTTCCAAAATGGCTAAGAAGCTTCCCTTCTATCTGAGGAAATAGCAAAAGCAAGTTCTTTTGCAAGTAGAAAAGTGTCATTTTTGCAGTTGAATACTCTTGAAAATCGGTACTTTGGTATAACTCTATTCTCCTTCTAGGCTAGTCAGACTGCTGCAGAAATAGCCTGGCTGATGCTCCAGTGGTGAACTGAGGTTTAATTGAATAATTTCCTGTCTCTGGCTCCACCATGTGAAGTATTGCAGAAGGCCCGACTGCTGGCCTTCATCCAGGAGAAAGCTTGTGATGTGTTTTTCCCCCCTTATATAATGTGGGCTCTCTGAAGTCCACAGCTCTGAGAACTCGTAAGAAAAAAGAAAAGTTCATTTTTTTAAGGCACAATGGTAAAGGAGGAAAGGGAAACTCGAAAAGCCTACCAAGAAAGACTGAGCTCTGTACTAGCCGTGGAAAGTAACAGGTAAGAAAATGAGAGAGAAATTATACTCACAGACTCCTATAGGAGAAAGGCGAATTGAGAACATTACAAAATCATCATCATCATCAAATCAATGAAAAGACCCAGTGTTCTACAGGGCGAAGGACAAATATTTGCTTACTGATTTGTTTTTCTTTAACATGTGAAAATATAGGCACATCAACTTCTACACACACTGCCTTTCATCATGAACACATTGAAGGCATCTCCAAATCTGCCTAATTAGTAGTTTGGGTAGTTTCATGCTTATTTCACAAAGAATATAATTTTTTAGACATTATTTTAAGCAATTTACAACTAAAAGGCCAATGCAACATTGGAGGTTAAATTGATGTCTCCACACATCAACTCTCGTCAGCAGGAAGCAGGTTTTACGATATTTTCCTTGGAATATTTGGCCTCCTCCCTAAAGGGGATGGAAAAATTCCATGATGCAAATATTTTCTTAGCTTTACAATTTTTTATTGATTTCAGAGATGAATGGAGAAGGAGAGAGAGATAGAAACATCAATGATAAGAAAGAATCATTGATCAGCTGGCTCCTGCACATCCCACACTGGGGATCAAACAAGCCAGCAACCCAGGCATGTGCCCTGACTGGAATCGAACCCCTGACCTCCTGGTTCATAGGTCAATACTCAATGACTGAGCCACGCCAGTTGGGCAGTTCACAATTTTTTTAAAAAAATAACAATAGGAGGTGGGTTATCTGAAGACAGTACATCTTTACAATGAACTAAGGCAGAGGCCTTATAATGATGCTGCAGAAAAGACTATTTACATCCTGAGACTATGACATTTTCAGTGAAAAAATAAATCCAAATTTCCAGGATGGTACGATCCTACTTTTCTAATTAATATGACCCCCCCCCGCCGCCATCACACACACATAAACATATGCTATAGCATAGGTAGTCCTGGTAGAAAGAGCATGGACTTAAGGATCAGTGAAACTTCAGTTCAAGTCAACTCTAGGCATTACATGACTTTTCTTGGGTTAAAATTTCTGAGCCTCCATTTCTTCTGTGTAAAAGAGAGAGAAATATGCTCTGAGCATCGCTGAGCTTCCCGCTTTTATTCTATCCAATCTCTTCCTAACACAGCCGGACTTTTTCTTTTCAATATAAATCAGGACAAGTCATTCTATTCAAAACCTTCTCAGGATTCTACATCTGATTCATCTCACTCAAATTCCATTTCATCTTGCTCAATACTCAAATTCTTCACAATGCCGTATAATGGCTATACAGACCCAACGGACCTGTGCTCTCTTCTCCTTCACTGCCTGACCTCGCCTCCAGGAAGTCCATTCAGTTACTCCACTGCTCTCACCACTGGCCTCCTGCTCTTCCTGACACACAGGGCACCCTACCATCTCGGGGCCTTTGCACATTCCTTCCCATATATCTGGAGGGTTTCTCTCCAACCTCTTTAGGTCTTTTCTCACAATTCACTTTCTCAGGAAAGCCTTTGCTGGCTACCAATCTTATAGAAGGTGCCAGAGAAGGAATACAATTTTAAGTCAGATAGTCAAGGAATCAGGAGATTTGTTTCCATTCTTGAGATATTTTCTCCACCCCATCACTTTTGCTTCTTACTGCTCACTCATCCCTCAGATCTCAATTTAATCATTACTTTCTCAGGAAAACCATAACTGAGAAGATCAGATTCCCCTATTGCAAACACTCATATCCATGTCCCTCTCCTTCACTGCACTTACCACAGTGGTAATTTTATAGTTAATGTTGATCAATGTCTATCTTTCACACTAGACCAGCCATGGGCAAACTACGCCCCGTGGGCCGGATCTGGCCTGTTTGAAATGAATAAAACTAAAAAAAAAAGACCATACCCTTTTATGTAATGATGTTTACTTTGAATTTATATTAGTTCACACAAACACTCCATCCATGCTTTTGTTCCGGCCCTCCAGTCCAGTTTAAGAACCCATTGTGGCCCTCGAGTCAAAAAGTTTGCCCACCCCTGCAGACTGTAGGCAAGATGAAGATACAGGTTTTGCTCGTCATTATATTCCCAGTGGTGATATAATAACTGGCACATAACAGGTGCTTGAAGAAACAAACACATTGCAATGGCACACAGGGCCTGTGGAAGGAGAGGGCCTGATGTTCTGGGATCCAGGGGCCCAGCCATCTTTTAATCTTGTCTCAGCAGACAGCAGATATTCCAGGGACAGCCCAAGTCAGAAAGAACAGTCCTAGGGCAGCAGACTTTGCTGAGGTTGTGTCCTGGCATCAAGACTGGGCAGCTGGCCTGGCCAGTGTGGCTCAGTGGTTGGGCGTCGACCTATGAACCAAGAGGTCATGGTTCCATTCCCAGTCAGGGCACATGCCTGGATTGTGAGCTTGATCCCCAGTAGGCCAAGTGAAGGAGGCAGCTGATATATGATGCTTTCTCATCATTGATATTTCTATCTCTCTCTCCCTCTCCCTTCCTCTCTGAAATTAATAAAAAAAATATAAAACAAAAAGACTGGGCAGCTGGACTGAGCCAAAGCACAGCCCCGGCAAATATCTGATCACCAAACTCATCACCAAAGATTGGATAGAGGACAGCAAGACAGAGACCAACTTCAGAGATCAAGTACAGGTGGGACAGGTGGGAGGATCCACACAAGAGAGATGGAAATGGTTATATAAAACATAATGCTTTTTTATTTGGCCATCAAAGTTGTTTATGAAAGGTTATTCACGCTGTGGTACAATTTTCATTATTTAATGTAAGTAGAAACACAGCATCTATAACTACATCTGATTGCCATTGTATTAAAATTACCGGAGTAGAAAAAATTAGCATGAAGCATGACAAAATGTTATTTATAGATCTCCCTGAGCGATGAGGCTATGATGCTTTTTCTTCTTTTCATTGTTCTGAGTAATATACAATTAGCATGGACTACTGTTAAAATTGGGAACACTTGAAAATGGAGCAGCTATCTGCTGTTTCTGTTGCATACATCCCTGTATCCTTCTTCAGATTGCTGACCAACCCTCTCCCTATGAAGAACAGAACCTTCCTCATCCTCACCTGAGGATGTTCTTTGGCTGTTGCCCAGTCATGGCGATGTGTTAGCAATGTGACTATGATCCACCCAGAACAGAGAACATGCACAGAGACTGTACTGGGCACAGCAGGATGTTCCTATTGGATCTGAGCTGAGAGGATTCCAGGCCTGGAGCTGTGCCCTTTCTTTCACTGTGAAGGAGAGCCTGCCTGGGGATGGAGGGAGAACACAGCGAGGAGAAAGTACTAGTAGCATCCTCAGAACCCTGATAAAATTGGGTAGAAAGTGGTCATACCCCGACTTTTCAGTACTAGAACTATCACCTCCTTTTTGTTTATTCAGTTTGATTTGGGTCTTCTTGCAACCAATGATGTGCTTGGGTGATGAGATCAGTGGTGGGACACACATAGGAGGAGGCAAGCCTTCCCAATGCCAAGGCTCTGACTACCACAGGGTTTGTGTCTTCTGAGGAGTCTGAGAGATTGTGAGTGAGCCAGTCTAAACAGCACAAAGTGCAATTGCTACAGTCCTATATCCTGTATCAGTATCACTCAATATAGTGCTCACAGAATCAACAAGCAAGCCTCGGTGTTCCCTCCAAATGTACGGTATTTCCCCAAATCATGTCATCTTCCATATTTATAATAACAAAATCCCCGTGGCATTTTATAGCTAATGTGAACATAAAAATCACTTTTGTGGATAAAATAGTTAAATTCTCATTATAATATGTAATTTGTTAATAAGGACTCACATGCATATTTGAAATGACATAAAGGATAAATAATATATTCACTTAGAAATATTCTTTTGCACTCTCACATTTTAGCAATCACATAATCTTCGCATGCATTCTTAACATCAGTGTCTGTGTGCTCACAGGAGTTGTCTCTCCATCACGTTTACGACTATTTTCAGAGCAATCATGTTCTCACCCTGCTAAGTAGAGATGCAGCCGGTTGAATCTATAGATGGATACCCCAAACCACAAGTGGCCATTCCCAGGGCATTGGAGCAATTTATTTCTCCATTCATTCCATAGCTGTAGAAACGGTGTCTTCAAAACATAACTGCTTTCAGCATTGCTTTTGTAAAATGATCATTAAAAGGCTTAAGATTACCTCCAATACAATTTTAAGGTCATATCCTCAGGAATAATTACTAACACCTTTTTTAAAAAGCTAATTATGTCAGCAAACTGTTCAAACAAACAAAACTGTTATTGATTGAGATCAGCTCAGAACTAATATGATTTTCTGAGAGGTGTTCCATTATTCATAATAAAATAATAGAGGAAGTGCTCCTTAATATCTTCAAACAGAGGGTGAGAGAGAACTTTCTTAGGAAAACAATCGTGTTAGCTAGGGGCATGTGTGATATTTTGGGGTATGATTTGAACAGCTTAAGCCTGTTCTAGGTCCTTACAGAGCTTAGCATCTGAAAAGTGAACAAATGTCCAAGTAGACAAGTGTAGTTCAGTGTGACAGGTACTCCCAGATGGGAAGTGTCCTGTACTGAGGGGGAATAAAAGAGGGATGTCCTATCTGTACTCCAGAAAGTCAGAAACACTGCCCTAAAAATGGAACAGTTAGGCAGCCCCTAAATAATGCATAGAAATGAACAAATACAACGTGTGTGTGTGTGTGTGTGTGTGTGTGTGTGTGTGTGTGTGTGTGTGTAGGGGAGTGAAAATTGGATTGCAGATGGCAGGACAAGGGCAGAATGTTCCAGGCACAGAGACTAGCATTTGCAAAAGTATAGGTGAAAGAAATACTGCATATTTTATGGCAAAAGCTCCATCCTCCTCCTAAAAAGTCAGCTGGGGGCTGGTTGGATGGTTTGCTTGTCGTTGTTGCTGTTGTTGTTGTTGTTGTTTAAATATTTCACTATGTTGAGAGCTAGTGTGGACACTGTTGGAAAAACAGAGCCTCGCTTTCTCAAAGCGCTAGGATATTCCAGGACAATATGACACTTTCTGCCAGATGGGGAAACACTAGAAATAGCAGCATTAGCATCACAGGCCATATTTGTGATCACTCTAAAAGTGCACGCAATTCCAAGATGTTAAATTATTTCAAAGAGCCATGTGAGCCAAGCTCGCCTCCTTGCAGGGACAACCTCATGGCCAGGAGATGCCCCCCAGACCCTGGCTCTGCCCACAGGTCTGCCACACTAATGGCTCAGGACACATCTGCTCTAATCGGAGCTGAGACATGCTTCCTAATCTGGTACCTTCATTCAAAAATATATTATGAGCTTTAACTGTGTGTAAGGAATGGGGCGAAGTGGTATGCAGGACACAAGAGTGAATGGACCATCAAATTCCTGCTGGTCATGAGTTCACAACGTGAGGGGAAAGGCGCTATTCTATGATGAATCAGACACACATATATAGTGTATCATTATGTGTTCTGTTGAATCATTTTCTAATTGTTTCTCATAGCCATGAGACTTTAACATTATATCAAGGTATATAAACTTTTTAAAAAACATTACAGCCCAGCCGGGGTGGCTCAGTGGTTGAGCATGAACCTATGAACCAGGAGGTCATGGTTCGATTCCTGATCAGGGCACATGACCGGGTTGCAGGCTTAGCCCCTAGTAGAGGGCAATGCAGGAGGTGGCTGATCAATGATTCTTTCTCATCTCATGTTTCTATCTCTCTGTCCCTTTCCCTTCCTTTCTGAAATCAAAAAATATATTTTTAAAAACATTAGAAATATGAGCAAAAATACAGGAACTCCCATCAATTATAGTGTAATAAACATTAAATTGTTTTTAGACTTTGATGTATCAAATTGGTTTTAAAAAATGTAAAATGTAGAACATGTCAGCCATTGAACTGACTGGAGACAGAGCTCGTGGCTTGGAGTTCTGCATATTTTCTCAGCCTTAGAAAAGAACTGACCGCAGGGTCTAGGGTAGACCACACCTTCAAGTTTTTGTTAACTGATTTCGACTCTCAAGGCTGGAGATTTGCGGGCATAAAAAGCCAACCAGAAATTTCAAAGCCACCCTGATGGGTGAATGATTTCCCTGAAGGAAATGTGTGTAAGGGAGGAGAAGGGAAGCTGGCCCAGGAGTCTGCAGACCTAGGAGTCAGCCCACTTCTGATCCTGGGCAAGGTCACTGATAAAATGAGGGAGATGACATCGGTTGCACATCAGAATTGTCAGAGATGTTTGTTAAAACCACAGGTTCATGAGCTCTGGCCAACATGTGCTGAGTCACTATCTCCACGGGGTGATGTCTGGGCTTCCACACTTTTATAGAATTTTCTAGGAAGTTTTATGCAGAAACCCTAGTACTGGGCCACTGACTGATATTTGGAAATCACTGAATTAGATGATCTTTAGAGCTCATTTCGATTCTAATTTTTTTCTGGTCTGGACTTATACATGATCTTTTATAAGCATGCCAAAGTGGAGGCTTAATAAGGATTGGTTTACTGGTTGGTCAAAAACACCTAAATTGGTAAATCTATCCTAATTTATTTCTGAGACAGAAAAGCCAGATTCTATCTAAAACTGACCTGGACTCTCCCAACTGATGAAGAAATGCCTTGAGACAGGAATGTTCTTGTTCCCTGACGTAGCTCCCAGGTTGCCACAGGCTCTAAAGGCAATTTCCAAATTCACTTCCCAAATAGTTCTAAACAAGAGCAATAGAGTTGAAATAAAACCCTTGACTTACATTATTATTAAAGAAAATGCAATGGGGAAGTACATGGATTTTGCTTCAGAGGATCTAGCCAACCCTTACCCACGGGGGCGGGGGAAGGTTGTCCCAAGACCACCAGTGGGTGCCTGAAACCACAGATAGTGCCAAACCCTATATATACTATGTTACCTCCTATGCAGACATACTTATGGTAAAGTTTAACTCATAAATTAGCCACAGTAAAACATTAACAAATAATAAAATAGAACAATTACAACAATGCACTATAATAAAAATTACATGAATGGCTTTGGGGCCTTATTCAGTAAAGCGAGGGTTACTTGAACACAAGCATGTGATATGGCAAGGGTAGGTCTGATAACCAATGTGGCTACTAAGTGATTAACAGGCAGGGTGGCGGATACAGTGCGGATGTGCTGGAAAAAGAGATGATCCATGTTTCAGGCAGGAGGGACAAAGCAGGACAGTACGAGATTTGCTCACACTACTCAGAATGGTGCAAAATGTAAAAACGTATGAATTGTTCACTTTTGGGATTTTCCACTTGACATATTTGTATCATAGTTCACCACAGGTAACTGAAATCATGAGAAGTGAAACCACAGCTAAGGGGGGTGGGTACTACTGTGGTTAGAGTGATGGCCTTCTTGTTACTAATGGGGTCATCTTAACCTCTATGAAGGATCCAGAGACTTCTAGAAAGATTACTGCACGTGCCTATAACAGGAGCAAGGTGTGCCTCAGGTAAGTTCCCTGAGGGTCACTGGTGGGGTGTCAGCCTCATGTGGAGCGGGATTATTCTTCATAAGTGTTCCTGGCAGTGTCTCTTGATCTAATGCAGTGGTTCTGAAATACATGCAATTTTGTCCGCCCCCGCCCCCTCCCCCTCTCCCAAAGACATTCTGCAATGTCTGAAGAGATTTTTGTGCTACTGCCCTGTAGTGTGTAGAGGCCAGGGCTGCTGCTAAAAACATTCTATGCTGCCCAGGCCAGCTCCCCACAACAAAGAATCCTCTCACTCATTATGTCAGCAGTGCCCAGTTTCAGCAATCTGTCTATGGAGCTTCGGTATATCTTGCCCTTGTGACCCTGGAATAAAGTGTCAATAACCTCCAGAGTCAAGTCAAGCCTCCATGGGGAAACTCTTGAGTGGGTCTCCAAAGCTAAGCATCTTGTGCCGCCACCTCCTGGCCGGACATGGGGAAAATCAGTTCATTCCTCAGGGCCCCTGCTCACTCATTGGCTAAACGAGGGCTTGGGATTAAATGGGTAAATTTTAAAACATTTCCTTCCATGTCATGGTATTTTGTGAAGGTGTCTCTATAGGGGATACTGTTAAAAGCCAACTTTCCCAAATGCCTGCTACAGGGCAGGTACTGTCCAAGCACTTTACAGGTAGTAACTCATTCCAGCTACACATCACCATGGAGCGACTATTATTACCCACCATTTACAAATTGAGACGCAGAGAAGATACCCAGTTGCCCAAGTTTGCCTCCTCGGAGGTGACAGAGGCAGGATTTGAACCCAGCAGCCAGATACCAGAGCCTACACAAGGAGCTGGCATGAGTATGCCCTCCCATGAGAGAGGGGACCCAGGAGGGATCAAGCTGGAAGAAGTGCCCCTCACCTCTGCTTCATCCCCAGCAGCATTGCTTTATTTTTCCTCAGATTTCCAAAGGAAGGGAGAGAAAAATAAGCGAGGGAAGGAGGGAGGGAAGGAGGGAGGGGAATTGATTAGTACAAATCATTTATTGAACTATATATTTTTAAAAATAACTAGATATG
The DNA here is from genome assembly GCF_000147115.1 of Myotis lucifugus. NCBI lineage: Eukaryota > Metazoa > Chordata > Mammalia > Chiroptera > Vespertilionidae > Myotis > Myotis lucifugus. The sequence continues at coordinate 350,655 of NW_005871064.1, forward strand.
TGTGATTCCTGAGCTTTCTTTCCATTTTTGTAATTTTGTTATTTGAATCACCCAAAATGGTTAATCCAAAATAAAACATCTAAAAATATGAATAATAATGAAAATAATGATGCTTCTAAGATAGCAATGAAAATAACTAGATGTTATATATTAATAGTGATAACACATTTGACCCAGTAATCCCACTTCTAGGAATATATCCCAAGAAAACATAAACACCAATCAGAAAACAGAAACACCAATCCCTATGCCCATAGCAGCACAATTCACCATAACTACGATTTGGAAACAGCCTAAATGCCCATCAGCAGATGAGTGAATTAAAAAACTGTGGTACATCTACACAATGGAATACTCCACTGCTGTAAGAAAAGAAGGAATTCTTATCATTTGCAACAGCCTGGATGGAACTGGAGAGCTTTATGTCAAAGCGAAATAAGCTAGTCAGAGAAAGATAAATATCACATGCTATCACTCATTTATGGAATATAATGAACAACATAAACTGATGAACAAAAATAGAACCAGAGTCATAGAAGCATGGAACTGACTGTCTTAACCTATGAGGGAAGGCAGGGGGTGAGGGGATAAGAGCTCAACCAAAGGACTTGTATGCATGCATGTGAGCATAACCAATGGACACAGGCGAGGGGTGGGATGCGAGCATGTGCTGGGGGTTGGGGGCGGCCAGGGAGTGATCAATGGAGGAAACGGGAGACTTATGTAATACATTAAACAATAAAAAATTTAAATAAAAAAATAGTGACAAAGACAATCTTGATTTATAATGACTTTTCTCTGAAAAAACGATAAACCACATAACCAACTTATGACTAACCCAACATGGAAAAAGTACAAGTTACAAGTTTATGAAGCTATAGAACTTGAGGCTCAGTATCTATGTTTCAAATGGAGTCCTGGCAATACAGATTCATACAAAGTCCCTTTAAACACAAAGCTCCCCTAGTGCATTCAACATTGATTCCATTTACAAAAATTCAATGTATACTAGCCTTTCTAGGAACTCATCTAATGAATACAATGGAATACAACTGCAGGAGCTCATTTGTCTCTAATTTCTCCAAAAGCATTCTTTTCCACATGTTTGAGAGAAACAGAAACATGATACAGCATCCCATGTGAGCAGAGAACTGAATGAATGCTACCTGAGGAGACGGATCCACCTTAATGATGAGGATCACAATGACAGTGGTAAGTGAGAACTGTCTATGGTCTGAGAATTAGAGGCAACAACTTCTATGTGGAGACAAGTGATCTTATTTATTATTAGGGGTCCCTTGGCCTAGCCTGTGGTTCTCTGACATCCCCCGAGGGCTCCCAGATTGCGAGAGGGCGCAGGTCAGGCCAAGGGACCCCACTGGTGCACCATCGGGGCTGGGGAGGGACTGCAGGAGGGAGGGCTCCAGGGCGTGTCTGGCCTGTCTTGCCCAGTCCGAATCTGCTGGACCCTAGCAGCAAAGTAACCTACCGGTTGGAGCATCTGCCCCCTGGTGGTCAGTGCACATCATAGCTACTGGTTGAATAGTTGAAAGGTCACTGAAGGCTTTTATATAAATACTAGAGGCCCGGTGCACAAAAATTGTGCACTCGAGGGGGTCCCTCAGCCCAGCCTGTGCCCTCTCGCCGTCTGGGATCCCTCGGGGGATGTCCATCTGCTGGCTTAGGCCCGCTCCCTGGGGGATTGGGCCTAAGCTGGCAGTCAGACATCCCTCTGGCAGCCCGGGAGCCCTTGGGGGATGTCTGCTTGCCAGTGGGGAGCAGGTCTAAGCTGCAGTCAGACATCCTTAGCGCTGCTGAGGAGGTGGGAGAGGCTCCTGCCACCACCACTGCACTGGCAGCCGTCAGCCTGGCTTGTGGCTGAGCAGAGCTCCCCCTGTGAGAGCACACTGATTACCAGGGGGCAGCTCCTGCATTGAGCGTCTGCACCCTGGTGGTCAGTGTGTGTCAGTAGTGACCAGTCATTCCCAGTCTTTCTGCTGTTAGGGTCAATTTGCATATTACCACATGTTTCAATTTCCACATTCCTATTTATTAAATAGGATAGATAGATACTCAGCCACCATCATGGTAACTGAGTATTATAAATGGTGTATCCTTTTTCAATTTCCACCACATCATATCAAGATCTCACCATTACTGAGAAATGATCACATTAATGCATTCAAAAATTAAATATCATGATTTTATGACTATTTACTGTGGCAGACTGCTGGTTATTTACTCAGTCACCTCGCTTCCTCGTCACACCCGTTTCCCAGCTGGCAGGCCTGCTTCTACTACAAGGGCCGGCAAAGCAGTGTATTTGCTTCCCCAAATGGTATTGCTGCCAGAGCACAGGAGAAACACCTCATCCATCAAGAGAGGTCTGCAAAAGGTTTGGGAAAAAAATTCTCCCCTATTTCCTTTAGATGTAGCTGTGTAAAGGGGTGAAGACTGGGGCAATCACCATTTTGTAGAAATGAGGTGGAATGACTCAAATAATGAAAACCACTATTTTGAGAGCGGTAGACTGGAGACGGAAAATACCCAGGTGCACCAAGTCTTCCTGGGGGATATGAAAAAGTGTTGCCCTCTCTGTATAGTGAATGCCAGCCGGAAAGTAATCATGACTTTTTCATCACTGCATGCCTAGAACCAAGAGCAGTACCTGCAACTCCCTAAATACACAATAGATTGCTAAATGAATGTTAAATCAAAAACAGAGGGAAATCGTATACTGAGGCAATTGCTTCAAAAATACTGTCCCCTGAAATTTTACCAGTTCCCTTTATTGGATAATGAGAACAACAGAATAATTATGTTATTCTAATAACAAAATAAAAATGAAAGGTAAGCTATGGCACATGTCAATTTTTTTCAGTGCTTTGGTCAATAGTCAGCATATTAAACAGGCAGAGTTGAAGAATCAGCCTTAAATTCCCATGGTAACTTTGTCACTTCCAGTGATGAGGTACCTAGTCTGTTGCCCCGCCCCCGACCCCCCTCCCCTCACCCGCGCTTCCCACTGCTTCACATTCCCAACAAACAAACAAACAAAAAAAAAACACTAATGACCTCTGGGCTTGATAGCAAGTAAGAAAACATTTCCTAATTTCTAAGTCTCTATGAAAAATGTTTCACTAATGTAGCTGGTTGAAAGTGTTTAATCTATTTTAACATGAATTTCAAAATGTTTGCATTATAGTCATTCAATACATCCTGTGGCAGAGGGTGAACTACCCCCACAACAAGACCAGAATAAAAGCTATTAAGTTTTATAAACCGAGTCTTCTTCACCCTTGAGGGGTACTATTTTTCTTATTGCTACTTATTTTGCTTCCAATAGGCAGCTGAGAATTGTCCTCTCATGCTGAGGGGAAGAGCAGGGTGATTTTGAGAGACAGAGAGAACTGGACTTTTGATGCCAGGAATAGAAGACATGAAAGCAGAATGGTGAGGCTGGCAGCAGAGGAGGAGGTAGGGCTGTGGATTTCAGAGGCCCAGTCAAGAAGGTGGTCTGGGCCTGGCTGTTGTGGTTCAGTTGGTTGAGCATCATTCCATGCACCAAGAGGTCAGGGCACATGCCTGAGGTTGTGGGCTCAATGCCCAGTAGGGGGCATGCAGGAGGCAGCCAATTGATGTTTCTCTCTCATTGATGTTTCTATCTTTCTCTCCTTCTCCCTTCCTCTCTGAAATCAATAAAAACAGCCCTAGCTGGTTTGGCTCATTGGATAGAGACTGAAGGGTCCCAGGTTCAATTCTAGTCAAGGGCATATGCCCAGGTTGAGGGCTCAATCCCCAGTATGCAGGAGGTAGCCAATCAATGACTCTCTCTCATCACTGATGTTTCTATCTCTCTCTCTCCCTCTCCCTTCCTCTCTGAAAAAAATAAAAAAGGTTATCTGGGAGTGGGTCAGGACCTGGAGTGTATGTGGTAGTATAGATCTCACCAACTGACTTCCTATATTAGAAACTGCTGATGGGCTGTAACCAAAACCTGTACCAACCAACTCCTCTTTAAATGAGAAGATCTTTACATTGTTAGGGTCTAGTAGCTGTGTCTAGTGGGAGAAATGCCGAGAACCTGACAGGCCTTCATTCTTTTCTTGTCTGGCAACACTGAGATCCCTGCCCTTAGGGTCCCATGGCACACTGGTAAGACCAAAGGAAGTCCTGGCCATCTGGAAAACATACAGAGGAGGGACCAACTGTGAATGCCCTGTCCACCCACTGAGCTGGGTGGACAGGGCTGAGTCCATGGAGAAAGCAAACTGTCATTACATTAATGTTATATCGCCAAACTCTAGCTCTAAGATGTGTAATTGTAGTAGATCAGTGTATTAAAAAATATAGCAGCAGTCTTATTGATTTCTTCATTTTATGAAATCTTACTGCACTAAAAGTAAATATCAAATACTTTAGCAGTCAGTTCTTCTTTGTTGATTGTAACTTGCACAGATCTCTGATAGCCATCTCTTTGTTTCCACAGGCACCACCAAAAGCCTTTGCTTAGCTCCAACATGAACCAATGACTTACTAGAACTCATCTCCTTGCTTTTAAAATACCCTCCTTTTTACTTTTATTTTTTATTTATTTTAGAGAGAAAGGAAGAGAGAGGAAGAGAGAGAGACAGAATCATCAGTGTGACAGAGAAACATCCATTGGTTGCCTCCTGTACACACTCTGACCTGGGATCAAACCCACAAATGGGTATGTGCCCTGACTGGGAACTAAACCCGACACCTTTTGGTATACAGGATGGTGCTCCAACCAACTGAGCCACATCACCCAGGGCAAAAACACCCTCCTTTTTAATTGACTGTACACATAACAATCAGGTTGGTATTTCAAATGTTCATCTATGATTATACCTCTTTTTTGTAAAATATTTTAATATCTTACTGTCAACAGAATTTAATTCAAATTATTTGGGATCTGACCTCCACTTTTCTTGTTATCTGATTTATCCTCATCCACATGCTACCTTACTATTCGGCCCAAATCCATAGCTTAGTGTCTGAACTTAACCCATGCATCAGCATTTTCATGTCACTGCTCATACTTCCCTGCTGTCTGGGGTACTCTCCTTTCATGAGGCACTGAACTGCTATCTTATCCTTCATTATTTCCCCCAAAATCTTCTGGTCATTTCTTGGTCCATAATTAGAAACCAAATTGCCAGATCATGAACCCTTTGGAACACATGGCAGATGCTCAAAAACATTTATGAAAGACAAGAACTTGGCTATTTTAGGTTCTAAACTCTATGTCCCTTGAGGGCAAGAAACATGCCTTTCCTATAATTCCCACTCCCTCCTCTTCCCAGCATCTAGCATGGAGCCTTGCTCACAGAAAGAGCTTCACACCTATGTAAGCAATGCTGATCTCTTTCTTCTACTCTCCCCGAGCATTCATCACAGAACTTTCCATAGAGCAGGTGTTCAATAAATACTTGTTCCAGCCTGGCTGGTGTTGCTCAGTGGTTGAGCATCAAGCTATGAACCAGGAGGTCATGGTTTGATTCCCAGTCAGGGCCCATGCCTGGGTTGTGGGCTTGATCCCCAGTGCGGGGCGTGCAGGAGGCACCCGATCAATGATTCTCTCTCATCATTGATGTTTCTCTCTCTCCCTCTCTTTCCTCTCTGAAATCTATAAAAATATATTTTAAAAAGTACTTGTCCCAAACAGGTGACTCATTGTCATCTAAATTACTTAACCACTGCTAAAAAATAAACATAAAAAAGCCATACTGAAAGCCTTGGTGATGCAGGCAGGACAGAAGCAATGTAACTGGTGACATTTTTGAGGCAGATCTTTCCAGAGCCAAGGTCACTGTCAGGAAGAACTGCCCCCTGGATGTGTCCTGACACGGAGCTACCCACCCACCCAAATCGCGGCACCACCCTTTCCACAAAAGGCTGCTTCTGATGGCTTCTCATTTAAAACAGGATGCAAGCTCTCCCAAGTCTGCTGTTTTCCCCAGCTTGTCCCGGATTCTCTTGAAGCATCTGTTCTTTACAAACAGTGTGGGTTAATTCCAGGTACACACACTCCTTTTAGACATTGAGAAGGTTCTGTGTGGCCCTCCCAACTGCTTCCCCGGCTATATTTTCAATCTATCTCTCCCTTGGCTACCATTTGCTGTTCTCAATTTATTAGTTCCCACCTGCACCCCTATTGTTTAATTAAGAAACTCTTAATTTTTTTCATCCTTTAGTGACTCTGCACAGTTGCAGCATAAATGCTTTCACTGTGATAGTTGCAACAAAATAACACGCCAGTCTCTTAAAAAGTCTGGGATGCGAGCCACCGGCCCCATGATTTAGATTGGAACACATTTGTCTTATTTCCTCCTGCCCCTTCCCTTCCTCTCCAGGGGCGGCGAGTATCTGCCCATAAATTCTATGAGCAGAATGCAGCAAGTTTCAGAATTCCATCCTACCTTCAAGGAAACGCTGGCGCATAGAAGGGGCTTTAATGTCTTTGTAGTGTTTCAAATAAGCAACTGTTCGTATCAAGATATTTACCTCTTTGGTTTTCATTTTTGATTGCCCACTTAGTGGAACAATCAATAATCCTGCTGGCCACACAGAGATATTATTTTACACCCCATTTCCCTCTGCAGCTCTTGGGTCCAATGGAGACAATGTTGGTTTTTATTTTCGTTGTTGTTAAATCTTTAAGAGTCTGAATAAATACTTCTAGGCTCATAATACATAACAAAATAAATATGATTATATTAATAGATGGGCATGCCAGCACTATGGAGATGTTTTTAAATAGCAATTACTTTATATTTTATTTTGGCATGAAAATTAAAAAAATAGGAATAACTCCAAAGATACTAACTTGCAAAATAGATGCTGTCATTTCATAACATAAGTATGTTATGTAACTTTTTGATAAGAAAACACCTAGAAAAATTTGAGATTAATTTTTTCCTAAAATATTTCAGAAAAAAAAATCACTGTTGTCTCAGTTTTTGTCTGCTCATGGAAGCTGAGCCCATGGTTTTGACAGAATTGGACTGTCTATTCCAGATCATTGAATAATTATTAAATTATTAGTAGTAAAATTGCTAGTTTATTAAATTAATGCATCATTCCATTATGAAAACGGTTTGTGTAGAAAGACACAGTACAAACTAATGGTACAACTGAGGCATTATGGGAGAATGTCATGAGAAGCAAGACTGTAAAGAGCTTGCAAAGTTTAGACAAAAGGGAGCTATTGAAAGTCTATAAGAAAAAGCACTTGTGTATATTTCTTGAAATTTGAAAATCATGAGTTATGTCCATCCTCACAAATGTTATCTTTTTACAAACAAAAAATCTCAAACGTGAAGACGCTTCTGAAACAATTACTAGGCAATGGTTGTAGTTTTGTGGATTCATTTGCCAGAATAAGGCAACACTGTCCTGCTTTGGAGAGCCATCTGGACCAGCCCATGTTTCTGAAGTGCTTTTATTACTGTGCTTCGGAGAGGTAGCTCCAACAGCAACCCGTGTCAAAAACTCGGGTTTTAAATAATCTCAGCAAGGCCCCCAGTGCACACGGTGCCTGGAGATGAATGTGCACATCAATCCTGAAGGCTGTTTAGTGCTCTGTGTGTTCAGGTGCATCCCAATAGAAACTATGTTCTGTGAGGTGGCCTTCTTTTTTATTTGTGAGACTCTCTGTGCTTTAGCTTGTGTCCCTCCAAGATAGATGAGATCAATAGGGTCCAGGAAAGAGTAATAAGGAATGTTAGAGATGGGCAATAAACGAAACCTAAAAAAAAATGCACAGACCTTGGTGAAATAGGAGCATATACTAGAGGAAGTAGGTATATTTTTAAAAGAATCACTTGTGACAGAAAAATCTGCTTCCATATTCTAGTTTATAATATTTTCTTGCATTCTGCATTCATTGTTGCTAGATATTTTCTAATGCACAACCACACTCAAGATGGACTCTCTTTATGTTTTCTTCCTAGGTCACTTCAACACATTCCACTAGAGTTTTCCCTTGATAAGCATGATCAAAGCTTAGCCCCTAAAGAACCTCTTTATGCCCAGTGCAAGGTGTGCTGATGGGAAGTAAACGAATTGATTACAGCCTCTCATTGTACACTAATGACATCAAATTTATCTGGATTTGAGCCTGTTTATGTTTGATTATATATATATATATATATATATATATATATATATATATATAGTCATATAATCTAAGTGTGTGTTTCTTTACAGTTAGATACACATGTAGAGAACCAGGGAAAGTTAAATAGAATGGCAAGTTAAGAGAGAAATGTTATTATGAGGATATGCAGGCCAGCAGTTACTACAGAGCCCACCATCTCTATAGGGCATTAATAATTCTCAGGGGTAAAATTAAAACCTTACTCTTTTCCACAGAAATATACCTGGTGCATAAACAGATACACAACATATCTGTGGTATTGAAATTTCATGAGAGGGGCATAATTGGGTGATTAGGAAAAATATATACCTTAAAAGGCTTTTCCGGAGGCAATAAAGAGCAGGGAAAAGGTTGAAAAAAAATTTGGTGAATGTGATTAACATTGGGTTGCAAAATCTGTACAAAAGATTCCTGTAAGGCAAAGAAAACTAGGAAATCTAATAAACGTCAAAATTCCCATAGCTCATGAAGCAACCAAATTCTGGGAGAAAGCAAGCTCTTTTCTAATTTAGCATGACAGAAGGTTCTTTTCTGTGCCTTTATTTAGCAGGTTCTGGGTGAGCTGGTGTCTCAGCAGATTTTCTTTGTTTGCTTCACTTAATTCAATGTCAAAATGCCAATCCTGGAGGTGTGTGGCGGGGAGACATGAACACGAGGCCAGACAATCCAAGTGTGGGTTCTGGGGTGTCTGCCTGAATGCAGGGCTGCAAACAAGACCTCAGATGGGACTGAACTGCATGGTTTTCAAATGATGATGCGTTCGTGCTGCTTCTCTCGCATGCGCGCTTGAGGAAGTCCAGCAGCCGTCAACTGGAGTTGGGATGCTGCGGCGACAATCTGGAATGCAGGTATTTAATGCTCCGCAGATCTTTTTTTCTCACAATGCAAACAGCTTTGCTTTTATTTGCTTGTATAAATGGCACGTGGTTATAATAAAGCATTCTAAGGACACAGGAAAAACTACATGAAAGAAAATGTCACGTGAAGTCCCATGATCTTGAGAGTAATCATTAACTTTTTGATTATCATCCTTTTATTAATTTCTCTCTATAAAAGCACATAATTTATATTTACATATACATGTTATGATCTTCTCTATTTTATAAAGCATTAATTTTCCATATATATATTTATATCTGTGTATATATATTATGTATATATGTACTATGTGCATATATATATATTTTACATTAATGGAGTTTTATCTGTCATTTTATTTTTTATCCTACTCTATTCTCATTATATATATATATATACATATATATATGTATATATATATATATGCACACACACACACACACATATATATATATATATATGTATGTATAGCAAGCAGATAGTAGTAATGAAACATTTTCATGAAAGTACACATCTTCATTGACCAGTTACATGCCACCTGCTCATGGAAATGGTACTGCCTCACACCATAGTTCAGATTCTCAGGAGTCAGTACTTTAGGAAGGAGCATTTTCCCCTTGCTGCTTGCTGTGCAGAGCAACATTATAAACCTAACAAGCAGAACTACTCTTCTCATAGGACTCATTGAGGGTCTCACTTAAAGTGGAAACCATGTGTTATCACCAGAGAATACCCAGTACAATGCCTGAGCCTCTGACCCTGAATAGATGCTCAGTAAGTTGTGGACATGAGAAAGCTGAGCAAAGCCCCACGGGGAGGCCACGGGTCTGCATTACTTAGGAGGTAGGGTGTTGACAATCTTTTCAAAGAACTAACTAAATCTCTCATATCTCTCCAGCTCTTGACATCCAGGAAGGCAGGTGTATTCCCATACAGAGCGATTTTCCTCTCTTCATTCTACAAGTCAGTTACCTAGCAAGGCAGGTGTGCTCTGAGAATAGAACTGCGTGACTATAGTCCCTGATCCTTAAATAAAAGCTGTGCCAGCACAGGAGCAGAATGAAGCTTCTCACGCTTCCGCTGCCATGGCGATGTCCTTGATCAGGGACTGGTGGCCGGGCCCAGCTGTCATAATTGAGTTCCACTTTCCTTTGATTTCTTATTAATATGGGAGAGCCATCTTACACAGCAAGGTGGAAATACTTCATAACAGAACACTTTGATAAATCTTTATCTCTGATCGTCACTTCCGTTTTGCTTCAGTAGACAAGTTTGGATATTTAGAATTCTATTTAATGACTGGGTTCTGGCTTTTGATTTGGCCATTTGTGTATAGTGTAGCACGCATAAGTTCTTTTTTTCTTTTGCATTTCTTTTGTTCCAATGTTTATCTTTTTAGGCTCATATTTTGGTTTTCTAAGAAAACTGGGGGGGGGGAAGGAAACTCCAAACACATAACTGAGAACGCATTTCATTTTCATGTGTGCATCTAAAGGGTGTAGAGGTGAGATGCTTATGTCCCTGAATTCTGCCCAAGGATGTTTAGTTGCAGATTTTGGAGGTTTAACAAGACAACTCATGTCTCAACCAATGTGACAATACTTAGAGAAATTTTCTATCAGGTCATCTTCAAAGAATTGTAAGGAGTTGGGGAAATACAAACTGGGAAGGTACCCTTTGTCAATTTCAAACCAATAACAGCAAAGCTTAAATAATTCTGCCACATAATACACCTTAGTTTTTAGTCACAGTATGTTCTTCTTTTACTTAAGCATGACTCTGGCCCATCTCCTCTAACTCCATGGAAAAAAGAAATGCTTTGATTTAGGTAATGATTTCTCAAGACAGAGAAGAGTCCTCTTACAAACTTTCTTCCTGAAAAGGAAATTAAGGGAGCTGAATTCTGGGAAGTTAGTGATTCGGTTGGTATTTTCTTTGGCTGCCTCCTGAGAAGATTCTGAGAGAGAGAAGGAATCGTTTTCTTACTTTTTACCATTTTAACCATCGTTTTGTTTTTTTGTTTTTTTTTTGAAAGAGAGAGATTAGCTAGTTCCCAGAAAACAAACAGTACTTCTGCTGGTACTATGAAGAAGAACGAACACTTCTCTGCAATTTCCCAGAACAGGCAGAACTTTTTTGAGATGCAAAGACACTTGAGAAGGAGGACAGAATTGCCTTCCCATCATTCCTCCCCCGCCCCCCCGCCACCGCTCCCCTCTGTACCTCATAGGGAGCAAAGCTCCTCTCTCATTCTTCAAAGCCTTTGTGCACACTTATCTCATACTTGCCAAAGCACATCCCTGTCCTTGCTTTAAATCAAGGGTAAGCAAATCTCTCTTCTTGAAAATAAAATTTTCAAAATAAATTTCAGTCACACCTGTTTATTTATATGTTGTCCATGGCTGCTTTTACACCACAGAGCTGAGCAGTGGGGTCAGAGACCATATGGCAAAGCCAGGAATATTTAGTGTGCAGCCCTTATGCTCATCGGCTTCTGCTTTAAAGAATTCCACAAGCCCATGTGGAGATTTTCGGAGATTCTTTCAGTTAACTCTCTGGAGTATCAGTACTATTTCCTTCACACTTGTGACTGTAAGTTCCTCCAGGTAAAAAGTTTAAGGATGTATTTTTAAAATTAATAACATTTATATTTAGAGCATTTTTAGGCTCACAGGAAAGGTGAGCGGAAAGCACAGAAAGTTCCCATTCACTCCCTGCTCCCACACAGGCACAACACCCCCTATTATCAACTCCACAGAGTACATTTGTTACAGTTGAACCTACAATGCAATGACTCCTTATTATCACCCAAAGTCATAGCGTACATTAGGGTTCACTCTTGGTGGTATACATTCTATGGGTTTTGATAAACATATGATGACATGTATCCAACATGATAGTATCATACAGAATAGTTTCACTGTCTTCAAAATCCCCTGTGCTCTGCCTATTCATCCCTTCTTACTTCCTAATCCCTGGAAACCACTAACCTTTTCTCCAGTTTTGCCTTTTCCAGAATGTCAGAGAGATGAAATCACATGGTATGCAGGCTTTCAGATTGGCTTATTTCACTTAGCCATGTGCATTTAACGTTCCTCCATGTCTTTCAATGGCTCGGTAGATCGTTTCTTTCCAGCTCTGAATGCTATTCCATTGCCTGGATGTATATACTACAGTGAGTTTTCCACTCACCTACTGTAGGATATCACGGTTGCTTCCAAGTTTGGGCAATTGTGAACTGACATCTATAGACATCTCTATGCAGGTATGTGTGTGGCAATAAGTTTCAGCTCATTTGGGTAACTACCAAGCAGAGTGATTGATGGGCTGTATAATATAAGTATGTTTAGTTTTGTAAGAAACCGCCATAGTAGTTTCCAAAACAGCTGTACCATTTTGTATTCCCACCAGCAGTGAATGAGGGTTCCTATTGCTCCACATCCTCACCAGCATTTGCTATTGTCAGTGTTCTAGATTTTAACCATTCTAATATGTGTGCAGTGCAATTTTACTGTTGTTTTAATTTCTAGGTGACATATGATGCTAAACATTTTTATATGCTTACTTTTTACTGTTGTTTTAATTTGCAATTTCTAGGTGATATATGATGCTAAACATTTTTATATGCTATATATATTCTTTGGTGAGGTATCAGTTCAGGCATTTTGCCTATCTTTTAATAAGAAGGCATATATATATATATATATATATATATATATATATATTTGAAATATAACATTGTGTAGATTTAAGGTGCACAATATGTTAATTTGACATATTTACATATTATAATAGTAATAATTAGCACCTTAATCGTGTCACATAATTATTAATTTTTTTGGTAGTTGGAATAAGTAAGTTCTAGTATCTTAGAAAGTTTGACGATTATAATATTGTTTCTTCTGTTCACTAGACTTTATTTTTCTGTTGAGTTTTAAAAGTTCTTTGAACACTTTGGATAATAGTCTTTTATTAAATGTCTTTTGCAAATATTTTCTTCCAGTTAATAAAGGCTCTATATTTGAAAGGTCCTTTGTTACTTTCCATATTAAAACCAAATGATTAAACTGGCATAACTTATAAAGTATGGGAACAGACTAAATCAAATACTTTAAAATTATTATTAGAAAATTAATACTCTGTACTCTAGAAAATTTAGAGAGAATGCACATAAAATTTTAAAATCACTGTTACTATTCAGTGTGCATATAATACATGCACATCATATATGTTATGAAACATGTATATCATAAAAATAATGTATGTTATATTTTTAAAGAATTATCAACATGATGTAGTTATTTACATATTAGCTATAACTGCGATTTTCAACTGGTGTGCTGCAAGAATTTTTAAAACAGGCAATACCTGGTGATTTAGTCAGGGGCATTGATCTCTTTTCCCTTAGATTGTCAAATAAAAAAATGACAACAGTTAACACAACCATAGCTGTTTGATGTCAGTGGATCAAAATTATACCTATTTTGTGTTAGATCAGCAAAAAATATACATTTTTTGTGTGCCACAGAATTTTTGTAATTGAAATGTGTGCCATGAGATGAAAAAGGTTGAAAATCGCTGTTATAAAACATTGTTTTAAATGAAGGCATAGCATTCTATCTGAGTTGTACGGTAATTTGACTAATTACCATGTTAGCTTATTTTTTCTTATATTTCATCTTTTAATGATATATAAATGAGTATTCTGAAAAAATCTTAACATACATCTTTGAATATTTCTTTAGCATAAGTTTCTAGAAGTGGAATTGTTTTATCAAAGCATATAGAAAGTTTTAGGGCGCTTGATACATATTGCCAAAAAACCCTCCAGAAAGCTTTTTCTTCTAACTAACACTCTTGGAAACCATCATGACAGTGTTATAAACACCCAAACATTTCACTTTATGAGGTGTACTGACTCAGATCCACTTACTGTGAGATCATTTCTTTTTAGACACAAAGTTATATTAAACACCTTGATATATTCACTGACACTAAGCTTTGAGTCCAAATTAATTTGGCTTGTTTTCAAACACCAAATCGTTTTTAAAGGCTAAGAAGCTGAAAAAAAAGTTAATAGTTAACATTAAAAACAAGCAAACAACCAAAAACAACACAAAATAAAAGCTGACTCTATATCTGAAGGAGGTCTTAGAAGATGTTCTAAAACAGCGGTTCTCAACCTGTGGGTCGCGACCCCTTTGGCGGTCGAAGGACCCTTTCACAGGGGTCGCCTATGACCATCCTGCATATCAGATATTTACATGACGATTCATAACAGTAGCAATATTACAGTTATGAAGTAGCAACGAAAATAATTTTATGGTTGGGTCACAATGTGAGGAACTGTATTTAAAGGGCCAGAAGGTTAAGAACCACTGTCTAAAAGATGCTGTCAATGTGGTAGCCATCCTTAGATTAAGGACACAGTCCTCCAGTATTCACACATGGAAAATGAACTCCCATGTGAAACTCTAACTCTCTAATAATTTGCCCCATGACTTCAAATTCACACCTTTATACACAGTAGGTGCTAACAGACTCCCTTTAAATATTAAAATTTCTTTCCTTTTGGTGGAATGGGCCATACCACTAGGAGCTTCCTTTGAGAAGCATTGTGGTGGGAAGATCTTAGGGTCAGTCAGAGTTGGAGTCAAATTCTAACTGGTGAATCTTGTAACGTAGAGAATAGCTCAATTTCTTTGTAACAGAGGCAAATCTACCTACCTCATTAAGATTGTTAAGTAGTTTAAATAAGATACAGAGCATCTACCAGCAGACCTCATTATTTTTATAATTCTCAGCTCTCCATCTGCTTTAGGAAATATGCAAGCTGTGAAAGAAACATGCCCAAAGAAAATTAATGGTACTATATGGAAGCCGAGTCTAGCCTATGTATGTCTTATAACACTTCAGCTTTGCTCAATGCTATAATACCTCTCCAGGATAGATGGTTAGTGGAAAAATTCATATTATTAAGGGTGTAACATTGAAATGGGAATTGAATTCAAGCATTTCAGTAATAATAGGATGAAGAACAGAGAAGTTAGAAGCCATGGGTAAGCATTGTATTTTGCCACTGAATGTCAAAGCAATTTTTAGGTATTCTGACTTTTGTCTAGAAGATTTTCCCCAAGATTAGATGGCCTTGTACAACCACCGCATAAATAATGCTCACATTCTGGTTCCACAGCTGAGTGATGGCTTCTGACGAGAAATTGAATGAACAGTTTAATGGTAGTTCAAATAGTAGCAAATAGTTGTTTGCCAGTTTACAATCACTTATTCTCATTCGCTCTCTGTCATTTTCTGAGCTATGTTGCAGTTAAGAAAGCTGTCATACAAAATGAAAGTGGCTTTTTCAAGCAGGAAACAAATGTACTCTGGCTGGCAGACTGGCATTTAATCATTTAGTCTCTTAGCGTCATTACTCTGCCGCAAGCATAAAACATCCCGCATTGTTTATGGAGGAGGAGATAGGCTGGGAACACCTGCCCTTACCAACTTCTTCACATGGTGTCACCAGGTCTTTGTTGTCACACAGAGAAGTGATCTTTCTTGATGTGATATCTGGGTGTATCAGCCGGGGCAGCAGACTGCCTCTGGGGTCATGGCCCCTGGATTCAAGTGTCCTGGTTTGGGGGAGGGTGTCATAAGGCAGCTCTCACTCTTGGGTTTGGGTTCTGGTATCACCCTCTATGGCAAAGGGATTTGAACCAATTTAAAATAAAAGTCTCCTGGGCTCCTCCCTGAGTCCTCACCTCATTCTATAAACTAGTTAGCAAATGCAGACGCCCATGTCTTCTGGTGAGACTGGAAGTAGGAAACATTTCCTTCAGTTTTAGAAAACTCAAGGTTTTCCAAATGATTTGTGTACATCCAGAGTCGTGTCCCCCTGCCCCCCACCATTTCAGCCGATTGGTGCCTTTGGGGAGAAGGGGAGGATATTGATCAAACTCACTGGTGCAGAGTAGGGTCAGATCAGGTATGCCCACATGTGGCCTCTGATCTTCCTGGCATCTCAGAATGAGGTAATCATATTACTGAAGTTCAGTAACAGCAAATTGTCCTCTGGATTCAAGCTCTATCTTCCAACTGCAAGGGTAATGGTTACTGAGAGAGCAGTAGTATATTTTTTCTTTCTTCTGATTATGTATATGATGTACCAGGTGAGATGTTTCCTCCTGAAATCACAGTTCCAATTCCTTTGAGCAAAGGGAACATTTTGATGAATATGGTTACTAGACCAACTTCAAGAAGAAAATTCAAATTTTGTCATTCTCTCCACGCATTACATATGCATATTCATACTCAGACTTTCCCTAAACTTGGCTTTTAGAATAATTCCTGAGGATACAATAGTTTACGATTGTAATTGTTTCTCAGTAGCGGGCTATCAATACTGCACTAATTTTAGTTACTCCAATAAATTTTTTAAAAAAAGATGCTCTGCTGTTATCTACTCCACACCATTCAAATTCTTCATTTTCCAATGTGGTATCCACGTGTCCTCTCAGTGCGTTCCATAAGACCCATTTTTAAAGAAGCCAGACTGAAGAAGGTTCTCATTCTTTCTTCTATGCTTTGACACTTGGGGATTTCTCTGTGAGGAGTAATTATGAGAGGTGTGGACAGCACGATCTCCATCCAAACTGCCAGTTGGTTCCTGAGGGTTACCCGAAGTCCTCCATTTCTTGAAAAATACAAATTAATGTTTAAAAGACCATATACTGGCAAGGAGGATTAACAAATATGAAAAGAGAAGAGACTAAACTGGAATTATTTAATTTGGAAGATAGTGTGAGACCACTGAAACTTTTGTGAGGAACACGTATTGAGGGTGTATGTAATTAGTGGTTGATCGTGTTTCCATGTATATGTCAAAAACATTGATGTAGCCCTGTTATCGGAGAATCGCATGAGTGGAATTTCTCCATTGCTAGTGAGAGTGGGGTTTTTACCGTATTTTGAGAAAAAGAATTTTCTAGGACTTACACGGGAGAACGAGTGATTTTTACTTGCATAAAGTTATATCACTTGGTTTCAAAAGTCTCATTTCCCTTAAAGCAGTCCTGGAAAATGTGCGGGCGGAAGGGGGCGGGGGAACAGAGCTACGAGCAAAGCCAGTGTCCAGAGTTTCCGTCCCAGTGTTTCGGGCAGGCTAGCTGCCATCCCACAGTCCATTGTGTGTGTGGTCCAAATGGTCCCACACAACTTGTATTCAATTGTTCTGTCCCCCTGGCCCCCACCATTTTTGTGTATGGGTGCCTTTGGGTAGAAGGAAATGGATATTGATTAAATTTACCCAAGCAGAGTAGGCTCAAATCAGGCATGCCCACACGTGGCCTCTGAACTTCCTGGCGACTCAGGTGGCTCAGAACGAGGTAATACTATTACTCAAGTTCAGTGATAGCAAATGTGCCGTGTGGATGAGTACCGAGCGCGGGAGCACACCCCGGGCAACAAGAGTCCTAAGACAGCAAGAGGGCCAGGAGAGAGAGCTGCCCTGTGTAGGAGTTTAAATATCACATCTTCCTGTGTGCGGCGGCCATGCCTACCCGCTGACTACAGCCAATGCCCTGTTCCTCGGTGTGGTTGACAAGTAGTCAGTCACCTTCCCTACATCATTCAGACCTTACTGGGCATATGTCTAAATTGCAGCTTCCCTTTGCTTCTTTCCTGTTAATTAATTGATAACTGGGTTAATCACGATGGTATCAGTCTCAGGAGCTGACATTGGCTTACGATCCTTTGGAATTAAAATATGTTATAAGTAAATGAATAGCAGCTGCCTTCAGACCACCGTGTGCCTTTCATTCTTTCCAAGTGAGCTCCCTACAACCCTCTAAACCCAGTTAGATTACCCATCAGAGATGTCAGAAGTCCAACTCTTTCAGAGACATCCGTACTATAAAAACAACCTCTAGCCGTAGCCGGTTTGGCTCAGTGGATGGAGCGTCGGCCTGCGGACTGAAGGGTCCCAGGTTCGATTCCGGTCAGGGGCATGTACCTTGGTTGCGGGCATGTCTCCAGTGGGCGGTGTGCAGGAGGCAGCTGATCAGTGTTTCTCTCTCATCGATGTTTCTGACTCTCTGTCTCTCTCCCTTCCTCTCTGTAAAAAAATCAATGGAATATATTAAAAAAAACAACAACAACAACAACCTCTATTTCCCCCTTGCAGGAAAGATCAGGATTAATCACTGCCAAGTTTACAACTACATTTGTGTCTCTACTGAAAGTCAGCACCCTACTGAGCCCTCTAAGGCATAGGAAATGGGAGAAATACCAAGAATGGCTTCACAGTAGAAAGTGAAGAGAAATGTCTTATTTACCAGGTCCCAGGACTCAGCTTGCGGAGCTCAAGTTAAAGCTGTTGCATATTATCAGGAGTTGGTAACAGGTTATTTGCTTCCAGTGAGAAGCAGAAACAGAAAGGCCAGGGAAGCATAAGCTAAAACCGGTTAAAATGAGCTATTTGTGTTATTAAAGTGTCAGGCAGAACGTTGCACCCAGGCAGGATGTTGTGAATCGCCTGGCACCCCCACATGGCAGGGCCATCCTTCCTGCCATGGTTGCGTCTTTCGTCTTCTCATTGCGCAGCCACGTATGGGTCCCTGTTATTCGATCTGGTTTTATTTCCACTCCTTGTGGGAAACTGTTTAATGCCATTGTCACAGCCGACAGTGCCTGGAACGATTTTAATCTTGTAAAACGTTCTCAGTTCCACAGGGGAGTCTGCTTTTGAGTTTCTGCTCTTGTCATGAACGATAAGGGGCCCCCATGCACATCTCTTTCCAATGTATTATATTAACATCCCTAACATCTCGGATCATTTTAGCTTTTTGTCATAGCTCATGTGCCTCTAATAGTTAGCAAGTGCATTCTCAAGTTATCTCTGTAAATATATCCATTTTACCCTTGGCATGAAACAGCTGTTTGGACATGGGTGATGGGAAGGGGCTGGAATAACGTGAACAAGCGCAACCATACCGCCAAGCAGAATACCAGCAGGAGGGTGGAGCAGTGGGTACGGAAGACACTGGTATAAGGGGATGGAGTGTGGGACCAACAGGGTGGGAGACAGAAAGAAGACAATTCCCAAAGGTTTTGGTTAGGCAGGTGTGAAAGTTACCAGAGCTAGTTTCTGGAAACCATTCAGTGTAATTACTCGCTATCATTTCATTAGATAGCAGTGCTTGCACAGATGACCAGAGGCAAAATACATTTCATTCACTCATGTGTTCATCAGTTCATTTGTTCCTACCTGTATTGTATTATCTATTGGGTTCCTAGTAATCTTTGCAAATATGAAGAGATCTGCAAGGCATGCTCTCTGCTCTCAAGGCTCTCATCCTCTGGGGAGGTGACATAGTTCATTTTGAGACACATGTACCCGTGATTAACCAGCAGCCCATTGGATGGGAGTGGTACCTCTACTGAGGCCGGGAAAGGGAAAGGGAGAAGAGGGGAGAAAGACAGAGGAGGCGGCAATACTAATGACTCTGCAGAAGATCTGGTGTTTAAGCTGGGCCTTGAAGAATGACTAAGAGGCCACCAGGAAGAAAAGTGAAAGGAACATTTCAGACAAAGGATACAAGAGGCAGAAAATGGCAAAGAGTGCCCCTTCCCCTCTTAGTGACTCACCACTCCCTCCTGACACCTTGGTGATGTTGCTGGGCTGCCTGGCCCTCAATGCCAGATCTTTAACCGTAATCTGCACAAAAGGGCACCCATTCTACAGACCAATTCCCCCTTCAAGACCTTGATTCCTGCTCCTTGACAAATGACTAAGGGTATAGAACGCTTTCATCACAGAGTTCTGTAATGGGGCTAGATCAAATGGGGTGCAACCTTTTAACCGGGAAAGCTGAGGTAGGACAGCATTCAGCTTGCATGAAGAAAGATCCCCAAAGCATGAAGTGTTGTCACACAGCCGAAGAGGAAGTCAGGCTTATTGTGTTCAATGTCATACGAGGAGTCAGGACAATTAAGAGATGTAGATGGACAGAGTTGAGGGGGGAAAATACAGTGGGGGCAGTGTCGTATCCCAGGAAATGTACAGTTTTCCCACGACACTAAAAAAAGAGATGAGAGATGACGACGAGGAGCAGATGAGGAGAGGAGAG